>NC_092423.1:120253076-120557243 GCF_036169615.1 Heliangelus exortis
GACCAAAAGCCAAATCTGGAAGGAGTTCCGCTGCAAATATGACACAGCTCATACACTATTCTGATTTGAAACAAATTTCAGCTATTATGGCTCTGGCATTTTTTTTCTTTTTTTTCTTTTTTTTCTTTTTTTTTTTTTTTTATGTGGGATATCTGTGTGTTTTTTGCATATCAGATTTCCTTTTTGTCCCTTTTTTTAAACCAATTTGAAATTCTGGGTGGAGGTATACATAGACTAGCAATGGTAGTCAATGATCTCTTAAAAAGAAAGATTTCTGATGGTATAGAGATTTCTTGTTTGCCTTCCATTTTTCTCACTGCTAACTGCTAAATCCTGTGAATATCTCTCTTGAGCTGCCATTAACCAGTGTTCAGTCAGGCTCCTGCTGTGTTCTGTGTATTTTTCTCCCAGCAAAAAACTGACTATTGTGCAAGGGGCACTGACATCCAAATGTGTCATATCCCTGTAGATAGTCCATGTCAAAGTGATTTTAAGCTATACTTCAACTAAAGGATAAATAAAAATTTTATATTTTCTTTCAGCAACCTCGTTCCTAAAACTGAAAAACACTCTCTGAAGCACTTGTAATTAGTTGTGACAACAAGCTGTGAAAAAAAGTCCATCATGTGTCAATGAATATTTTAATTTTCAAATTTTTCAGCTTTGACTCCTTTCATAAACTTACTGTCCTCACCATTCAGCAGTACCCTAGCATGTGGGTTTACTGGAAGGAATGCTGACCAAAAAACATTTACAGTTACAGTCACAGGTACTGCTATGGCTGCTATATTGAGAGAGTGATAAAAAAAAATTGGATGGGCTGATTTTCAATGGTAATCAGCTCATGCAGTGTAAATCAAATTCAAAGAAGAGCTTTGATTCCACTGATGGTTCTTGATTCCCCAAAATCTTTAGTATATCCATAGTTCTTCTTCCAAACATTAAGTGGAGAGAACATCTGAAAACTTGATTGGATTTTTTATATATACAAATGAGAACCATTTCTTTAAGAGCAGCTATTTAGGTTCCTGAATAAAAATATAAAATTCTTCTAAATGTCATACCTTGCAGCCTTTGCACTCAATCAGAGAATATCTGGAGAACTTTAAAGTACCATTCAGGAATTATGCAGAAACTATTCAGAATACCGGAGTGAACAGAGTGGATGTCCTATGAGGGAAAACAACAAAATAATATTTTTGATAAAAAATTATTAAACTGGGTCTATGAAAAAGTGAACAGCACACTGCAGCAATGCAGTTCTAATGTGATGATACAATACTGTTTTCTGGTGCCAAGCTTTTTATATGATATTCATATTAAATGGACAGAAATACTCATGGTTCTATGGCTCTAGCAGCCTTTTTCTCCATTCTCTTCAAGTTCATGCTGTCTCAAACACATGATTCATAACTTCTGGCATGTAGAAGTCTACTCAAGTGGCTTCCAGAAGCTTCAGTCTCCCCCTATACAGTGGCTCCACAGGAATGTGTGTTTCTCCCCACCCCGTCCTTAACCACATTTAAAGATGTCTTTACATAACTCCATTCAAAACCTGAAAAGGAAGCTCATATTGTTCCTGGGCTCCCTTTAGGTGCAAGTCTGACCTTTTCATTTCTATATTTAGCTTGAATATTTCTGTGGGAAAAATAAATCCCAACTATTTTTACCCAGTTTTCTGGAAATTTCTAATATTGGGTTTACATTTTCCTTGATCTTGTTTTCTTCTTCTTGACCTGAGCTAGCTGGGAAAATTCATCTGTTTAGTTGAAAAAAAAAAAAATGTTTTCATGAAAATGTGAAAACTACTTGATTTTAGAATATTCTTTAAAAAAAAAAAAAACAACAAACCAAAACTAATTTGTTTGTTTGTTTAAATTCTTTTAAAAAGTTTCAGTTTTACTGAAAGGAAGACTTCAGTTTAGTTTTCAAATGTTTTAGGAAAAATGCATTTCACTAAAACGCTCCTCTTTTTTATTCTACCCCAGGATGAACAAATTTGAAAAATGGGAGATTGCATAGAAAACTGCAAATACAGTTTGGACCTAACTTAGGAAGAAAGGAAGAGTAAGAAGATTAATCACATGCAATTTTTAATGGCTTTTTTTTTTTTTAATGTTGTTTTATTTTTGCTGATTAATGATCTAATATCAGTAAGTAAAACTTCTCCATGATATTCAATATTATTTCTCCCATTTTCTACATAGGCAAATCAATGAAGAAAAAAAATTAGGTACAGAATTTGCATAAAGGAATTCACCAGTGCTGGATGCTTCATATGGGATGCTCTATATTCTCTTAAGACCTGTAGTTCTGAGACCTTTTCAAAAGGTTGACCTGAATTACTAACTCCAACTCTAACAGCAAGGGAGAAATCATGGGTCTTTTGAAGTTAATAGCAAAACTTCCAAGGTTTTCAAGGGAGCTAGGTTTTATTCACAAATCTATCAGCTAATGTAATAAAATCTAGATCATCTAATCCCTAGCCCTGACATTTAAGGGCTGGACTCCTTTTCACATTTACCACTGAATAGTTCAGAATTGTAAAGAGAATATTTTTTCCCTTATTGATGTAACAGCTCAAGAATTGGCAAATCTAGGTGGTCCTACCACCCTGAAGAGAACTGAAATTTTTTAATGGAAATTGGAGCATAGATGAATGAGCTAACAGCGGGGTTCGATTTTAATGACAGCAACAAGGAATTCTGTAATTAAGCACATTAAGGCAGAACAACCTCTTTGAATTTCAGAACATCTCTAATTCATGCTCTAACATCTGTTTTTCTTACACTGCTTTAATCTGCATCCTCCCTTCAGGCATCTTACACTAAGGACTTGACAGACGTTCCTAGCTGACAGGAGCTGGCATCCTTTTAATTGACAAGGGAGACCACTGTTGAAAGAGACTGGGAAGAGAATTCTCTCTTCCCTCAGGGTCTAAAAGCTCTGCTTTTGCAGAACTCCTGCAGGACCTTCTAGCTACAAACTCGACCTGAAAATACAGGTTTTGCAGAATTCAAGGAAGAGTTCACCTGAGTTTCTTAGATGCTCTAGCCTCTTTTACTTTGGATTTTTTTCCCAAAGTTCCAAGAAGAGATTTTGTGTTTTATTCTCTACATATCTGTTATTTTAGCAGACAGTGGTATAATCTCAATTTTCATGAAACACTGAAGCATATGCTTATGTTGCACTGAAATCAGATGCAAACGAGTTTATTTAAAATTATTCTTGTGTATAAAGCTAGGGCATTAAAGCACACAACGTTTTTACAATTTTTTTCATTTTCTTTTGCTGCATCAGGCCCACTGAATGTAACTTTGAGAAATATGCATCTGATATTGAAAAATGCTATGTGTTAAAAATCATAAGCACTCATTAGAAAATAATTTAAACCCCACTGTACCAAATGCAGTCATAGATTTGCCATTCAGTTTTCTTGGGATAACTCCCATCACATGCATAAAAACTGTTTAGGTTGTATGCTTCTGGGCAAGGAACTTCACCTCTGTTAATATTTAATGCATCTAGTGCCACCTAGGAGTAGTGTTTTTAATCACTTGTTCTCCCATTTCTGTAATCCCAGTTATTTCACTTGGCCGGCTGTTAGTTATTTATCCTTCCTAATTGTATTAATCTTGTTCAATAGCCACTACCTGGTGATCTGCTCAGAATAGCAGTAACAGATTCTTTTCAGATACTGTGTGATATGTATTTTCAATGTGTTACATTTTTGTGATGTCTTCTCATTACCAATATCCATGGCCAGGCCATGCTGACATCTGTTATATCCAGACATGGCTTTCATGAAGACTGAACTCCAACTTGCCAGGACTATTGCAACAATGATGGAATGATTATGATTAGAACTAAGCTGATATTTCCACTTCTGCAGCCAATGTCCCTGGTTTTATTATTTTAGAGTTCCAAAGAATGAAAATGGATTATCCAGAGGAGTTTTTTTATTTGCTTTTTTTGTATTTATTTTTTTTTGGGGGGGGGGTTGTTGTTTTTTTGTTTTTTAATTAAAGAAAACAATGATCTAGATCCATTAATCTCGTCTTTCTTCACTTCTAAAACAAACCATTTCCTCTGGATAAAATTCTAGAAAAATGAATGTGGTTAAGAAAGGAAACTGGTAAAGACATATGACATATATTGACCCTTGTAATAACAAGTTTTTGAAAACAGAAGCCTTGCTGAGATGTTCAGAAACCATTAACACCACATTGTTTCTCAAGATTGACTTATTTCTGTATCCTGTTTTCCACCAGTGTGGGCATTGAGCTTCTTCCAGATTAAAAATATAAAATAGAGAAACAGCAGTAATTATTATTAGGCACAGTCATAGCTCTGGTTTACTTAGCCCATGTACCTGTTGGCTTTGTTTGCTGAAAATAAAAAAGCAGACCACATGCTTTATAAAAAGACATTTTTCATCAGAAAGATACGCTCTTGGGTTCTGTATTTCATCAGGAAGTGGAAGCCCTAGGCTTACTACTATAGAAAAATACACACAGAATAGTGACAAAAACTAAATAAACGTTACAAATCACTTTCAAGATGAGATGCACCTACCCAGGAAGAACCTGCTCAAAGGGAAGTGATTTCCTTTAAAAGCTTATTTCAGTACTATTAAACTGGACCCCGCAGCCTCTAGCACACACCTGACAGGCTGTCCCCCAGCAGAGGACTCCCCAGCACCAAGGGATGCTCTGCACTGCATCCCTACCACCCACCCCCAGGACAGTATGTGTGTCATCAAACTACAGTAAGCTGAATATATAGATAAACCACACAATTTTGCACACCTCTGTTTTGAAGAGTTGTCCAGGATGAGTAATGTTGGCCAGTGCTGTGAGAGTGTCTAATTATTTTTTTTTTTCCTTCAGAAACCACATGCAAACTAGTTGGCCCTTGCTGGCTCTTGTCATCTGATGTTACAAAGCAATCTACACTGTCTGTGAGCTTCAGAACACATACTGACAAAAGAAGTAGTTTCCCTGGTAACAAGGACCATATGAAAGCTCTCAGAACATATCCTCCCCAGGAGTTAATTTGTTTCAGATGGGAAAGGTGATTACTTATAAGAAAAAAGGGAAAACAGCTGAGCTATTTAAGGATGAAATAGTAAAGAGTAAGCAGTGTTATTTGTTCCACTTCCACTGTTTGCATTTATATGCACATGATATATGTATTTATATATCTAAATATGTATGGGTTCGTATGAACTATCATTGCATAAGTGCTAATAAAAGCATGTAAAGGACTTGGCAGTAAAAAACTTCTCTGAGGGATTCATTACAATATCAAAAAAGGAAAAATCATTTTCTAAATTAAAATCTTGAGTATTTTACAAAGATTCTGAGGATACAACAAGATTAAAACACTGCAGGATGTATGAATATGGTTTAGCCAGAAAAATGGAAAATTCAGTATGACTGGGTTGCCAAAATTAAAGAAATTAAAAACAGAATAAATAGTGGCAAAAGTCACAGTCACATTTAAAAATAAAGCTACATATTCTGGTATAATATTTACATGCAGATAGCTCTTTTAGAAAAAAGATAACTTGTTTTCATCTATAAGACCTGGAAGTATTATGATGGGATTGATATGAAATAGTTTTTTAGATGTGGATTGTGGGCTACTAATGATTTATAGCTCACTAGATTTTTTCTAACAAATGTGGTGTGACTGTGATTGAAGGGGAAAGCTGTCTGTGGGTTCATGAGCCAGAGAGGAAATAGTGTCCAAAAGTGGGCATGACAGAGGCAAGAAAGGTTGCATGGTTCATGTTTTTAAACGTCATCGATGCAATGAACACTTGGGGTAGTGGCTGATTTGAAAATAGATATTTCTTGAACTCTTTAATCACTCTATCCATGGAAATCCTTTGTCATAACACTTCAGTGGATAAGGATACCTGTATGCTTTAACAACACTCATTGCTTTGAAAATAAATTAAATAAAAGACGAAGACATTGCTGGGAAGACAATCAGCAAATTAATCAAACATCTCTAAAATGAGAAATCTGAGTACATAGATGTGATTATTGAAAGCAGAGATTTTTTTTTGTTGTTGTAAATTCAGAGTTTTTCATCAGCTTGAGTTTTTATGTGGGGTTAGAATCACAGAATCGAATTGAAACATAGAATCACCAAGGTTGGAAAAGACCTCTAAGATCATCAAGTTCAACCATTTGCCTTTAGACTCCTAACCTCTAATCAATTTGTTGGGTTGTTTGTTTTTTGGTTCATTGGTTGTTTGGGTTTTTTTGTTTTGGTTTTTTTTTTATCTTCTTAATTTTTGTAGACCTGTGGAGAAAAACAGTGAAATAAAAAAAAAAAGTGGATTTGCCTTGGCCTTTACTTAACACTAAAACTACTAAAGTTGAGGTAGGGGGAATTAGGAATTTGTAGGTCTCCATATGCTTGTCATAACTGGGACTATTTATCTAACTTTTTTCCAAGAGACTAAGGCAGTAACAATGCCTTCCATAAAGTTGATTTTTTTTCCTGTTAGTTCTGAATAATTGATTCAAGTTTTCAAAGTCTAAATTTTTTTTTTTCATTTCAGCTAAAGGAGGTAAGAAAATTAATACCTGGTTGGGAAAGATACAAATGAACAGTTAATGCTAATGTATATATTTCAAACCATTTTATTAGGGAAAAAAAAAAAAAAGGAAAAAAACCCCACAAACAAACAAACCAAAACAAAAACAAACAAAAAACCCCAAACAAACAAACAAAGACGTGATAATATCTGTTTAACATCTCTTCTCCTGAAAGAGAAAACATGAGTTAAGTGTTCATATGTCCCTAAAATTCGGTTAAATATTTAAAATGTATGAAAGAATTCCAGTAAATTTTATTTTTACAGTATGCCACACCTCAAATTATTTGGAATACCGAGCTCTGGCAGGAGTCTGTGGTTTTCTTGCTGAAGAGCTCTGCTTTCGGGGAGTATGTGTATTCCAGAATTTCCTATTGCTCTCAAAGTGTTTCTGGTTACAAATGAAAGAAATGCTTTTGCTTTTAAAAGATATGACTCACTTGTAGCAGAACTTTGAGGAATGTCTAAGTGCCTTCTAGGTTAAGTCTGTCTTAGAAGTGATTTAGGCACAATACCTAGAGACAGACAGGTTCACCAAAAGATTTCCAATGTGTCTAAGAGGCTAAATGTTCTCTCTGGGATGGCCTCTTACTGTACCGACCAGTTCTCAGGCTGAGCTGTTCTATAATTTAATCCTCCTGGATCCTAAAGTCAGTGATGAGGTGTCTCAAACTTTCCCATCGACTCTTCTATCAAATGCTTTCTGTCTGCTCACATGCTGGTTGTATCTCACCCACCTGCAACTAGGTTTGCTTTCTATTAAGCCTTGGAGATAATTTGAAAGTTTAAAAGATTTGTTTACTTTATTACTTTAACTTTCCCCCCCCCCCCTTTTCTTTATGACCCCTGTAATCCTAGATAGTACAGGTATTTAGAAAGTGTATTTGCTAATGTACACAAAACAAGAGACCTGATTTCTATCTTCTAGTCTGAGTCTGTCCTACTAATAAAAGTCTTAGGATTCTGTAATTTTTTCCTATGGGAGATTAAATCTCCCACATGTTTATCTTCCCACTTTAGAGTTGCCACTGCTAAAAGACAGTGGGCTGAGTAGTCCAGTCTCCTTCAAGGAAGATAAAATCATTCACATTTTCATTTTTACTGCTGTGCTTTCTGTTTCTTAAGGACTTCTCTCCCTCTCTCTCTGAAAATAACTTGTAGCACCCTCTTAATTTCTGTTATTTGGCTGGTAGTGTCCTTTCCATAGACATCTTCTCTGCCTCCCCCATTACTTTTGGACAAGGAGTTGTTAAAGTCAATGGTGCAATTAGTTGCAACCCCATTGCCCTGTCATTTATCTCCAAAAAACAAAAAAAAAAATTACTATTAAGTAAATAATCCCAATCCTAGCACAGAAATACTTTTAACTAAATAGAAATTATTATTGTTACTTTTGATTATTCTGTCTATGTATCTTTGGGGTTTGTCATGTAGTCAAAAAAGAACCAAGAAATACTATTGAATTAAGATCTTAATTCATACTCTGGTATGAAATAATGAAACTTCATAGTGAATAAATTTCTCTGTGTTAATATCTAAGTATAAATTTTCTTTTTTTTATTATTTTTATTATTTTTTTCCCCCAAAATTGATTCAAGATGCATTTTATCCACTTTTTCCAAGGGGCAGAACAACAATTTATGCCAACAGAATAGCTGTTGATACCATAAAGCCATCAAATAAAGAACATAATTTCAAACTAAGCACTGGAATCCTGTCACAAACTAAACACTCCATCTGGTGCCATTTAACTGAAATAACTTCTTCAAGGCACCACTCCCATGAAACATACAAACTTCAAACAACATTATTTTACTACAAATGTGGGCTGTAAAACTTGATAGAAAAAAAGGAAACCATAAAGTCCTCAAGTTCTTCTGAACCTAAGCTAGAATCCAGATCTTGCTGAACTAAGTCACTTTCAACATGTTGCAACAGATCTTCAGATGACTGAGGTTCCCAGTAGATATAAGTTTTATTTTTATAATTCATCCTCAGCTTGGCTGGGAACAAAGAAGTAGCCACCTCCACATTTTTGGCAAGAAAACTTTCTTTACTGGAATAAAGGTCTGACTCTTCAATGGGGTGTTTGGCAAGAAATCAGGAAAAAATAATATCTGATTTCCTTAACACTTGACTTTTTTTTATTATTATTATTTCTCTCAAGCTTTAGCAAGACCTGTCTCTTCATCTTTCAAATCCACCAGTGAAACTATAATTGCTTTGTTAGCTCCTTTTTGATCCATTCACATACCCAATCTTTTATATCTGCTTTAAAAATACTGTAATATTTTTATCAGCTTTGGAAATAATTTTTTTCCTTACCTTCTCCTTAACTCCTTAATTTACTAAAATCAAATTCTTTTACCTGCAGGAAGATTATTATGCCAGCATCATAAACTTGCATTTTATTTTCCAGTGTAACAAAAAAAAAGCTCTTTTATTTTACAAGACTAAATATTCACCAGAGGTCTCTTCACAGTATATAAATCTTCTTCAGACAATATGTTTTCCTTGGGTATTTTTCTACTCTAATATACCAAACTATGCTGTAGACTCCTCTCTTCCTGCTTAAGAAATTTAACCTCACCAGCTCCAGCATGACTTTCCTGCCATAGTAATCTCCCACATATATATATTAGTATTATAAAGAAATGTGATTGCTATAATAATTCAGCCTTCATAAACTAAACATGACTGTTGGAGATTTTTGGGGCTAGTTTGTAACTGTAAGAATTAGTCTGTGCATATTGGTTCCTACACTGGGCTGAACAAAAAAGAGAAATAAATACTTAGCTGCTCAGAAAGCAAAATTCACATCTCAAGAACATGGAATCTGTGTAGGCTTCTACAGAACACCACCCACTTACTGCTATCTACAACAAATTTCCCCTGACACAGATCTTCTGCCTCATTTCCCTCTGAAATAGAAATTGCTCAAAAAACTGATGGAAATTCTCCGGGTTAGGAGACTAAACTAGGGAGTTTATGGCCTGTTTGGAGCTTGAAAGAAGCCATTTTTTACCTGAAAGTCATGAAAGACAGATGACTTGAAGTGGAAGAATTTGCATATTATGGTGGAAAACTCCATGCTTTGGAGCTGAGTAAGAGCAAGTAGCTGTAAATAAACAAATAATAATAATAATAATAAACTTTTAAGAAAGTTCCAACCAACTGAACAGTATTTTAAATTACATTACTGTTCTGAACTTTATCCCATACAGCCTATAATAGAGAAGAGTAAATTTGTTATTAGGTAACTCCATGGTGTTATAGGGGAATTATATATAGTAAAAAACTAATAGAAATTTTAATAGTAGTGACGTAGCAAGGCCAATTTTAAAATGCTTCTAAATCTGTTTTAAATTCCATAATATTTGCAGGGATATGTCTAAGGTCTGAGCATAATAAAATGCTGAGGGAAGCTCTCAAGGGTTCCTAGAAGCAACTTGTTAAAATTCTGTCACCAAATTGAAGGGAAATTGAGGATAATTTTAAAGCCTCTAATGCAATTCCTACTTTCTCTGGGTAGAAAGAAAGCATCCCTGCTAGAAATGATTGGCCCCTGGTAGTCATGAAAACATCTAACAAAGAGTAATTTATTTTGCTTTTGGAATGCATAGCACTGGTCCCAATTACATTATCAAAAATGTCTTGGGGATAATATAACCCAGGTACCTACAAGGTCTTCATGTCCACCACCTTTTCAATTACATGAGCTGTAGCTTGTGCTGCTGTGTCACTACACTGCATATATTTTTGTTTCCTTGGTTGAAGGAAAGCTGTGGAGGGGGAGGGGTTGCTTTTCAATGGGTAAACATATAAGTAAATTTTCTGGTCTAGTTGGAGTTTGAGGATGATGGGCAACTTTAACACAAACTGCTGGAGAAAATGTATGCTGGTGCCTCCTGACAGCAGTACAGTGAAGAAAATTAATGCTTTATTGCATCACTCCCTTAGAATCATAGAATCAGAACGGTTTGGGTTGGAAAAGACCTTCAAGATCATCAAGTCCAACATCAGCTGGAAGGCAGGAGGGCTCTGCAGAGGGACCTGGACAGACTGGAGAGTTGGGCTGATTCCAACAGGATGAGGTTCAACAAGGCCAAGTGCCAGGTCCTGCACTTTGGCCACAACAACCCCATGGGGAGCTACAGGCTGGGGACAGAGTGGCTGAGAGAAACCAGACAGAGAGGGACCTTGGAGTTTGGATTGACAGGAAGCTGAACATGAGCCAGCAGTGTGCCCAGGTGGCCAAGAAGGCCAATGGCATCCTGGCCTGTATCAGGAACAGCGTGGCCAACAGGTCCAAGGAAGTGATTCTGCCCACTGGTGAGGCCACACCTTGAGTCCTGTGTCCAGTTCTGGGCCCCTCAGTTTAGGAAGGATATCAAGGTCCTGGAGTGGGTCCAAAGGAGGGCAACTAGGCTGGTGAAGGGACTCGAGCACAGATCCTATGAGGAGAGGCTGAGGGAGCTGGGGGTGTTCATCCTGGAGAAGAGGAGGCTCAGAGGAGACCTCATCACTCTCTACAACTCCCTGAAAGGAGGGGGTAGCCAGGTGGGGGTTGGTCTCTTTTCCCAGGCAACCCTCAGCAAGACAACAGGGCATGGTCTCAAGTTGTGCCAGGGGAGGTTTAGGTTGGACATTAGAAAGAATTTCTTTACCGAGAGGGTGATCAAGCATTGGAATGGGCTGCCCAGGGAAGTGGTGGATTCTCCGTCCCTGGAGATATTTAAAAAGAGACTGGATGTGGCACTCAGTGCCATGGTCTGGTAACTGCAGCAGTAGTGGATCAAGGGTTGGACTTGATGATCTCTGAGGTCCCTTCCAACCCAGTCAATTCTATGATTCTATGATTAATATAGCACTGACGAGTGCACCACTAAATCCTGCCTTTAACTACTATATCTACATGTCTTTAAATACCTCCAGGGATGGTGACTCAGCTACTTCCTTGGACAACCTTTTCTGGTGCCTGACAATCCTTTGGTGAAGATATTTCTCGTAACATCTAATCTAAACCTCCCCTGGCACTACTTGACATTTCCTCTTGTCCTATCACTTGTTACTTTGGAGAAGAGAGAGACACTGGAACAGGATGCCCCGGGAAGTTGTGGATGCTCCCTCCCTGGAAGTGTTCAAGGTCAGGCTAGATGGGGCTTTGAGCAACCTAGTTTCGCAAGAGGTGTCCCAAGGGAGTTGGAACAAGATGATCTTTAGAAGCCCCTGCAGCCCAAACCATTCCATGATTCTATGGAATCAGTGCCATGTTACCCCTTATACAAATGAACATACAGTATATGAGAGAAGGGAAGTTTAGTTTGAATGCTCGGTCAGTCTTAACACTGCCTTCTCACTAGTCCACTTTAAAGTATGTTTTTAAATATATGCTTTTATTGTACTGTTTTTATTAATTAACTAATAACACCAACAATTTACTTTTTTTAGAACTTTCACCTTCAGGTTGAGTATAATAAGAAAAGATCTTAGCACAAAGTGGAAATAGAATGTTTTTACCAAGGCTATCCCTTTGTCACACTGCAGTTAAGAGACTGAACATGTTTAATTGATCACACTGTGGTACTAACATTGCCTGATAAATATTATTAACAGTGTAAATTGATTGCATTTTTTCGAGTAAATTGAACAATTCATAGAATCATAAAGGCTGGAAAGATTGTCCTGTAAGATTGTCAAGTCAACCGTCAACCCTACAACACCAGCCAACTAAACTATGTCCTCAAGTGCTATATCCACATGGTTTTTGAACACTTCACTGCTTCCCTGGGTAGCCTGTTTCAATGCCTGACCACTCTTTCAGAAAAGAAATTTCTCCTAATATCCAATCTGAACTTCCCCTGGGGCAAACTGAGTCCATTTCCTCTTGTTCTATCACCGTTACATGGGAAAAGAGACAAATCCCCACCATCTATCATGTACTTGTAGAGAGGAAAATAAGCTTTCCCTTCACCCTCCTCTTCTCTAGTCTAAACAATCCTAATTCCCTCAGATGTTTCTCATAAGACTTATGCTCCAAGACTCATAAGACTTGTGCTCCAGACTCTCAGGACTCATCTGTCCATCCAGTTTTCAACCCAACAAAGAGCACACCAGTCTAAGCCATGATTTGCCATCTTCTCTAGGGGACCACTGTGGGAGAAAGCACCAAATGCGTTACTGGAGTCTGGAAAGACAACAGCCACAGCCTTTCTCTTATCCACTAGATCGGTCACCTGGTCATAGGAGAAGATCAGGTTGAACAAGTCAGATCTGCTTTTGATAAACCTTTGCTGGCTGGGCATGATACCCTGCACCTGCTGGATGAGCTCACTCAAGATGAGCTGCTCCATAATCTTCACTGATACCAAGTTCAGGCTGAAAGGCCTGTAGTTCTTCGGAGCCTCCTTCCAACCCTTCCTGTAGATGGGTGTCACACTGACAAGCCTCCAGTCACCTGCAACCTCCCCCTTTAATCAGGAATGTTGCTAAATGATGGAGAAAGACTTGGAGAGCTCCTCTACCAGCTCCCTCAGTATTCTCAGGTGGATCTCATCAGGCCCTATAGATGTGAGCGTCCAAGTGAGGTAGTAGGTTGTTTATGGCTTCCTCATGGATTATGGGGGTGGAGAAAAAAGGATGTGTGTGAGAGAGATGGTGGGAGGTAAGAGGGTGGTTTTTTTCTGCTTTCCATCCCTGTCTTCTAGCTCAAGATGCTAAACACCCTGAGGATAGCTCGTCTGATTATTAAAGACCAAGGCAAAGGTGACATTAAGCACCTCAGCCTTTTCCTCATCCTTGGTGGTAATGTTCCCCCTACATTCAGTAAGGAATGGAGATTTTCCTTGGCTCTCTTTTTGCTGTTAATGTTTTTTGGCATTTTTTGTTGTCTCTTATGACAGTGACAAGATTGAGTTCTAGCTGGGCTTTTGCCTTTCAATTATCTCTGCATGACTTAACGAGGTCCCTATACTGTCCTGAGATGCCTACTCCTAAAACAGGAATCCTCAAAGCCTAAATTTATACCTAGTAAATTCAGTAAGACCTCTGTAGTAGAGTTAGCTAACTGGAAAATGGTATGCACTTTTGCCTATCCCACCTTTAATTCTGCAAATATTTTAGTTGTACAGCTGATGCCTTGTATTTCAATCAATTGATGCTTCTTCTAAGCTCTCCAGACATGCTCCAAAGCACTGGAATAAGTCTCTCCAAATAAATTAGGGTGTAAAAGGGAATGAAATTATAAGAACTTTTGTTAAATTAATTTTAAATGATAACACTGTGCCATAAATCAACACAATACATCTCTGTTTCTCCTGGTTTATAGGAGGTTGAACTATGTATAGGCAGAGTTCAGATGTTCACCACATGTAAAAATACCCTTCAAAGTAAATGATGTAGGTCAACGATCAATTTTAAAGGCAACACAATCTGTAAACATCAGCTGGACAGACAATATTTTAATTTTACTGGTTAAAGTAGCTATGACAACAGAAACACAAGACTGTTTTTTGATTGAACTTACTAAGTTTTCCATAGACTTCAAATCATCAAAAAAAACACTAGACTCTTCATGCCATACTTTTGACAGACATTCTGAGGTCTACTTATCCCTAGCTGACAAAATGCAAGTCATAAATAAAACTGACCTATGTGATCTTTTTTTCTGTAAGTTACAGTTCCACCTTTCACCAATATCTTTGTATATTTTCACATTTTCCTCCATGACAGGTCACGAACTAAATACTCTTCTTAAGGAAATGGACGGTCAGATGTCAGCTTAACCTGATGGACTGGTATAGATGGTTCTACCACCTGTTAATAAAAATCATTATGTACCTTGGTACCAGCTGCAGCTAAGTGCAGCTTTTTAACTAGCATCTATGATCAGTGACCACAGATTCCATTAAAGACTGTGCTTTATGGTGACAAAGATGTATAAGTATCCTGTTTCCAGAAGCAGGAGGAATATACTATTAATGAAGTAGTTCTTTAGAGCTAACAAAGGAGAATTAGTGACCTCAAATCTTAGCAACAGGCAATCAGAAAAATGAAAATCAACTACTCAAAGGGAGATACTACAACTATGAAAATTCAAAGTAATTCAAAACTCTTCTAAAGTATATGGACAATTCAAATATGTGCAAAATACACAAAGTCAGGCTGTGATATTCACAGAACAAATAGAGGAAACCTGATATAACTCCTCTGATGATAGTCAGTTAGACAAAATATGCCTGTTTCATCCTAATATAACAGATGATTTCCTTAGTCTGAGAGTTGAAGGCTGTCCTGCTGTTGAAATTGTCCAAGAACTAGAAAGCAGCCTCTAAAACTGGTGTCCAAATCTTGTGCGTGGATGGAACTTGAGAATTTTAGAATTAATGTCATTGGCCATTATATTTAAAATTTATATCTTCATACAACTGAGATGAATTCTTAGAATTGGTCCTTAGACAAATCAAAGCCCTGACAAAAGAACTGAGAAACTAAGGGTAAGCTGCTTTGGACTCTAAATTTGGCAAAATGCTCTTAAGATCACCCTCAGGAATACATGTGGTGGTGGTGTTACTCCACGTGGCCCCAAGCGACCACTGAGAAATTTGTTATTTCACTTTAAGCTATCCTGTTTTTTTCCTGGAGATTTAATTTTAAAGATGAAAACATTATAGTTTAAGGATGAAGGTTCACCCTGAACATCCAGTTTCCCCGTGGGTTTCAGTGAAATTGTTTTTTGTGATCTTGTGCCTAAAAATGAATTGAATGTAACACAGCAGGCATTGAGTAACACAATACTGACACTCAAAAACAATTTAAGTGGCCCCAGCTTTATTAATAGCTAGGGAATATTCTGTTTTCTAAAACAGATGGTTTAGTTATACCCCAGAAATTTAATACATGACAGTTGTTATAGAATCAAGCCCTATAGTTTATAACAGTGAGAGTTACTGATCATTGTCTCAATTTAATTGGCTTTATTTGACCATTCACCCATAGTCTTTCAAAGGATATATTAATTATTTAAGCCTGGTATATCTGATAATAGCTAATTACTCATTAGTATAAGTCAGTGGAACATATTTTTTTAATTGGAAGAGTAGCTTTTATACCAAGTACTAAAGAAAGAAATTAATTTAAACTAGATTAAGCCACAACTCTTTAAGGCATTTGGGGGCAGAAGCCACCACGAACCAGCAAAACAAAACTTTATGCAATGAAAGCATATAAGAAGGAACAAAGAAAACAAGACAAATTTCTTTCCTTTTTAAAAAAATACAGTTTAAACAAGATTGTGGTTGGAAGTTGGAATTCCTGGCATGTCTCCCTAGATACATTCTGCAAATATATTCCTACTTTGTTGAAAGCACATTTCACCTATAAACATATCCACCACTACATTCTATTCTGGTCTCATGCTTCCTTAGATAAGACAATCAAAATGTAGTTGAGGTTTTGCTAGTTAATTTAAAATCTTGCATCTTGGTCTGTGCAGATCTTTTATTTGCACAAGATCTGTATCACTAACCTCTTTTCTCTACCTTGTTTTTTTGTCTTTTGTGTCAAGCCTGAACTTCTGTCCTAGGACTTCAACTTGTCCTTCTTTGTCATCCCTTTGTAGCCTTTCTCAGCCTCTATGTTACTTTTGCATAGCTCCTGTGTACCTATTTTTCCTGGAATCAGCCTCATGTGCTATGTCTGTTAGTAAAAATTACTTTTTTTTTTTTTTTTTTTTTTTAAACTTATTTTGTCCACTAAAGCTGATTAGTTTCAACAACGATGCAAACAGCTTCTGTAGATCTGTCCCAAGGTTATTCCTATGCATTTTGGGATGGCTTTATCTGATCTGCATATTTAGACTGTAAAATCCTCATGGCAGCAGTTATGTCTCTATCTCTTCCTGATCCTGTGAAGCAGCACAATACTGGCACCTAGCAAATGATCCGTAATATGAATAATAAGCTGTGTTTTGCCAGGCATGATCTAATGGTATCCTGTCTAAGGTTATGTGGCAAGTATCAGTGACACAAGGTACTATTTTATTAAATGAGGATATTTTCTCAGAAATATTCACATTTTAAATCGCAAAAAATGTAATCTATTTTTTGTTTAACCAAACTTTTCTTTTTCAGTCTAAAGCTGTTTAAACAATACAGCTGACCTGATTTTCACCTCAGATAACTGGCAAAAGAGGCACTTTTAAATCTAGGACTTCAAAGTATTCCAGAAAAATCTCACATGGATTGATGCTCCCATTTGAAGGTAAATTAGACCATTAAGTAAGACACAAATGTGCTCTAAACACAGGGAATTCAGAGATTAGAGTTTAAATAATGATAACTATATCATTATAATATTAATAGTAAAATTATTACTCCCTGATGTTCAGACTTTGCACCCTTTGACAGCTTGGGACTGTTCAATGTTATAAAGTTAAAAACACCCATAAGTATTTGGGAAACTTAGGTCTAATTTTCCATTGTGTTTCACAGCACATGGTGGGATTTTTCAGTGTTGAGAAATCTTTTTCCTCCCCACAATACAAACTCACTACGTGTACATACACATTGAGAAGTATTAATTATTTTCCCTATTTATTTATTTCTGATATAATAAAACCATTTTAAAGCATTCCCTGACAAATATTCTGCATATCAATGATGGAGACACATGATACCTGAGGAAAGGTTGCTCATCACTCTTGCTTTCCTTTTGAGAGTGAGACTTTTCTGGTTTTCTCTGCAGCCAAAAATCTGCCCCACAGCAAAGCCCACCCTGCTCTGCCAGCCAGGGTATCCCCAATGTATTCTATGTGCTGGGAGACTCCCTGTGAATGATAACATTTGCTAGAAGAGGTTACATGGCTGATAGCAAAAGCAGGGGAAAACTCAAACACCCCTTTGTTTGGCTAAGGTTTTTGTCAACCTTCTTATCAGTTGTAACACCTTTTGTACTGTTTGTAGGCAGCTCCCAGCTCCCAGTGGTATGTTCATTTGTACACAGCTCCTGCACATAAATCAGAATCAGGCAAATACATTAAGAATAAAGACATGGGAGCTGTCAAGACAAAATCTTTTTAGTTTTAGAGGGTTTTAGTTTTGCTTTTTAAAAACTGCTGGGTCACTAAAACAGCACGCTAAAAATATCTTTTGAATATTTTATACTATTGCTTGAGAAGATAGTAATAGTTGTAGAAAGCATAGAGCTACCAAGCACTGTTATCATCTCGGCATCTTAGCTCATTTCAGAACAACTGATTTAATAAAACCAAGTCCTTCAGAAGTATTTTTAAGGAAAGAACTGGCCAGACATATGTTTTCAGGTAATGCTTTCCATCCACATACATGCTGTTCCTTCATTATGAAAGGAATTTTTTATACAGCTAGCTATTTGTATGTATTTTTGCTCCAATACATATGTATGTATCTGTACATATATTATAGATTTGAAACATAGCCTGAGAGGTATTTCTGCACATTGAGGAAGGCAGAGAGTTTATAGCAGAAGCTGTGAAGTATTAAATAAAACACTCAAATAGGTGAGCCTGGGCTCACTTACAAAGATGTGAAAGATGAGTTTGATCCTGGAACTTATACAAACCTTACTGAAGGCAATGAAAAAATCTCCCATTCATTTTTCACCGTGCTTTTCACAAATGTTTTAACTATTCAAGCATGTTGTCCTTAGACTTGTAATGATATAATTATGGTGCTAAGCATATTTTAGGTTTTGGTCTGACTTTAAAGACTGAGATGTGAGGTCAGGAGAGAAATTTATTCAGAATGGTTTATTAAACACTACCAAGCTGTAATTATTATTTTTTTCAATTTATATTCATAATTGTGTAAATCCACTTACAAATGTTCCAAATAAATTCCAGTGTCAGTATCAGAATATGAATATTGAGTTCATCCAATGGATTCTGGGTTAGGGCAAAAAGTCAAATCAATAGTTGGAGCAGTCACATATTGTGCAGTTTTTTTTTTTTTTTTTTTGGTTGGTTTTTTTTTTTTTTAGTTACCAGTGATGGCTTATTCAAACTTGTACCTGGAATTTTACCTGTTCCAGAAGGAATGAGCTTCTGACTGTCTTATGACTGAATTTTTCAAGGTCAGAGGGAGCAAAAGAAGCCTGTAAAGTGTTACAAATGGAAAGGACAGCACGTGTGCATCGTTTGTGTTCATAATGAAAACAAGAAATCATGCAAAACTGTACGGTGCTGCTTCCCCCTCCACCTTGGACTCCTCCACAAAAGTCCCTTCAGATCCCATTATTGCCGGACATAAAAAGAATTTAAGCAGAATTTCCTGAGAACTTCCTTTTGTGAAGGGTCTGTTGGCTTCTTTGTCTGGTTCTCCAAACCCAAAGACTTATGACACCCACTTCAAGAACACAAAAAATGGCGACAAGGCGTAAAATTATTCGGGTGATCATGCACAGATTGGAAAAACTAAACTTCTGATCTGTCTGTACTCAAATTACATAGGCATCTTTGAAACTGAAACTGTACACCTGAAGGCTTTGAAGAGGAGAAAAGGTTTATACAGAAAAAAAGCAAGGGCTATGAAATAGAAACACTGCATTTTCTGCAAACATTGCTAATTTCAATGGGAATCTTATGATCTACATGGAGCTTGTAAAGGCCTGCAATTAGACAGATGGAATAATGAGAAATAACAGAAGAAAATGAATGGAAATAGCAGGAAGAAAAGACCACAGAAAAAAAAAATGAGTGCAGAAAGCTACCTTAGGAAAAGTGAAATTTGAAAAGCACTATTTAAAAAAAAATGAAATGTATAAGAATAGGTTAAAAGTGGACAAAGGACTGGTAAAAAGGAGATTTCAAAGGAGACTTGGTGTTGCAGGAGGTTGAATGACTGTCAAAAATAAAAATTACCTCTGATTAGTAGGAGGCAGCACAAGCCAAGATGAGAGGACTAAGAGCTAGACAAGGAAACACAAGTCATAAAGAAGAGGAATAACAGAAAAGGATAAAAGACTGACTATGACAGCTGAATTCCATGTATGAGGAAAAGGAGTCAATAAACTGCCTCCCTAGAAGAGAAGGAGTGCATCCATTGCAGTGAAAATTATTTATTGGGAAAGTGGCTTGCATAAAAGGAAGAGACAAATACAGAGAGGAAGATAAAAAGGAATTGTAAGGGAGGGTTTATTTATGAATTTAATGATACAAAACACAGCTCAAAATTTTGTATACAGACACTTAGTGGGAAGGATTGTTTTAAATAAGTTGTGTACCATAGAACTGGTTCCTATCACAATACATGTCTCAAGGTTATGTAAGCAGAGACTTATTTCATGCTTTACAATATAATAATAAAAATTAAAGTTGGCCAAGCAAGGGGATTTTCAGAAATGACAAGTTATGTCCAGCAACGAAATAATTTACCAAGACAGAATTTACAAAATAAAACCAGAAGGTAGAAACTATTTTGTAACATTAAAAAATAAAGTGAATTATTTTTCTACAAAAGCCTTCCTTTAAAAAGCAGCCAAATTAAAGAAATGTTTCTTTATGCATTTATGGGAAATGTAAGTTTTAATTGCTAGCTTTAAGAATATTACATGAGCTAAAAACTTACCTTTTTAATTTGAAACACCTTTTATAAGTCAGGAATGTAACTGTCTGCAGTTCTGAAAAAGAGAATATGTTTCATCATGGTTGGAAGGCAACAAGCACCAAATCAAACAGTTATTACTATCATGGACTTCTCTCATACTTTCCCCTTCTGTAAAATACGGCTAGATTATTTTGGCCTCTTTTCTCTATCTCTGCTACTCAAATTGCAAGTTCCTTGATGAAGGGAGTCTGTCTTGCTATTTGTCTGTGGAGTGCCAGGACGAGTGAGAATTTAGCCTGACCTGGAGCTTTTAAAACAAATTAAAAATATTGAAAAGGAAACCATGAAGCTGATGTTCAAAGCTGCCCACAAATTCCATATTCAAAAGAGCTGAGAATCAAATATTTACTCAGTGTATTACAGATAACTCAGAAAAAAAACCCCAACATTGTGCTATGTGGCATTAGGATCAAAAAAACCCTCTGCTACAAATAGGTCCATAGTGAGACCTAAGGATTCCTTCCTCTTCGCTGTGATAGTCTGGAATCATTGCTAATCCCAAATCGTAAACTTTTATTCCTGTAATATTTTTAGATGTTAGCCACCTCAGCATATTTTCAACATAATTATGAGTTGTAAGACTGGTATTTTAACATGCAGTATATCTGTATAATACTAATCTGTACTTCAGAGCTCACTTTTCAACTCCTAAATTAAACTACAAATCTCTGTGGTATTGTTTATAGAAAATTCCATATGTTTTTTAAGACTTCTGACCTAGATTCCCCAATGTTTTCCAAACAAGAATTTTCCAGACTTTATCAAGAGACTTGTTAGGGAAAAAAGAAAGGAAATACAAAAAAATGCATTGTACTGTTTTGTTTTCTGAGTTAAAGATCTCATAATACAGAGGAAAATTAAATTCTGCCAAAACATTGCCACTGTACAGAACCACCATCTGTAAGGTGATGCCAGTACTCTATAGTTATAAAAAAACTCACATAAAGTCAAACAAACATTTATGGGTAAATTAATTGAGCTTTATGAATAATTTCATAGAAAGATTGCAGTAAAGAAGTGCAATCACAAGGAAGACCTAATAGTTTATATGATTTTTCTTCTTTATCTTGCTGATATTTTCAGAATTATTTTTCTGTGAAGGACAAAGATAAAAACAGGGTCATAGTTTAAGAAATACAAATTATTTATAATGCATTGCCTAGTGGTTTCAGCCGGTGATAACAGCAGGATTTAGAGCTTTGTGAATTATTATCTAATAGTTAGCTTTTTTGCTCAACATATGCATAAATATGCAGTGGTACAAAGCTGAAGAAAAATCTAGAAGTCTCTGATCTCAGGTTACCAGAGTTCTTTTCTTTAAAGACTTACTTGACCTTAGGATGACATGTCAGCAAATTAGATTTAGGTAATGCTGCTCCCAAGAGCTCTAATTATGGCTCATAAATATATGTTCTGCAATTCATTAAAAAAACATGCTTTATAAGAACCTTACTGTATGCTAATTTGCATAAACATCAAAATAGAATCTGAATAACCAGACTTTACAGAATTACTTTAATTTTTCTGAAGCATTTATATGTTTCATAAATACTTTTAACTATAATTTATTGTTGACATGCCTTCCTTGAACTGTCTGAGAAAGGAAAATTTACATTAATTTTTGGATGTGGGCAGCTCAGATAACTGGTCTGTTCAAGAATATGTAGCAATATGAAACACAATTCTTCAAAAAACAGAACTGGACAGATTGCCCTGGGTGTGCCATCTATGGAGGACAACGAGAATACAGTAATGAGAATGTCTTATGTTTGCTATTACTCATTCACACTGAAAACTTGTCATAAAAATGGATTACCTGCAGTTCTGTGTTGTTTGCAATTTTTGCCCTGTTGTGGTAATGAACCATCAAAAGTTTAATGTTTAATATACCCTGTGAAATACAATAGCATACAAATAAAGATGTATGGATATAAATATAAATATTTGTTACCTCATCCTCTTCCCTTTTAAATGCATCTTCCAAGATGGCAAATCAACATTGCTTATGATTACTTTCTAGCTTCTGAGAATAACATTACACATTGCATGTGCACCTTGACATATGAAAAAGCCCCTCAGAAAGTAATAAATATTTTGGATTGCTGGCAACCCCCAGACCTGGGGTTACCTATCTGATCTTGGTGATATGTTGTTGCATTAGTGGCCTAGCTGCTTTCACCTTTATTCACTCAAGAGGAAAATCTGCAAACTGCTGAGTGTATCTCGCAACACGATCTCAGTTCTTGCCTTCTGGTGACCACAAGGAGATGCTCAGCATCTTGTCAAGATGACTTTTTATTTGGATAATTTACTAAAAGGAGTTCAGTATTCAGGATTGAACCCAATCAAACCAAGGAATTTGAGGATATAAACAAAAAATATTCAAATATGATGCTGTGCCATTACGTCCTAAGACATAGGGAATTAGACTTGATTCACCACACCTTATCAGGTACTTCCAAGATGAAGGAAAGGACCAAAGGGTTTTTAAGTCAAGGAGTTGAGTGGCTGTGGAGGGAAACCTTATATCTGGAACTTCTGGAACTGATCCAGAGGAGGGACACAAAAATGATTGCAGGGATGGAACATCTCTCCTTTGAGAAAAGGCTGAGAGAGTTGGAGCTGTTTTGCCTGGGGAAGAGAAGGCTCTGGGAAGACCTTTTTTCAGCCTTTCCATACTTAAAAAGGTACAAGAATGATGGGGATAAGTACTGCCTGTAGCAACAGGACAAGGGATAATGGTTTTAAACTAAAAGACTTAGACTAGATATAAGGATGAAACAGCGAGGGTGTAAAATGGAACACGTTGCCCGCAGAAGTTGCAGATGCTCCACCCCTGGAAATATTCAAGGATGGGAGTCTAAGCAACCTGATTTAGTTGCTCTGCTTATTTTGGGGGGAGTTTGGACTAGATGACCTTTAATGGTCCCTTCCAACCAAAACCATTCTATGATTCTATGACCTGTTGTGTATTTATAGGCATGACTTAACAAGGCTTGCAGGTTAGGGTGCTACAGCTTCTCTCACTGTTAGTGTGTTGCTTGTGGGTGTTCTTGAAAAGATAGTTCTGTTTGCAGACTGACATTGTATTTACTTGAAATAGTGTTAAATTAATGTTAGTAATGAGTGGAACCAAGTCCATAACTATCAGCATCTGCATTTTGTGTGTCTCCAAAATGCCTGATAGTTACTGAGTTTTCCGAGCTCCTCAGTTTAAATGTAACTTGCTTGAATAGCCTCAAACTTAACACACATGCACACACACAAGAAAGCCCATGACAAAAAAGAGAAAAAAAATCACAAAAAAATCAAAACAGAAAAAAAAGTAATAAAAAAAAAACATAAGGCCAAAAGAATTCAGACAAAAAGGAGCTTTTTTTTTGGTGTGGCAGTTACATAAAAGCAATGCAAATTTAGGTTAATAATAGAAAAAGCGCTATAACCTTATTCTATAGAAACATCAGCCTAATGTAAGAGTGCATGTAATCCTTCTAAAAATGTCATTAGAAGAGAATCTGTCAGTCCAAATTGTAGCTACTTGTACAGTAGAATATTTGTCCAAGCGGGTTGCTGAAATATGTCTGTTTTGTTTCCTCAGTAAAGAAAGGAAAGGCAAGAAGCTGTAGCCTGTATTTACCATGGCACAGACTCAAGATAAGCCTTAAAATTACTTTTTGGTGTCCAAACAGTGTGGTTTCCCCATCAAAAGGTTATTTGTTATAGAAGAGCTTTATTTGGCAAAAAATTGGGAACATTCACTTTTTAATTAGAGCAGCTAACTTCTGAGCACCCAGAGCCCAGAGTTATGGCATTTTATGATGCTTCTTTTCCTGATTATAAAAGAAACAAGTGCAAAAGAATCTATTTCACCCCCTGGGAATTACCTGTAGGTCAGTTACAGTATGAAAAAATAAGCCAGAAAATGTTGACACTGAGTACACCTTCTTAACTTCTTCAGGACTTGTTTTGGACCTCTGGACCTTAGCTAAAAATTTAAAAAATGGGTTTTCTTAATTTCCTTTTTCTACATACACATATCCTTATTTTTAATTCCACCTTTTTTTGGAGCATTTTTCATTTAACTTTATTAGTTAAGTGCACCTGTGTATCAAATGTCACCTGAAGTGGGGTTTTTTACCCTGACTTTGAAAGAATTGGAGATTTTATTTTACTGGATAATTTTAATTCTTGCTGATGCCAACCAAATGCTGACCTAAGTGGTTGCAAGTCTTTACATAAAACAAATTCACAACCAAGCCACTCCAAAATATTACACTACCAAATGAAACAATTGACATTTAAAACAGACAAACAAACAAAAAACAGAAACAAAGAAATAAAAAAAAACCAAAACAAAACAACCTAAATTAGATTTACTTGTAAAAAACAAAAAACAAACAAACAAACAAAAAAAAAGAGTATAAAATACCTGCATATTTTAGTTGCAAAAAATTACATTTCACTTGTCATTTCACATGATAAGACCTGTAAATCCATTAATTAAAACATCCACAAAGCATCTGCAGCATCTCTGAATGGGTGCAAGGTTAAAACTCTCTGAGAAGGTCAAGGGGCTTTTTACCTGCCATAGATCCTTTACACATTGAGAGTCTGCTCTCTCAGAGTGGGATCAGATGAGATGGTGATCATCCAGACTGTGTTTATTTTTATATATTAAGGGTAGATTTAAAATAGAATAAGGAAGTTCT
Source organism: Heliangelus exortis (assembly GCF_036169615.1). Classification (NCBI taxonomy): domain Eukaryota; kingdom Metazoa; phylum Chordata; class Aves; order Apodiformes; family Trochilidae; genus Heliangelus; species Heliangelus exortis. The sequence goes on from NC_092423.1 coordinate 120,278,039, forward strand.
GCTTTAAACATCCCCATGACTGAAAATGTAACATTTTTCAAAGCATGTAGGGGAGATTCAATTGTAATGCTTCAACATTTTAGAACATCTATCTAAAAACTATCATAGAACACTGCAGGCTGGGCTTCTGGGGAAGATTTGTTCACTTGGAAGCAGTATGCTGAAGAGTTTTACAACCTTCACATTGAAGCTAAAAAACCTTCAGCTTAGTTTTAGCTTTAGCTAAGAGATACCTGTAGTTATGGACATTTCTTAATAAAATACAGTAAAACTACCAAAAAGCTGATTTGGTTTGTAGTGTGAAAAAACCCACTAAAGTTGCTGAAATTCATTTTGAGTAGCATGAAAGAAATTAAAAGACATCCTATGAAAAACCTACCATAGCAATTTGCTAGAATAACTGAAATAGAAATACATTTCAAGGAGGGTTTTAAAATAATAGAATAGATTGACCAATTCCCATGGAATCATCCATCATGCTTAAGCAGTTTGGCCTATGAAACTGAAATTGAGTTCTGAAAGAGGCACAAAAACATCCATTTAAGCAGAGAGAATAGAATTAATCTAGGTAGTTTGTGAAGAAATAGATCTAAAACACTACTGGAAAGGAAAAAATATATCTAAGCATTCTTCATCTGATAAGAGTTTATGGCAAGATGTGTAACTGAGCTCTTCAGCTTTTGAAAACAGAAATATAACAGATTATTCTTATACTGCTGCTTAGGTCTGAACTGGAATAATATGTACTAAATATGTAAAGGGTGAGTGTTAGGATGATGGGGCCAGGCTCTTCTCAGTGATGACCAATAACAGGACATGGGGTAATGAATGTAAGTTGGAGCACAGAAGGTTCAATGTAGACATGAGAAAAAGCTTTTCCAGTGTGAGGGTGACACAACACTGGAACAGGCAGCGAGGTTGTGGAATCTCCTTCTCTGGATTCATTCAAAACCCACCTGGACATGTTCCTGTGTGACCTACATTAGGTGGTCCTCCTTGGGCAGGGGGGTTCGACTTGATGATCTCTGAAGGTCCCTTCCATCACCTAACACTCTGAGCTCTGGGATCTGTAATATCTTCAGTTGTATGTTCACTGTGGACATGTTTCAGCAAAACTAGAAACACCAGAAAGAAAAGATGATCAGTACTGGCAAACAGATAAACAGAAATTATGTAAACCAGGACTGCTCAGCTGGGACAAGACAGTTGAGGAAGTCTATGATTGGGGTCTATAAAAATGAATGATGAGTAAACCTTTTGCACTCAAAGAGGAAGCAGCATGCAAAGAAATTATTTTACAAGCAAAAGGAAATGCATAAAGGAGAGAATTAAGCCTCGGAACTCAATACCACAGGATGTTTGGAGGCCAAAATTATAAATGGCTTCGAAAAAGGACCAGACCACTTTTGTGATGGATAGGTCCATTGGTAACTATTAAGCATGATGGTCGATGCCCACTCTCTAACATAAAATGTCTTTAAAATACTGGCTGCCAGGAGATCAGAAACAGTGGTAAGCAAGATCACTTTAGAAAGACTGAAGAGGCAATGCATGGAAAAAAACAGGTCAGCTGAGGTCATAAATAGAAAACCAGGGTACTGTATGGCAATATCAAAGGCTCAAACAGTGCCTTTGATATTGAAGTTCAACTTCAGAATGAGAAGGTGGCTTAAGGATATCTTCTATTGCATGTGGCTTGCAAGAGGTAAAGGATGGGAAAAAAATTACTCAGGAGGAAAAATCTAAACTAATAAGGCATAAGATACAGTGTGATGCTACTTAAGTAATTTTCCTCTACTGCTCCTCCTGCTCTGAAGGCTGATGGCTCAGCTATGGATGTCTCAACCTGTGGGTGAATAATGAGGAAATTCTACTACTATGGAGATCTCAAGGGAAGAATGACTGAATCTGAAGTAATAGAAAATGTGTAGGTGCACTTTTTTCTGGTGGAAATAGTCTTTAATTTGGCATTAAAAATAATTTATAAATATGAATTCAGTATAAATACTGATTCCAGTTTCTCTTTACCACTGAAGGTTATAGCAGAAAAGTCACAGGGAAGGTCTATCAAGAAGGAGTTGTTATGAAAAACTTATTTCCTAGAAAATATCATTGTGTGATATAGTGAATAAGACAGATGTATTTTTCAGGGGTTTTTCAGTCCATCTGTCAGTAGTCCCTGAATTACTCGTTCTTGGTCATAGCACCTTCCACAATACTAAAACTCCCTATGCTATCTATCAAATGTCTTAGGCATTGTGTCAAAAGGCATCATGTAAAAAACCTTCTCAGTGGGTACATTGGAAATTGTCATTGAGTGAGTGTAAAAGAGCTGCTATGACATAACAGAGGTCTTGCAAGCAGCTGAAGAAAATCTGCATCAGTGTTTTCTGTCTGTAACAGAGTGGTTACAACATTATGGTACCCATGGTTTGAGGACAGCAGCACTCATGTTTCTTAGTGCAAGCTCTTTCTCTTAAAGAGTATTATTTGCTCCACAAGCAGCTTAGCCTATAATACCATGCATATTTTATAAGGCTCTTGAATGAAGTGCGTTCAAGCACTCCAGTATGTGTTATTACAGGAGGTGAATACTTCAAAAACTCTCATCCCCCTTCCCTCTGTCTCCCACTACTATTTCCTACCCTACAGCTCAGTGTGTCATATCAGTTATACCCACAGAATTGTTCATGAGGCTGCCTTGTGAAGTGAATCAAGAAAATTATTTAGATTAAAAATCATGCTCCAAAACACAGGGTTATTTTAGTCTGACAGGAGGGAGATGGAAATTGTATTGCAAATGTTTGAATAACTAGTAAATTCCATACCAATATTCCTTTCCAGTGCTGCTTTGTTCTTTATTTTGTACGTATATTCCTCTGGCTAGAAATGGCTAGGTATGAGCTTACATTGATATATGGTAACAGTCTCTTAGACCTTAGTTTGCCATAGAAATTGCTTAAAAAGTTGCTATTTTTCCCCGGAGAAAAGCTGGAGTTTCTAGCTTTTAAATGCTTATAGCTGACAAACTTCATGACTTCTAAAAAATAACAACGTAAACTCCTCTGTTTTTTAATATGAACACTACAAACAGCAATAGACCATAAAATTAATTAATTTTAACATTAAACAATGAACAGGGAAATATAATCAAGATGCAAAGAATTCTCATACTGATATGATAAGCATGACCAATACAAAGAAGAAATAATATGTTTCATTGCTTATGGTATTTTATAGTCTTTGGATACATAAAAGATGACTACATATTGCAATTTAATGTTTGTAGTAGCTAGCCAGTAACATGAATTTCAAAAAAAGTAGTAATCTGCCAGCTCTGCCCACAGGGTACTTCTCTGAGTGCACATCATGGTGCATATCCTCAGAGAAGGAAAATCTTATTTACTTCTGAGATTTTAAGGCACACAGATAGTAATCAGTAAAGCAAAGCAGACAGTATAGTAAGATCTCAGAATTAGCTTGAGAGTTAATTTGATAAAAACTGAAAATTTAACTGAGAAAGCCAAGTTAAATCATACCTCAAACATTTCAGAATATAGTATTGATTTATATAAGAGTTTGGACACACATTAAGCAAAAAGTTTCCTCACCTCTTTACTAATATTCTACTCATGACTGGATTCTCTTAGGTTGTATAAAGCTGTGAATATAGGTTTACCACAGTGGTTCATTCAAAACTGTGACCATCAGTTCAGGAAACACTGAAGCAGATGATTTGTCTTATTTAAATAAAACTTTATTTCCTCAGAATCATTTACCATTTAAAATAATTTTCTGGACAGAAAAAGTGAAACCCCACATGCAACCACAAAAGGCAGTGGGGAAGTAGGTATGTTGTACTATATCATCTTGCACTAGAAGAATGTAAAATAAACTGGGATTGATTTCTGAAGCAAGAGATTTATTTCCCTGCCTTTTCACAAAGCAGCGTGGTATTCTTACCTTTCTATTTTTTACATGGAAGATTATGTTTGTTTAGTTATAACTCACTTTTTGACTTATCAGCTTAGAATTTCAGCTGGCACATCACTACTGAAGTTGCATAATGTTTATTAGAAAGATCCAGGAAGTGTTTTGTGTGCCCAGTAATTTTGAGCTACGTGGTTGTAACACAGATAATTAATAATACTGAAACATTCTCAGAGTCTCTGGGCTAGGATAGGTTAATAAATCTGTCACAATGCATCCTGAAGAGGAATATAGACCATATGGTGAGAAGATACAAAAAACATGCAAAAAAAATAAATTGCAAATATGAGGTGCTGGTGATCACAGAAACATTCATCTCCTGGTGTTTTAGAAAACTCAACTGAGACAGAGGGCTGTCACTTGAGAATGAGCATATACTCTGCACTACCACCAAGTGCCACCTGCATTGTGGAGTAGTTACACTGAATTGCAAGCTCAGGAAACCTACCCAAGTAATCCATTTCATGAAATTAAATATGATTGTTCTTATAACCTGTGACGTCCATGCAGGGAGGACCTGGTGGAATCAACAGCTACAACACTGGGTTTATTAAACAACCTTACTGAACTGTCAGTGATTTAAAAACCAACATTGTAGAGAAAACATGGAAATATCATCCATGCTGAAAAAAAAGTATGTTTACAGGCCTCTCTCTCCACAAAGACAATACCTGGTTATTTTGATGCTGCCTAGGTAATGTTTTAGGATAGCATCTGGAAAGGTTGCTATAGTTTTACCTAATGTGTGCTGCTCAATGCATAATCTGTTTTCTACTTTCCCTCAGTACAACTTGTATCCCATAGGATTAGAAAGTCTTCCATTCCATGCTCAGCCTGTTTGAGGCTCTAATTCAAGGATTTACTACACAGCCAGTGCCAAAAGCTGACATTTCTGTTACCTTGCACATTATGGTTACTTTGCAAGTAAAAAGTGCAGATTGAGAAAATATGAAGGCTGTCATCAAAAATTTGTATTTTGCTTATGAAGACTTCTTCTAGGATTAATTTTCTTCCAGTGGGTCATCAAATAGGAACCTGACCCTAACAAAACTTGCTGGTAAACATAGCAGCAAGACATTGCAAAGGTTGCTAACACTGCAAAGTCAGCATAACCTTCCACCTATTGATTCTGCAAATCAAGAAACTCACAAGCTGCTGCAAGTAAATCCAAATCCTATAAATATTAGGAACATGAAGGTTTCAGTAAATAATTACTGTCAAAGTCAAGTCCATAAACGACTTGTTAAAACATGTCAAACTGACAGACATTCCTTGTATTTTCAGTACCCTTTCCAGTACAGGAGAGAAAACAAAGCCTTGCTGATATTTGTGATTTACTTATATTACAGGAGGCTGCTGGACATGCTGGTGCCTTTCCAAAAGTCCTTTAGAACTTCAAACCAAAAGAAAGGATCTGGCAAATTTCTTTACAAATGTTCATCTCTCTGGCAACCCACCCAAAGAATATCAAGTTGGAAAAGTTAAGATCTTGTAAGCAAGCAAACAGTCAATTCTACCACCTATCAGCCAAGATATATGACTAGATAGTGCTAGTCACATCTTGTTAGAGGGCTTCCTCCTCAAGCAAGAGGAAACAATCTTGGAAACAGCTGTCCTAATAGGGCAAGCAGAGTTTAGATTTAGTAATAATAGTTCTGATTAGGTTCCAGCATAGTTCACCTTTACTGCAGTCAGCTACTGAAAGGCATTTAAGGAACGGTTGAATTTGTTACGTTCACTTGCTGACCTTTGAAGTGAGAAATGTCTGTCTTTTAAGCTTATTTCTATGTTACCAAACATCCTTAATTTTCACTCGCCTCTTACACCGTTGAATAAAGTGCCCAGCAGTAGAAAATCTGCATACTTAATAAAATTTCTGAACAAAGGTCTCCCCCAAGCCCCATTTCTTCTCAATCAACAATACTCTACCTGCAACCTTCTACAAGTTTATGTCTGCACTTGCAAATGGGTCTGGTACCTGCTCTAATGTGAGCGGACATTTCACTGTGATCCTCAGAGCATCAGAACATATCTTGTATCTCCAGGGAAAATTCTCTTCCCCTCCAAGGAAGGTAACATCTTCTCTACCTTCTGGGAATGGCCTAACGGGAATATCCACCTGTGCAAGCACATCCAGGAGTAAGTCTGTTAGCTGGCAAGCAAATCTCTACCTGGAAGGGGCTAAACTGTGCCAATGAATATACTAAAAGTTAAATAGCAAGAAAAATCGTGATCTAGCACTCAGCTTCATGCTCAACCCCTGTTTTATTCCGCAGCATAAATGTAGTCTTAGAGACCAACTTCATGGTCTGGAAACTAAATCCTCCATAACTTCTGCTTTCTCCCAGAATAGGAAGAAAATCATAGTTTTAAAAAGGTAAGAACTAATAGGAAGACATAAAAAGTCATACAAGATTTGCACAGGAATGCAAATTAAGTTACTGAATCAGCAAATAATTCATATTAGAAGGGATTTCAGGAGGCCATCTAGGCCAGCCTCCTGCTGTAAGCAGGGCCAACACTGAATGTGGACCAGATTAGGGTTGCCTGCTGAAGCGTGTTGGAATCTGACTGAAAGTTGCTCACAGCTGCCAAACACATTTTGAAAACAGCAAAATACAAGAGTCCAAATCTACCCATTAAAAGGTAATGGGAACTACCTGGGGTAACAATGTATTTGCCCTGAAGATTTTAAAACACAGGCATGTTCTATCTACAGCAGAGGACTGCTCATTGGTTTGATATAACAGCCTTCATACATAGTTGATCCCCCCTGAAATAAATAGCTCTTTGAGAGTAATAAGCAGTGCATTAAACTCAAATCCAATTCCTTGGCTTTCAATACTGTTGAGCATTCTGCCATCCAAATATTAAACGTAAAGCAGCTGCACTATAAGAGTGCCAGAAATTTATGGTCAATAAAGATCTGCCACTCGAGGCTAACATAAACGAAGAACAAGCCATCTGCCTAAAATCCAGAAAACTGCTTTAACAATTCACCTCAAATCTTTAGGCAAAACATAAAGATCTAACATCTTGAAGGTATTTAGCATAGGTATCAAGAAATATCCTAAGTAAGAAATGCATTTTTAATCCCACATCTACCAAAATTTACCGACCTTCATCAATAAAAATCTATCTAAACTAATTTATAGCCAAAGAAGTCACAGAGGGTGTATGCATTTTCTGTATAAGCAGGGATAGCTTTCCAAGGAGAATTTCAGAGAACTTAATAATTTCTATTATTAAACAGCTCTGGAATGTGCAGTGATGTAGGGAACAACAAAGAATTAATCAGTCTGTCTCAGATTCTACAGTAGGTTTTATGTGAATAGTGTTTAATTCCTTTTTTTGAATGTCTTGTTTAAGACAGAAAGGGAACACTGATGCATAATTCTATAGATACATATTATTTTATAACATATTACATATTTCTGATTTATACATAGAGCATTTTTATTATCTCTACATTTAAATGCTACGGGTTCCATGGGCAATGGATTTCCATAGAAGTTTCCTCTTACTATACAATGAAGCAAGAACAGATTACAGAAAATTACTATCCTTTCTGTAATAGATAATAAAAGCATGGGAAAGAATCTGTATGAACTGTATTAAACCTGTGGAAGTCAAAGGCCTTGCTAATAAGTTAAAAACAGAAAGAATGTTGTTCCATTTTGTTAATAGTAATTTTAGAAAACTATTGCTTTTAAAATGAAAGAATACCTTAATATTTATATGGAAATGTAAGGAGGATAGTAATTTCATTCAATCCCTTTAATGATTCAAGGCTTACAAATAAATCTAAAGAAGTTACAATGGCATTAAAAAAAAGCTATGCATTACAAAAGGATAAAGCAAACATCCTAGAGCAACATGTGTCAAGATGATGAATTCTTTCCTTTAATGTAATGCTTGTTCTCAAAAATTCCTTTGAAAATGCAAATTATCCATAGCATTCAGATCTTCTTATAGACTGATAGGTATGAAACACCTCTTCCTCGTAACTTAGGAATTAGCAATATATAGGTTTGTAAATATTCACTCATAATGTGAAGCAATCTTCCTTCATGAAAATAAGCTATGTTGCAACACCAGAACATACTTTGATAGGTTACTTTGGACCTGCTATCAGAAGTGGGCTTTTTCCTTCATAAGAAGACACTTTTAAAAATTAGTTTTTACTATGTCTCATATAAGACACTGCATAGGTATCAGGTATACATGGGATTGTGTAATTCTGATCCTGCTGCAATCAGTCGAACATGGGCTAAATCTTCTAGAACAACTTCCTCATGTGATATTATTCATAGTCATCAAGAACACCACAGGGGATTTTTCGTAATTAACTTTTAACATGACAAGAAGTAAAAGGCCACATGGCCATCTAGTGTTTACTGTAAGAAATGCAAGTGATCAACTACTCCCCATTTGCCAAGGGCTTGCACAGATACCCTTTAACAGTGAAAGTGCTTTCAGGGTGCATTTCTGCAAAGCTGAAACCTGAAAGTCTGTCTGTAACACTGAAAACCCTTGTAAAACAGGCTTATTTCGCAGCTTCAGTTATTCCCGTAAACTCTATCCTTACTTCAAGACTTTCACAGCACACATGGGGCAGAGCAGGGTGCAGGCAGGGAGAATTTTCAAAGACTCTCAGGCATTGAGTGAATACATTGAATTCTGGCAGCAGTCAAGTGACTAACTCTATCTGGTTATGTAAATAATATCTGCTGATACCTTGATACCCAAAACTAGTGTTCAAAGACAAATAAAGATTTTTTGCCTCTTCTCTGAAAGAGGGTTATTCCGAGCTGCCTGGCAGCTCTCTACCACGCAAACACACCAGGCACACCCTGGCATGTGGGATCCCAGAACATGCTGCACATCTCAGGTCTGGTCTTGCCCTGAGGACAGATTCAAACCCATAGCAAAAAAGAAAAAGACAGATGTAATAGTATTCTTCGGCTGCAGTATGACCTGGTGGTGAACCAGAGCAAGTATTTACAGAAGATCTGTAAGTCAAAGCATGCTTATGGCTGTCAGTACGTGTCAGGGTGGAGCTGTGATACACAATTGTTACAATTGTATGGTAATGTTTGCCTGCTCGGTCCCTAATGTATTCAGTGAAAAAAATAGCACATCCCACCACACACAAAAGTCATTTTGTTTCCATTGAAGGCGAAGGGAATTTTACCACTGACTTTGGCAACATTATACTTCTTATGAGATTAACTCATTTGTGTTCATGGGCATATACCACATTAGTTGTCCTTCACAGAAGTACAGAAATTTTCAGACTCACAGATGACCTGCAGAGGTCATCTCCTCAGACCCCCATGACAACCTGGAAGAAGAGAGAGGAGCTCTTCTCCACCTCCAGAGTAGTTCCTGACAACATAACTCAAAATTCAGGATGAATCTATTTTGCAAAATTTCAATATTTTTAAGAGACATTTTCTACTTCATTGTGCTCTGCCTGTCACTGCACGGTTCCATGTAGAAAGCAAAGGACTGACTGAAATCCTCCAGGAAAACTGACAACTCTTCCCGAGAAGAGAAATCTCTCATCAAAGCTACTTTTAATGCATTTGAAGATGCAAGAGACACAGCTAAACATCTCATCAGTAAATGTTCATTAGGAATGGCCCTTTTGTGCATAGTGAGTTTTAATTAGCACTACCTTTTGTCCCTGCAGGGGGTACTGCCAATGACAGCTGAGTTCACTTGCTTGCTGCCACTGGGTAAACACTGTGATGTCTGCCACCTACATGGATCTCTTCTGTGCTCATAAATGTGGGTTCTTGTCCTACCTCTACCTCGTTTGTTAATTATGGCCACTGAGAATTATGCCATCAAGCTTTTTTTTGAAGGTACTTTCAGCATAAAGATGGAAGAAATTAAATTACATTATAGCTAATGAAGGACCACCTGAGCCCTATAGCAATTTCTACAGGCATATGGGATCTGGTGGGCTATTCAAGAATGTAGAAGAAATATCTGAGGTGATTTAATTCATTAAATAATTCCCTAGGTTCTCACTAAGTACAACACATACACAGGTCACAGTGTTCTTTTCTTTTTTCCAATGTACAATTAATGAGAAGACACACTGAGGAGTGGTTGGATTTAAATATAAGAAAAGATACTACATATGCAAATATCCTGAAGGAAGCCCAGGAACCCATTTCACAAAAATACCCACCAGTGTAACGTGGCACAACAGCATTCTGCAATCTAGTTCATTGGACATATCCCAAATTAGACAATATTACATGAAGCCAAAGCAGAAATCTTTTAAAAAGTATCTGAGGGGTTGGAAACACATCCTTCAATACATTTAGTGGAAGATACATGTAAGTCTCAGCAACCTTTTAAAAAATCCCATCCTCCAAATATTTACTCCTGTTTTACTCTTGTCACATTTCAAAAGACCTAAGGCCTAAAAGAGCTTCAAGTAACACTCAACTGTAAAAACTAGGACTTGAAATTGGTGGGAATACTTCCAGCAGTTCTGACTACATGCAGTATGTCCAAAATACCCTCTAGCTCTTGTCACTTCATTGTCCAGAGAAGGAATGGAGTAGAAAGCATAGATAGCACTGTAGCTCATTTGCAGCCTTCCCATAAAACCAAAGGGTACAAGGATAATCAAGGGACTGGAACACCTGTCTTAAGAGGAAAGGGTTAGCGTCCTGGGACTGATTAGTCTGGAAAGAGACAACTAAGTGGAGATCTTATTAATGTCTGAAGGGTGGGCAGTCTATTTTCAGTGGTGCCCTGTGACAGGACAAGGGGCAATGGACACAAACTGGAACACAGGAAGTTCCACGTCAATGAGGAAAAACTTTACTATAAAGGAGACAGAACACTGGTCCAGAGTGCCATTACCGTTCCAACTTCTGGTAAATATACACAGACCTGACTAGTACTATATGATGGTGTAAAATTCATACATGAATATATACTTGTCAGAGTAATGAAATTCCACTTGCTTGTTAGCTGAATTTTCTCAGTTTCCACCAATATACATAAAGCTTTCAAAGTCTTACTACCATCTTGACAGAAGGCTATTACATTGCATTTAACTTCCTCGGTTGTCTCAAGGGCATCCTGATGCCTTCTGAACTGCTATTTGATGCCATTTTGCAAATGAAACAGTTTAGGGGATTGGTGACAGGATGCGGGGCCTACACTTGTGGGTCTGTGGTGGCCATCTCCCTGCTGTCAATACTGATCACAGTAATGCGTGGTTGCTTGCTGAAAATTAATTGGAATTCAAACTGTTTGCTAATTGATAGCAAGTGCATCAGAAACTACCCTGACAACTAACATCTCAGTTTTGGTGCGGCAATGAAATGGGTGAAAGAAGAAGTACCTGTCTCCATTCTTATCTTTCTGGGACAGGGTTGGATCAGTAGGTAGTTTGTGAAACTATATACTACCCATACAGTACCTAGTCAATGACCAAATAAGGAACTTCACTTTACAGGATTGTCAATCTATCACCTTTCAGGAGTGTTAAGTTCACTTAAAAAAATTAACTTTAGCAGAAAAGGATGTTATTGCTTTTACTGAGGTCAGTGAAAGGGTAATACCATTCTCAGTGATGCTAATGTGAAGGTACAAGGGTGACACGAGTTAATTGCACAGTTACCACTTCATTATTGATTTATACTCTCCTGACATTTACAGAGAAATAAAATAGTTTACACTTTACACACTCTCTCAAAATATAAGCCACAGAAACTACTGCAAAGAGTTGGACTTCAAACTGGTAAAATTGCAAAAGAATGAAATTAAGAATAGACATAATTTCTTCTTTCAGGTGCCTTCTGTGAAGCATTAAAACCATAGTTAAGGACTTTGAATGAAAGCAAAGAAAGAGGAGTCTTCTACTGAAAAAGTTTACTATTCCAGTATCCATGTGCATACAGAAATGTTCTGCCTCTGTGATTAGCGCAATTGCCATAATTAAGGCATGAACCTCTGTGAACTATATATTTTACTCCACGTGTATTCAAATGTCAAAAAACAAGACAATACATTAATATAACTCAATTGGTACAAATCTACCCAATCTATCTGAACTTTGACCGTGGCTCTACAGCATGTACATAGTTGTTCTTCCCTGGACAGAGTTTCTTTTATCAGCGCATTCAGCATGGTAACTTGATTCAGTCACTTTTGTTTATTTGCAAGTCAGGATGGGATACTTTTTGAAAGCAAGATTTCTCAAGAAATTCCATCTGAAATTTTCTTTAGTCATAGGGCTCATTTAAGATTCACATTTCTAAATCCCTTTCCCTGTTTCACACAACATTGTGTGATGAAGGGTATCGGAAAGCGATGCTTCAGTAGAGATGCAAGTCTCAAATTCACTTCCTCATACAAATCTCCACCCTCGAGGCTCAACCAAAATAACAGAAGATGAATCTGGGGCACATCAATAGTTCAGATGAAACACAGGTCCTAGATCTCAGGTCTACTTCCATGCATGCTCTGTATTCTTATCTGAAGCTCTGTGCTAGACCTGTGAAGCATACAGTTTCATCTTCAGGGAGTCTAGGACCTCTTCCTTTATTGTTTGAGTCTGGCTTTCTCCCCAGAACTTTTATTTGTCCCAACAGGAGGAATACCCTATTACACCAGATACATGAATCAGGAGCTGGAACACAGACAGACTAAAAAACTTGGCGTAATATCACACAGTAAGTCTACAGAGAAAGCAGAGGAAGTAGTACATCTATACAAATGTTTAAATATATATATAGAGCATCCCTCAGGGACAAATTAACTGTTCCATGGTGATGGTAGCATAGACAATAGAGAAGCAGTTGTTCCCAAAGGACATCTTTCTTGGAGGATCCAATGTTTTCCACACTGGGGAGATAATTTCCTTTCACTGTACTCTTGTCCAGCATGCCTCTTTTGGTTTACATGTTTTATTCTACAGGGACAAACCAATAACTCTTAAAACAGCTATTTTGTAATGAGTTTGATGCGTTCCATTTTTCTAACCAACACACATCATTGTGACTTAAATGGTCTTTTTGTTTCTGTTTCTCAGGGAAAGGTGGAAACTCTGAAATTCACTCATGTTAGCATGTCATAAAATTACACATACAAACTTTCCAGGGAAAAAGCAATCTGAGTACTTCACTAAAACATCCCAGTGTTAAGCTGGCAAAAACATGCACCAATCTCTCCCATTCCTTGAAAGAAAATGCTTGTTTCTACAAATAAGTGTGAAAAAATACACAGAAAATTAGCAAACATTAACTTATACTGTGTGATATGATCTATATGGTGTAGTTATTTTTATGGTGATGACCTAATTCTTGGGGTTAGCAATGGAATTTTACAAATTATTTAATATGTAAATATATTGTCTCTTAGCAATCGTAAGCGTTGCTTGCTTGTATATTTTTTTTATCCAGCTTTAAACTTTTAGCTTTAAGTAATACATTCAAAAGAATTACAGCTTTAGGTTCATCATCAAGAAGGTAAGAATGCAGATACTGTGGTTAGGCTTTAGGTTAGACTTCAGGTAGACTACATTGTGTCACGTGGTTCTTACTGAAAATGTAAATATGGAGTTTTAGATTTATAGTTATCTTAAATATCAAAAACTTATTAAAATCCTGTTTTTCTCAATTTTTTTAATTACCTCAGAAACAAACTTGTCTTATATTATTAAAATAAATAGGAACATAGTAGGGTTTGATCATGTGTTCTGAATGTTGCTGTACTCTGTACCATGCATGAAGAATATATTAGAATAACAGTTGTAGCTGCATTCCTACTAGCTCTGATAATTTTAGCAGCACATACAAGGCTGGGGGTACATATAAAGCAGTCTGTTCCTTCTGGATCTGGTGAGTTCAGTACTAGAAGACAGACAGAGGTTCTCCCCCTCACAGATGACTGAAGTTATACTTGCAAAATCTCCAACACCAAAACTGACCCAGAAGGCCACTCAGCTTCTGCTGCAAGTTTCCTGTCCTCTTTTTATCTGTTTTTTGAACATTATATCCCCCCTTCAGTTCTCCTATTGTAACTGAGTGCATGTCCCATATTGTAAGAATCATCTGATTCTAAAGCATACAAGTTGACACAATCTTTAAGTCAAGCTGGACCTCATTGTGACATGGTTGGTGCAAGACCTCAAAAAATGGAAGCTTTCAGATAGGAGTGGACAACCTAGAAAAAAGTGCTTAGAGCAAGGGGGGGGCTCGCAGGGCTCTTTAGCACTCATCTGGTTCAGCCCCTTCAGTCTCAGCTGCTGTGGCCAACATCAGGTCTTCTCCTTCAGACCTGAGCCATGTGTTTCTGAGCTGACTATGTTGAAGTGGTTAAAGTGCAACTGGATCAGCTGAAACCAGCCAGGAGGAGTTGGTTTGCATTTTCATAAAGCAATATTCCTCAGCTGGTGATCTGTGAATCACTGTGGTGACTGTGAATTAAGCAGGACTTGAAAGGTAGCTAAGAAAAATAAATAAAAACACAAGTATTGCCATGAGTCTGTACCTCCACTGAAACAAAAAGGTGATAAGCTACAAATAAAGTTAAAAAAATTCTTTAACAACTTAATACCCAAAATAGGCTCTAAAGCTATTCTGTAATTCTTTCTATGCAGTGCCAAAACCAATACATTCTGGGATGCTATAAAAATAGCTGGTAAACTTTAAGATTTAGGTGATTTGCCTCATCCTCTCTGCATCTACCTGAACACAGGTACAAAGAGCCTAGGCAGACCATTTACTTTTAACTTTCATTATTAACACACACAAATAGAACTTGTTTAAATGGTTCATTAGGCTTCTAGGGTGCTTTTTACCTGCAGAGTCAAGCTGAAAACATTGCACGAGTTTCATCCAGTTGATGTCATGATGACTGAATTATTCCCAATTCCCAGCAAGATGATTTTTATATGCCACATCTACATTGTCAATATGAATCTATACATGCTGCTTATCAGTATACACAGTGTGAGTTATACTCACTTATCAGTAAAAGATAATTTTCTTTTGCCTTGCCTACATTTTTGATTCAATCATCCCTAACTGAACCAATGAAGTAGAACTACTTGTGTACAAATTATGCATCAGATGCATACTCATCCTGTTAATCTCTGTTCTAGGCTGTTTGAGTCTTGCTGCGTTCTCACACTGGTATTGTTGAAATCTCTTTCAACAGCAATATCCTCTGCTTGCCTATTCTACAGTTTCTAAGGTATCTCCCAGGACCTGTACTTCCTGGGAACACTCTAAGTTGTCCATAACACACTCAAATTTAGAGGACTGCACTTGAGTAAAGATCCTTTCAGAATAGCCCGCACTGGACAGAGCATGCAGACTAACACATATGCATCCATGCTGAAACTGCTATGTATTTAAACCCTCTCCATAATTTTTATAAATAAGCAGGAGGCATATTCTGTATCATATTAAAGACATCAAATAATGATAGAACAATACACTTCTCAAGTGTAGACCAAGCAACAATCCTGAGAAAGTTGATCTTCTGAAACCAGTGCTTTTAGATTGTGATACATTGTGCAGTGCTTAAAATAACAGAAATATTTTTCTATTAATCTCTTCATACATACATCTCCTTACTGTATTTTGGAAGGAAGAGAAATTAATCACAATTTGCATAAAGCATACCATAACATGGCCTGGATTAAGCTACAAGATCGAAGTAGTATCTCCAAATATGCTGTTACTATTTTCCCCTATGGAATAATTATCTTTGTTCTCATTACCTCAGTAAGTACATTTGTGCTTTCAAGCCTTTATTCCTGCCTTAGCCTGGCAGGATTTTTAATCAGAAAATCAAACAAATTGAACAGGATTTGTACTTCCACATATTCACCACCGCTCTGTTACTGACACTTCCCAGACAATGATTTGCCTCTCACCCTCTGCATCATCAGAGGATGTGCTCTTTCTGGGAAAAACAATTGATAGGATCGCTGACATGGTTCAGGTGGAACAAACAGGACAGAGACCCCGGCTCTTACACTCTACCGATCTACATCATAACTATTTGTGGGGTGAAAGGGTCAAGTTCGGGGGTGGCCGGAAGCAAACGAATCATTCAGGCAGCGTGAAACCCCCCGGCTGCCGGTCTTTCCTCTTCTAATAGGTGGGACGCCTCGCATGCGACACTTCGGCACGCTGGAAGGAGTTTGCTCCCCACCTCACTTCCAGGATCTCGTTACTGGCTGGGGCGGTGTCCCCCGCCTTGACTCCAGCTGCCACCACCCCGCGACTTCCGTGTGCCCGGGGCCGCAGCCAGCGCGGGGCCACAGCGGGCAGGGAATTGCGGGGCCGCTAGGTGGCGCGGTTGGGTCTCGCACAGAGCCCGCGCCGCCCTTACGGCCCGGCCCGGTCCGGCACTGCCCTGCCCGGCCTGGCCCTGCCCTGCCCAGCCTGGCCCTGCCCGGTCCGGCCACTGCCGCTCCCCTCTGCCCCCGCGCTCCGCAGCCCCCTCTCGTTAGGCAGAGAGGGGCAGCCGGAGCTCTCCCCCCGCCCCCCTTCCCGCTTCATTCTGCTGCTAATGAGGGGAACAGCCGAGGGGAAGGGGCGGGGGGGGGGGGGACGGGGACAAATCATCTGAAAAGCGAGGCGGAAAATTACCATGGGCAACCGCCACGAGGCTGTTTTTGTTTCTCGGCTCTCGCAGTAAACTCTTGTAATCTGCAGTTATTAGCATAATCTTCAAAGATCTTTTAGGAGGGATAATCTTTAAACTGCCTAGGGTGCTCGCTTGTGAGGCTCCTAAATAGGATATCATTGGAGGGCCGTCAATACTCTTTGAGGTGTCTTTCTTCGGGTTCGAGGGGTTCCTCTCCGCCTTCTGCTGTGGAGGACAATAATGTAATCTCCGCCTTGATGGGGGTCAGGAGAACATTACAGCTCTGAATACTCAAATCTTCTCTCTCGCGGGCTTTTAATTTACGAGGGGGGAAAGGCATATATTTTCCCTCGAAGTTTACTTTTCGTCAAGGGTAATTATCTCACTTGCATTTGAACTCTTCGGGGGACTGGAATGAGTTTCCAATCATTTGATTCCCCTGCCTGAAATCTATAGCTCTTTTGTGTGAACCTGCAGAGCTCTGGAAATGAACAACCCAACCCGCGGTTTGCAGAAATGTTCATTGCAGCGAAGGGTGTGTTAGGAGAATACAAACAGCACCCACAGATAGTTGCCAAGGGCACCTAATACATCTTTGCATTACACCTTGAACTAGTCTGCCCGTATCTCCGAGTTTTTATTGCATGGATCATAAATGATTGTAAAGTCTGCAAATCTTTCATGAAACCCTGGCAATTAATAGTTTAGCCAGGGAGCCTTTAAAGAAAACAGGGTCTCTTAACGCAGCTCTTGAAATCGGTTCATAGCCGCGTGGTGCCGGCGTAATCTCACGATTCAGAGTTTTAAGAGATTTACAGCTTTTCTTTTATTTTGAACAATGCACTTTCTCTATTTTTCAAGACAGGAAAACCCAGAAACGTTAGTTACTACCAGAATGCCAGGTGCTCTGATCAGTGGGAGGGGGAAAGGGCTCAGCAGAAGTCAGCTTGAACGCTAGGTACTACAACCAGTAAAATTAGACCGCGTTTCCCATTTATGGTTTCAGGTAACCACATAAAACTAGCTATTTCTTTAAACCGGTTTGGTCTTGATCGTTTCCTGTATTGCGCTTTTAAAGGCAGGAGCACCCCGTGACCCTAAGTGACTGTAGTTCCCGGCAGCCGTTTGGATTGCTTTATGAAGGCACGTTGGGGTCCTTTATCAATTATTCGTGTTAACAAAGAAAAGGCGCTTGCCTGAAGATGCGAAAGTTCTTCAAGGGAGGGTCCTGCGAGGGAAGAAGTGCCCAGTTCCCCATAAATGATTTACAAGGGATGGATCAGTAACAGGGAAAAAGCAGCTCAGGAGAGAGAGAGGGCACGCAAACAGTTGCTTCACCCGCAGGTTAATGATACCGGAATGAAGCGAGCGGAGGCCAGGCGGGCTGCCCTGACTGCTGTCCCGGCCCCTGCCACGCCGGCTGCGGGGGCAGCCCCGGTTGATCCCCTTGTTTTCTTCCCCAATAATCTGCCGGGCGCCTGCCTGGCTAGGGGCAGGCAAACGCTGCTCGGAGCAGTGCGGAAAGGGCAGAGCCTGGCAGGGGTGGCCCGTAGTAGCCCCGCGGGAGCGTACGGGGCTGTACGCCGAGGGCGAGGGTCTCTCGCAGGGCGGAGGGGAGGACGGTGGTGGAGGCTGAGCCGGAGACGGCAGCCCGGCGGGGAGCTACCTGGCTGGTGTCTCAGGCTACAGCCAGAAGCAGCCAAGTGCTAAGAGGGGCTTCTACAAATTGACACTGAAACTATACTTCCTGGGACTTCCTCATGGAGGTCTGCGCCTGAAAATATTCGTTATCTCCGCCTTAAATGGCTACATGGATTTCCTTCCCTCCCGAACTTCGCTACTGTCTTCCAACCCGTCCTCTCGGGGTGTAGTTAAGGAGAGATGTGGTGAGCAAAAGGGGCATCTCCTGCCCCTGATGACGCAGCTGATGCTTTCAGGGATCCCGGACAGAAGGTCGCTGCAGCTGCACTGGTGCCTTAGTGCTCCACCCTCGGGGTAGAAGAAGGGAGGGGAGGTGGGGAGCAGGACTGGAGGTGGCGGGAACCCCCACCTTGGGAGAAGCGGGAAGGGCTCCTGGCCACGGGCGCGGTTCTTTGGGCGGTCGCATGATTTCATCGTGGAGGTGACTCGTAAAAATGCTGCTTCAGAGGTAGCACTGGCGGCGAGGTTACCGTCAAGGGACTCTATGCTGCCCCCCCATTCTTCCTCAAAAACGTTGTTGATAACTAAAAGAGGCAACCACTTCATAAAAACCATTTAAGGAAACGCTGAAGCCGAAATGAAAACCACTAGTTACATTAAGGTTAAATCAAACGTGGCCTTACGTGATGAGAAATACGCGCAAATATTCCCCGCATAGGAAAGAAATTCCATTTACTATTCTGCAAGCTGTTCACTTTTGGCACGAAGCACTACCTTTCCCGCAGAAAGAATAGTAACGTTTGTATACGCTGTTGACTGGAATCAAAACGTCCAGACCTCCTCGTCATCAAATCTGCCAGTGTCCAGGTGCAAGTGCAAAAATAGTTACTGCCCATGACCATATGGCTTTAGAATATTAACTTTATTCTAATTAAGACAGCAAAGAAATTTCAACCAATCCTCTTTATTCATACAAAACAACTGATTAGCCCAAGGTATATAGCTAAGATTCTTGAAGAGAGGTTATAAACAGCCCTCATTTCAGCGACAGTCACTTTTTAAACCGGCTATTTGCCCCCGCGGGTTGTTCCGAGGCGCGCAGTAGGCAGCAGCAGTAACGTTTATTTCATTGTCAGTGCTGCCCTTGCCTGCAGTATTTTATCTGCAGCCGGAGATGGACACGAACTCCTCAGGAAAAGAAGTCTACCTTGCTGACTTTTATTGGCCTTTCAAAAACCACCTCTGAAATAACACTGGAGGGCTTTGGGTGTATTTACACCGTCCATGTAGATATCTGAGCAATTATTTCCAGTGATAACTAATGTTTCGTAATTGGGGGTGTGTGGTGGTGGGGGATCATACATATTTTCCTTTGTTCCCTCCAACGGACAATCGAAACTCCCAAGAAACTGAATCCAGAGTTTCCACGGGCAAACTGTGGAAATAAGGAACTGGCCATCGAAACAAGATACAACAACACGGCAAGGTACCGTCGGTACTAGAGAGAGGAAAATGATCTCCTCTCTGGGGAAACCAATCAATCACCGGCCGCTCTCCAAGACTGCAGGAAGAGAACATTTTTCATATTTTTTTTCTCATCTCCTTCCTGTGTAAGAGCCCGCGTAGTCCTCTCTCCTGAGAGCGCGTCGTTAAATCACTTGACACGGGTGGGCAGTTTGGGGACTCGGGCATGTTCACGCACTCACGGTGAGGTAGTCCCTCTCTATGGGGACTTTGGTCATTCTTACATAGGAACTTCTGCCAAATATCCTCCTCTCAAACTGCCAGGGAGGCCCCCCGGATGATATTTGGAGTGACAAGATACGACCTTCATTGCCTTGAATTATTTTCTTCCTGATGCCTCTGTGGGTGTGAGCTGGTGATACCATAGGCAGGGCGCTAATTATTGTTTCGAGTCTGTGAATGTTCTATGTCGGAAGACAAGGACAGTTATTATTTTAAAAATACTTCCTTGTGTCACGACCTTCCCCATGGTACGAGGCCGACGAAGTATCTCTAGCGAGGGGAACCCAGAGTCTGAAGTGGATCCCCGTATTTGGTTCCCTTTCTTTTTCATCATAAGGCGTCCAGTTAAAAGAAGGGGGGGGGTTTCTCCTCCCCCCGCCAGGACAGCGTCAGTGAAGCAAGGGGAGAGACACCGGGTGGGGAACCTTAGAGATTTGACCTCCCGCAAATCTGCAGCTGCCAAACACGGCGTAGAGATGAGCACTACGCTTCGGGGGGCAGCGGGGGCCGCCCCCCCGCCGGGGATCGCCGTTCGCTCAGGCCGTACCGGCTGGCGGGACACTGAGCAGCCCAGAGCAGGGTGGGTCGGGGTTCTCTCCCCGCCCGCAGCCCAGGAGCAAGGGAATCGGCCGCTCCCCGTCCCGGCGGCCGGAGGGCGCTGCGGCGGAGCCAGACGAAGGATGGGGGGAGTGGGGCTGGGGGGCAAAGCGCCTCCGGAGCACCGCGGCTCCCGCCAGCGGGAGCCCAGCCGAGCCGGACGGAGGCGAGCCGGGCCGGGCCGGGAACAACGGGCCCGCCCGCTGGCGGGGCGCGGGTGCGCGCAGGGCCAGTCGCTGTCGGCAGCGGCAGCTTTCAGTTTTCATTGAGGCCGCTGGTTACTGTTTAACATCCCCACCCACGTTTCAGTTTGTTTAGTAAATCGATCTGATGGTTGGGCTGAGGCTGCTGCCCTGTCGCCATTGAGCAAAGTTAATTCCTCCCCCCGCCCCGCTCCACACACTCTTCTCCTCCTTCTTCCCTCTACAGCATATGGTAAAGACGGTGCCAGCCACACCAAACAAGTCACGCAACCCAGCGCCGGGACGCCCGCGGGGACCCGGGGGGTGCGGGGGAGGCAGGAGGCCCGGGGGATGCCGCCTCCTTGAGCTGTGACCGCGCCGCCGGAGGCCGAGGGACGGGGCGGCCCCGCCGGTAAGTTCCCGGGGGCCAGCGAGTGGCACAGCCCCGAGCACCCCTCCGCGCCGGCGGGCAGCCTCGCCGGAGGCGGCGAATGTGTGAGGTGGGGACAGCTGCCCCGGCTCGTGGTAAAACGGACAGCAGCCGATCTGGGGGATAATTTAATTTTATACATTTTTTAAAAAAATATTTATTATTATTATTATTTTATTTTTCTTTTTACGTTTGGTCACGTGTCCCTGTTGTCGGCGTCCGGGGCGCTCCAAGAGCCGCGCTGGGCTGGGCGCAGCCTCGGGCCCCCGGGGCGGGGTGTGTGCGTGTCTCGGTGGCGGGAGCCCGGCCCAGCCCGGCTCCGATGAGCCCCTGGCTCCCAGCCCGCAGCCCCTGCCCCCGCAAGAGAGTCTCATTGCTGCCGGGGGGGCTGTGCTGGCATTTGTGTCTCCTTAGCCGTCTTTGCACCGGCTTTAGGAAGATTTTCTAAAGGCTTTTTGTTTTTGCCTCCCTTGCATATTTCTCCGCCCCCTCCCTCATGATCAGCAGTGCAGCAGATGTGTTTGTTATTGTAGGGCAGCTCCTAGGAATATCACTTGGTGCTGGATGCCTTGCTATAGAATCCTAAGGTATTTCCCTTAGGGGGAAAATAATTATAAAAGAGAAAATTAAAACATGAAACGGGCAAAGCAAGACAAGAATAACTTTAGCTAGTCGAATCCAGAAGTGTTTCCAGTGCTTTAACAGTGTTGCAGGTGCACTGCATGCAGGGTAACTGGTGAAAGCCAACTTTCAGATGTCACACCTGTGACAGTCAAACACCTGTTTTTGCACACTGAAATGGAAAATACAGTAAAGCATTTTGTAAAGTAGACAGTAGGTTGCAATACCAGTATTTTAAAATTGTTTTCCACATTTTCATAAGTCAGGATCACATAGTAAGCTATGGTTGTGTTAAATTGGACTTTCCTTTGTTTAGGCCTTCTACAGTGCTGCACCTATTTGATTTATTCTGATTTCTCATCCACATGACAAAGAGTAGTTTAAAGTGACATCTCCTTTGTTACTGGTGCTGAGTATGTTAAAAATGAATTAGTGAATAAAACTTACTAAGCTACACAAAATCCTTAAGTCTTACACGCTGAGAAAACTACGATGTGCTGTGTAATTCTCCATATTCCTTAAGAACAAAAATTCTTCCAACTTGTATTAGAGGCATATTAAGCATTTTTATATATGCAGGTCATTTTCAGAATTTTTTCTGTGTATGATTTTCAAATATTTTGGTCATTTAATTGTTTTTCCTTTTTATAGTATTATGATGAAGGGGAAAAGGACAAAATGCTCAGCTGTAGCTCATTTCACACTTCTCATCCTTCAGTCTCTGAAGCACTGATTGATCCCTATCCCTGTCTTACTGAAATTTATCAGGCTGCGTAAGGCTGGCTTTATACCTTTATTTTAAAAATAAATAAAATCAAGTGTAAAAAAATATGAGGATCACGTTATCTTTTTCACGATGTTACCTTTGATATTAGCAGCTCATGCATTTGGACTCACATATAACATGAACTTTGTTTCCTCTGCACCTTATGTCATATAACCAGAGGAATATCCCTTTTCCAAAATTTTGTACTTAGCAGCAGTAGTGTAAAACAAGAGCAATGCAGAGGTCCCGTTCGCATTTCCAAGATGGATGTTGAAAGTATCCTTAGGCAGTGTGTTGAGAAAAGCTTCAGGTGGCATTGAGCTACCATTGCTCTCTGTCCTGCACCCACAAGGGAAGAACACAGGCGGTACAGCAAGGAAAATAGAATTCCTGTGGCCTGACTATAATAGCCAGTTTTTTGGGTGGCCAAGTGCTTTTTACTGCTAATTTGTGCAAATCTTTAAATTCTCTTCAGACAAAGTCCTTAACAGAAGTGTTCTAGTATAAACACCTTTGCTATTCCCATTCCTCAAGATAAATAGCATTGCTTGGCCAAATTTGAATCTGAATCAAATTCTACTTGATTCCAATGAGTTTACTGAACTACAGTAGTGCAAGAAAAGAACTTCCTCCATGAATTTGATACGGTTCCTGTTTGAGATTTCACAGCAGAATTTATATGTGTCCATTTGGACTCAATACAACCAGAAATCGGTCCATATTCTCTCTTTAAGCTGTCTCTGACTTGTGTGAAAAAATGGGGTCCAGCACGTGCCATCAGTGTTACTTGCAAATCTGCATCATCTACCTCTATTTCCACTGTCTATGAGAAACAAAACATGACTTTAAACATTATTAATTCCTTATAGGAGGTCATTAATTGAACGAGGCTTCCTGAAACAAATTGAAAACTAATAATGTCGTAATCCATACAATGGAAAAAATCGACTTCTTGTTAGTGGTTTTTTTTGGTTTTTTTTCTTTGTTTATTTGGGAATTGAACCTGTTATAACAAAAAATGATTCACATCTGATTTAAGCCTGCATTGTTGGCATCATGTGGTACTAAGCCTAGCAGACAGCGTTTTTACATCTGTCAAAGAGCAGGAGCAATGTACTCCATTTATTAATTGATAAACAGACTTTCAAGTTGGGCATCTCTCTGCCTCATTCCATAGTGATTTCAAAGTTCTGTCTTTTGCTTGTGATCTTTGAAATATTCTCTTGATTTATTAATTTTCATTTTTTATTTAATGAAGTCATTCAGCTGTTCAGAAGTCTTCCATTTCTGTGTCTAAAACTGAATATTAAGCCTGAAAACTAGTTTGATTTGGTTACATTGTGTCATGTTGATATGAAGTATGTAATAGCAGATAATTGCATTATTCTGATAATGTAGACTACTTCAGAAAATAAAGATAGGGTTTATTTCTGTGGTAAGTAGTTACCTGTTGTACAGGGTAATATGTCCTGTGCTAGAATTTAATTCCTCAAGAGGTATTGCTGCAACATAAAATAACACTGGGGGAAGGCATGGCTATTAGGTTTTAATGTATCTTAATAAATGATGCATTACATAACATCATGAAGAGAAAATACAGGAAATGTTTTTCTAACAGATTAAGAGGTGTGAATGTCTTGCAGCAGCTTTGATTGAATCAAAGATTTTTCAGATTTTCAGTTTTAAAACAGCATACCCTTAAAACCAGGTCAGAATGTCAGAGCTGAGATCTGTCAAACTGAAAGGCTCCAACAACATTTTCAAACCTTTCTCAATTGTCAATTTAAGTTAATTGAAAATGAAAGGTCTCGCTTTCAGGATTGGGCCATTTAAATAGAAGCCTGCTGCTTTCATTTTGTAGAAGGGCAATCTCCTTCCACATACGTGTTTTTAAAAGGTTCATTCATAATTCTCCCTTCACACTTCTATTGGAAATGACAGAATTCATTATTTCAGTTCTTGAACTATTTTTCTGCAACTTGGGTGATGAATTGTATGAGATCTAGTTCATAACGTGGCACGGCAACCCACATGATTTAAAATTCTCAAGGCTCGATCTGTCCCTTCCTGGCACTTGCTTGGCATGGGTGCAGGGAGCTTCCATGTGCATCCTCTGCCTCCTATGGAGTAGCAGGTTGGGATTTTTTTAATTTAATACTGACTAGGAAAAAGACTTGCATCCTTGCTCAGTAATTCACTAGAGGTATCCAGGCAACAAGGATATACATTACAGTCAGCAGTATACAAGGTGCTGTGTGAATTTTCCTTGCCGTCTGTTTATCTGGAATCCAACTGCAGTAGACCTATGAAAATGGCTCTGTTTCCACTGTCTATTCCTAGCATGGTTAAGTTTACTTTTGGACTTGTTTTTTTGTTTTGTTTTGTTTTGTTGTGTTTTTTAAATTTGTATTTAGTTCTCTTATGGAAAAGGATTTCTCAGTGTATGACAGTAACTGCCCAAACATGGGGATTAGGCTCAAGTGGGAGAGGGATATCAAGCCTCTGTGAAATGGCAAATACAGATCAGCTTGGAATTGATAGCACATCTATGGGAAGGTTGCAATGAGAATCCCCTTTTTGAGAATCATTTTTGTACAGGGTTGCTAGGCTACACCAGCCTCGTATATGCACTTGTCTGAAAAAAAATTAGTAGTAATGTCCATCGGTTACCAACTACCTGCTTACAAAAATAGGTCTCACTGGCAGAAAGTTACGCAGATTCAATTTTCTGTTTTTATTTGCTAAACAAGGCATTTTTTATTAACTGCTGATATGTAAAGTATCAGCCCTGGGCACTGAGTGGGGCCAGTTCATACTCTCAGAACTGGTCCAGATGCTCACAACAATTACCATGCTTCTTCACATATCTCAGGCACTTTTCATGTCTCCTGCAGATAGACATTTTAATATTTTTTAAAGTTTTTTAAATTGATGAGTAAGATGAGAAAGATGATCCCTCCTGATACGACCACTTTCAGCATCACACTCAAAAAAGTGTCTTGCAGACCACGTATTTTGCTATGCCCTTCAGGATAATAACATTTATTTCTTTTGCAAGGAAATGTCAGACTGACATTACATTAGCAGAAGAAATTCTCTGAGTGGAGGTCTAGACACTGCTCAGAGAAAGGAGACGGTGACCACGCTGTGATTGAACATTAGTACATGCTCACCGTCCTCTCTCTGTGCCTGGTATAGTTAGGTGTTTGCTTGTACCTGCTGTTTTAGTTCCAAGGCTAAAATCATGATTTTGGAAAATGATAGAATTTTTTTCATTGAATTGCTAAATACTTCACCTGTTTGTTACTCCCTGGCTCCCAGCTGTTAAGCAAACTGAAACCAGTCTTTTCTGCAGGACTCTGGTTGCCACTCAGTGACCCTCTTAGGTGTGATGGGGATCTTGCACGTTGTTGGCTGCATATGTAGTTTCATACAGTGTCTGGGCAGTTGATCTTCAATATGTTTTTTTCTTTTGTCCACACAAAAATGGAAGTAGGATTCTTATGAATGCTGAAAACAATGCATAGCTTTTATTGGTAGATCTCATCTTGGTGGTAGATGCTGCCAACATTATAGTTACGTATTATCCCTATTAAATATCCTTCTTGCCTTTTGGGAGAAGAGAGGTATTTCTGACTTTAATGTCCAAATCCAGAACTTTTCAGAAAGATTTACATTTTTAGAGAGGCTTTAATATATTTCAATACTTCTGACTTAGTTCATGCTTTACAGTCGTACCCTGTATTACTGCTTTTAACTTTCTTTCCTTTTTATCTGACTCTCTGAGTTTCAGTGACTTTTTATATTATTATTAAATATTTGAATTGAACAAGTGGTTTATGGGATACTTACAGACAATGCTTTTTAATTTACTTTAGGTTTGAAGTGCCAGAACTTAGTCTGACATAATTTTAAGGCACAACTTTAGATTTGATCATAGTAAGAGGGAAAAAAATGGGAAGAGAGGCAGTGGGTTTTAATATGAGACTTCACAGAATGTTAGGGGTTGATCTCTGGAGATCATCTCTAGCCCAACCCCCAAATTTATTTTGCTGTGTTTCATTTCAGAAGCTTCTAGATAAATCCCGAGGATACAAATTAGTCACTTTAAGAGTTTGGTGCTGACATCCAAACTTCCATGGAAAAACAGGTCATTATATCAAAGATAAACCATCATTTGGAAAAAAAAAATTGACTCCTCCACTGAAGTTTTTAGCCTCAGGATTAGGGGGAAGAAGCTTTAGTTGTAAAAATATAAAATGCATTAAGCTAATTGCAGCTGTATTAAGCTAACTTTGTGAGTGGCTTTTGTTTACTTGTTTGTTGTTTACGGATTTTTTTTTTTTTAAGCGAGTCAGGATGAAAAGAACTTATCTCAGTTAACAAGTACTTTGCAGAGTCTGTATCTCCTTAACTGCTCAGAAACAGGATGAAGTAGAGCCCCAGCTTCCTGGAATTTGTAGTCAATAGTAGATTTAGAAATGAAAGTGAATTCTGTGCATCAGTGAATTCAAGTCTGGTTTGAGCTTTTGGGTTGATTTGGGTCAGCCAAATTTTTCAGGATTCATTCAGATGACTTTCTTTGCAGATAAGTAAGAGCAGAGAAGAAAAAGTACAAGTTTGCTGACACAGGTTGATGCGTTTTGCTTCCATTTTCAGGCTCACTGGAACAACCAAGGCAGCTGAAGGCATTTGCACTGCTTGCTTGTCCACTTCATCTCCCACCTCTCCTGAGGGTCACTGTCCCTATAACAGAGGTGCCAGGATTAATACATATCCTTGTCCACAGTTGAGCTAGTTGCTTAAATTGCCAAATACAGAGGTGCTTGCATGAATCTAGTAGAAGTTGAACTTCTGTGGCTGAGGTCTGGGTGTGTGCCCGCTTTGCTGTCCCTGTTGAAAAGAATGGAGAGCTGAGGCTGAAGTTCTGTTTGCAGCCAGACCTCAACAAATTGTTCTGTTAACAAAATCAGTAATTTCATTTCTTGCCAAAAAGAGGAAGCTGACTGGTGGATAG
Organism: Heliangelus exortis; assembly: GCF_036169615.1. Lineage (NCBI taxonomy): Eukaryota > Metazoa > Chordata > Aves > Apodiformes > Trochilidae > Heliangelus > Heliangelus exortis. Next base: position 120,305,668 of record NC_092423.1, read on the forward strand.
ATAATGGTAGGGGCATTTGTCTGCTTGGAAATCGACTGAAGGCAACTCATTTCTCATTTTTAACATCACGTTGATTAGTGGTAAATAGGAGAACAAGCAACTCCACAGTAGTAATCTTTTCAATAGCAAGTCTGTAGAGACCTTTTTAATAACAGAGGAAAACCATGAATTTTTCAGCTAACAGGCTTACTTTTCAAGGGCAGGGAAATGGTAAGCAGTTTGCAGCCTCTGGCTGAGAAAGATACTAAAATTTTAACAAATTTTACTATAAATTGTGTTAGTAAACAGCTTAATAGTGAAATTTTTATCTTACTTTAACCCAATAGATCAAATAATTTATTTCCCAAGATGTGTTTGAAGGTGAAAAAGGTTAGGAAATTAAAAACACTTTCAGTGATCATTCCCAAGTCTCTACGGTGCTACTTCTACTTCTGTACCAGGGAGCAAAAATGATCATTCTGAAATTGAGATAAAACTATGAATTTCAAAAATGTTGGCAGACAGAATATGAAAACAACTTTGGATGGCCAAAAGAATGTATCTTTGAGATTGCAGCAATTTGTTTTGACCTGTTATGGTCTCCTTTGGTGTGTAGTAGCCTTGGCTTTCTTAAGGCTGCTCTCATTCTTTCCCTATGTTGACAAAAAAGCAGCATTTTAAAGCATTCAAGTCAACAAGGTTTTGTTAAGCACCAGCAAGGCAGGGAAGGTTATGAAAAACTCTTAAAAGTACAGAAGTATTGCATTAGCAGAGCAAAGTAGCATAGTTAAATAGTTGTAGGCAAGCTACTGTTTAGAACTGAACACACAGAATTCAGAAAGAATATGTGCTCTATGAGTTCACTGAGAAAACAGCTTGTCTGCCTTGTCTGGTAATTTGGGGTAGTCAAAGTAATTGATTAAACTTTCTTAAACATTAAGTTTGAGAGCTTTGTCCTACCTCGGACTGGTACAACTGGAAGAAGAAACTTTGGAGAGTCCTGGAATAAACTCACTACATGGTTTAGAGATCTTGAAAATTAATTGCATGGTGCACTTCCCTGAAAAGGTTGTATCTGCTAATGTGAGTGCAGCTTGTGATCCTGGAAAATTAAAGATGCTCCATTGTTTTTAGGTAGAAAAAGAATTCAACATGTCCTGTAATCCTTGATATGTCAAAATAATTTTTTTTTAGCTATTAGGAAAAATATGTGGCTGGCTTGTAGCTGCTCTTTGCTGCTTTTTGCAGAAATATCTTTTTTTCAGCTGGGATGCTTTTCATGTAAGGTTTGGATTTGGTGTGCAGAAGAATAGAAACATCCTCATCTTTTCTTCTTTGTCTTTATTCTGATACCACTGAATGCAAAATTATAACTCATTTTGGGTCTGACCTAGTGTTGGGTGTTTGAGATGTCCCTGATACTTGAGTCAGTGTTGTTCTATTGCAACTGCAGGTGGAATTTGTGTACATGCAAGGGTATCTTCCAGCTGGGAACATTGGGAACTTCTTTCGGTGTATCTCAAGATTTAGATACAGCATTTGGGTGCATGCATATTTTCTGTGGCTGAGAGTATATTTGTGGATTGTATGAGTCTGCAACTTGCCTTCTTGCCCTGATAGAAAACATTTAATGCTGTTATTAGTATGTGACATGGTTAGATTCCTGTTGAAAATCAATAACCTTCCCATAAAGCAAGCCTTACATCCTTTCCTAAATTCATTTAGAGTCATTTTGTATGCCTCATTAACCTTGTAATTTAAAAAAAGAAGAAAAGAAAACCAGCCACCTAATTTTAAACAGTGTATGTAATTCAGTTTTTCCAACAAAAGGGGCTATTTATGACACTGTATCTGTTAGTCTATAATACCTATGCTTATAGTTGAACAGAGCAGGGGTTCTCATACTGCAGTCTGTCAGACACTTAGTGCTTATACACAGTGGGTAGTGTGATGCCTACATCACTTTAATGGGAACTAAACGCACCACAGTAAATGCATTCCCAAAGATTCTGTGCAATCAGATCTTAGAAGCTGGGTGGTCAATGTGAATAGATATAGAAATGTTTTGCAGTCAGGCACTGTATTTCAGCGCAGTCGACATTTGAAGCAAAAGATCCCGAGTTCCTGATTGAAAGATACCATCTGACATAGAAGAATATTGTTGACTCTTATATAAAACTTCCAGTGAGTGTTTTTGGAAGTTCTTACAGAAGATTATAATGGGAGAAAGTGTCACTACTTTTATGCATAGTTGGCAACTTCTAATGGTATTGAATCTTTAAAATTCCTTGCAGTAACGCTGTGGGAATGATTCCAAATGAAACAAATGGGACGGGGCAGAGGATGACTTACAGAAAAAACCTGAAGATAGGCATTATTTGAGTTAGAGAAATATTCAATGTCATATGAAATGGACGTGTAATGAAATAAGATTTGCTAGGCTTATAAGAACAGTGACACCTACTTTTTTGTGTCGTGAAATTTACAGCAATACCAAAGTAGATGCAGCTATACTAGACATAGTTGTAAGGGAAAAAAAAAAAGCATTTAACAGCTGCTTTATTAAACAATTCCTACTTGTTATAATTAATGTCGCTATGTTAACTGTATTCATCTTCTATAATATATTATTTATATTATTTATATAATTATTTTATTAATTTCCAACATGCTGACAGTGTTTAGGAATTTTACGTTAAGCAAACTGCTTGCTTATTTGGACTTTTTTTTAATCTTTTTTAAGAATAATCTCCACAAAGTAAAGCCAAAAGCATTAAATATTTCAATAGTTTTTTTTTAAATAGAGCCTTAAAATAGTACTTAAAATGAAAACATAAAATTTATAAAGAGATACTGGAATATGTGATTAATTACACTACGTCTTGACGAACTTACTTTTAATTTCTGGGAACTTCACTTAGAACACCTTAGAATGATGTTCCAAATATATCAACTTTACTGTAGACTGCTTCTTCCATTAAAAAAATGAGGTTTAGTAAGCTAAGATTCTTTTAAATTCCTTGAGCAGCTTCTCAATCCGTGGTGATCGTTGATTGAGGCTTACTCTATCTGTGTTGGTATCTTTGTCCAAGCAGCTCATTTAAAACTTTGTATCTGTGCACCTTTAGAAGAGCAACTATGCACATTTTTATTTAAGCAAAACTGTAAATTGTTTGACCTATTTGAAGGTAAAACCTGTCTTTTCCCTTTGTTTGTTTATCTCCTCTTTTTAATGCAGCTGCCCAGTTCCATCAGAATTGCCTTGCCCATGCTGAGTGAACATAACTGTGTGCAAGGTATTTTTAGACTTGAGTACTAATAAAAAAGAATAGTGAGCAATAGTAATTTTTTCTGCACAAAGGCTGATCATATATGTCTGGGGTTTGGGGTTTTTTTTGTGCTTGGAAGTTTGGTTTTTTTTGGTTCTATCATGGGGGTTTTTTTTTCTTTATTTTTTGTTTTCTGAGCACTCCAATGTTCTGCACTGGTGTAGATTTCTTCCAGTCTAATACTTGGGAGAGGAAGTGGGCTATTGTTGGAGGAAGTTTAATCTTTCTTTGTAACTAATGAGCGAGGAGCAGAAGCATAATTCTGTGTGTTGGAGGACAGATTGCAGTCTCTACCTCTGCAGGGCTAGAGAGCTTGGTATGCAGAGCAGAAGATGTAACTGAATTGATTACAGATGAAAGTCAAGATGAGGACTTCGGTGAAGATGTGTGTAGGGTGAATTTCCAAAGGCTCTGTTCTCCCCTCTTGTATCTGGAAGGGATGAAATGAAGTGACTGGCTCCCAGCACAGGTAATTACTATGCCCAGGAAGATCACAGTTCAGACCTTAGTTCTAGCAACTGCTGAGCAGGACTGGATTTTTAGATGGGGGCATCTTTGAAAAGGGACAAAGTCTGCAAAACTTTACAGTGTGAGGTCTGGAATTCTGAGTAAGCCATTGCCCTCATGTTTTTTGGCTGGGTGGTTTTTTTTGTTTTGTTTTTGGTTTTTTTTCTAAAAAAAAAACCAGCACACTGGCTATATGACAAGAAAATTTTTATATACAAAAATGTTTCAGGAATCAGCAGGCAGTTTACTAGCAGATGAGGTACAGAAGAAGAAGAAGCAGATGCTGAAATTATGAAGTATGGAAGCTGTTGAGAAAGAGCAGAGAGAAGGGAGGAAAAATGAGAGATTCTTTGTTTGGGCATATATCGGGCTTTGGTGTTGTAAGCCTAAAACTTACTTGAAAGCAGGAACAAAGAAGGAGGTATGTTAGCAGGTGTTAAAGTGTCTACAGATAAGCATTACTGAAGCTGGTCTGGTGGTTTAAGATTATAGGTGACTGATGACCTCAGGTTTGATTCTTGGGAAGTAGCAAGGTGATGACCTGGGTGAGAACAGAACAGACAGCTCAGAATTCAGCCTTACCAGAGTCCACAAAGAAAGGATTCTCTGCTTAGAAGAAAACAAAATGTTGAGACATGAAAAGCGAGTATTTTCCAGATAAAGTAGTAGCAACAGCTTTATGTTACAACATGGCAGTGGGAAAGTTGAAGGAATTATAGAAGCGTGTATTACAAGGTGTGAATACATGTGCATGTTAGAGAGTTAATTTTAATATACTGCAGCTTGTCTCATTCATTAGTGTTTCATTCTGCACCAGAAATACACTTGTGGAATCACATCAGGGTAAACCTGAAAAGAAAGAGGTGCTGCTCTTCAAACTCACTGAGAAACGTTAGCAATTTTTCACTGATTTTTCGCTGCAATCTAGCTTTTTAAAAGATGAGCTGAAAAAGTAAAAAAAAAGCTGCAAGTTTCCTATGAAAAGTACATCTTTTCAACAAAATAAAATTTTTAATAGTCACAGAGAATTTAGGAACATCACTACCAATATGCTCTTATTAGTATATCATATATATTATATATATATATTATAGTATAGTATATATTATATATATATTAGTATATATAGTATATATTATGCTATCATAATGCACGTGGGAATAATCACACCAGTTCCGTGTGCTTGCTGATTCCTCTGCTGACCAAACTTGAGTTAATTAGGTTGCACTAATTTAAAATCACTGTGACAGAAGGAAAAATTAATTCCTTCTTTTTCATTAAAATGCCCTTTCATTGTGTAACACTAGTTTTTTAATTCAGTGCTAACTTCCTGTGCGTGTAGTTCCACTGAAGCAGTTGTATGGGCTTGCTGGCCTTGTACCTCAACAATGGCACAGTATGGATACAGACAATTTGATTGCAAAAGTTGCTTACGGCCACCATTACATGACAAAGTATTTTCAAACCATATTGAACCTTAATAGATTCTTTGCTCAGTTGTTTTAACACACAGGTTCACATATAGTGGGTCATTTGAGCATTTATAAATGTTTCGTACATTAATGCTTTATTTCTGGTGTCTTTCAGATTTTTGTTTGGAGAAAAAACTTCGTAATCCACTCCTATGTGTAAAAATCAGCTATTAGAGCTTTCTTGGGGAGGCTCTAGCAGGTGGGGCTCTGTACAAAGCTGTTAAAGGCATATGAGGAGAATAAAAAAAAAATGGAGAGTTGAAGACAGTAATTGCAAAGCCTTTAAAAGGCAGTATAAGAAAGTGCAGTCAATGTCCAAAATTTTGAAACAAAAAGTTGTCCCTGTCTAAAGGTTTTTTAAACAGTAAGATCCTCTGCAAAAGTATAGATGACATAAATGTAAAGGCTTTTCCTGCCTTCCTGAATGCGAGGGGTGTTAAATGTCTGAGAGAAAACTCAGATGAGCACAAAGGATTTTTAAGTGCTATCATTACAGTATATAATTACTACTTATAGTAATCATAGTTTAGCAACAGTAAGTCCACCCGATGTGTGACCTTCTGCATCCCAAATTATCTAAAAAATTTCAGCTGTTTTTATTTCATCTGGAAATCACTTTTAAGAAGAAGAAGTGTATTCCAGCCAGTGATTAACACTGCCAGTACAGTGTCCCTGGAATGAGGTCTTGTTTGAATTAACACTTGCTTGTTTGGCAACGAGAGAGGTGAGAGCACCTTCATGTAGTTCAGCTATACCTGACAAAGCAAAATAACTTGCAGACCTTGTGAGAATGGGACCCACAGGATTGGTTGTGGTCCACTTTCTCATTTGTGATTTTCTCTTTTTCATTTTGTTTGAGATTGAATTTGAGAGAGAGCTTTGTTCCGGACAGTAGTTTATGGCAGTGGGCTGAAGAGATGAGATTTCATTGAATCATAGAACTAATACACAAAGAGAAAATATGTGAAAATTGAAATGACAAGGTAGAGTAGCTTGGTTGTTGAGGTAGATAAAATAACTAGGTTCTCAGGGAAATGAAGTGGGGATTTTTTTCTCGAGCTGGATTTAGTTTGAACAAGAACAGTTGAGATGGAAAACCTAGACACTATAAAAACTTGATAAAACTAGAAAAAAATATTCATCCTACTTTATCCTATAAGTCCTGTGTTGAAGGAATTGTAAATGGTGTGATCTCACAGCCCAAGGAAAGCAAACCAAAGTCCATTTTTTTTGTCAGTGTAACACATCTAAAGGGATAATAAATATTCTGATTAGACTGGATTTTTAAAAATGTATTTACTATGCAACATTTCTGTCAGAACACCTAGAGATGCTGGAATGCATCGGAAAATCAGAAGTGCTCAAGTCTCTGTCTCCGGGATTTCTCTCTCTGTTTTTTTTTTTTTTTTTAAATCTCGAATAATAGTATGGTTATTTTTCTTACTTTTTTCTTAAGAGTCACTGGGGCAAGTTGTGACTGATACGAGACACGTGAAGTACCCCTTTGTGAACAGAAGAATAAAGTCGGCTCGATGCAGTCGTGCCGCAGCACTGACAGAGATGCACTGTCTTGAGCTGAAAAAGCCAGGAGTGCTGCCAGGGCTCTCCAGTTTCAAAAAAACTGTCCCCTCCTCTCTCATGGGCTGGAGGAGAGAGAATTATCTTGCTTTAATTTCAGTAAATCTTCCCTTAACTCTTAACAAACGCTCAGGAGAAAGCGGCAGGCAGTGGCTTTGGTGGCACACAAGGGAGTGCACTGCTCCCTAGGGAATGTGGAGCTTTGCAGGGAGCAGAACAAGCCTGGGCTGAGCACCTAAGCCAGACAGTATTTCTGACTTTTTAATTTTTGATTTAATAACTGTGAAAAAAAATCTCAAACAAATCTCATTGACTTTGAATTTACAGGGACTGTAACAAAAGGGTCAGATTTTGTTAGTTTGCTAAGGTTTATCTGCAGAAGCGTGATTTATTTTGTTTGCTTTTAAATTTCTCTGTTGCTTCCACTAGATTCCCCTTCAGTATTGTTTAAAACTACCCTGGAAAACTTGTTTTCACTTTACCGACAATGATCAATCTGACACAAAATAACCACACTGTCATCCTAGAACTTTCAAACTAGTGAGGAAGCTTAATGTAATGTGTTTCTGCTGAGCTCTTCTCTTGCATAAGCAAACGGTGACACCTTCCACGATTGTTTCTCCTGCTTTGCTGCTGGATAAAATCTTACATTGACAGCCACCATAATTTAGAAGTATGCATGGAGCTATACAAAAATATATTATGGGAAAGTTTAAAAGCCAGTAATATTATTTACTGACTTCTAACCTACCCTACATCTGAGGTTCACAAAAGACCCCAAACTGGTCTGAACCATTACTATGTTTTTCATACATTACAGTGATGCTTGTTGGCCTCATGAGACTGAACACTGCTTGCTGCTGTAATAAAAATGTAGCCTTTGCTCTGGGATCTTTAGTGCTTGCTAAAGTATTATCAGTAAAGTTAATATTTCTACTGCAGATCTGACTTTCACAGCCTCTTCTGTATTTGCCAAAATAAATCAATGATTGGCTTAATTTCCCACATATAGAGTTGTCTAGCAAATGTAGGTTACATTTTAAAAAACAGTTTACTCAATCTACATATGTGCCAGGATGACAATTTGCAAAGAAAGGAAAACTTTTTTAAAGTATTGTAATTTGTCACTTTTTACAACTTACAACACTTAGTTTTATTTTGAGTTGTGTTTTGGTTGGGTTGTTTTTTGGGGATTTTGTTTTTTGGTTTTTTTTTGTTTGTATGTTTTCTTTTTCTTTTTTTTTGTTTAAATTAATTTGTTTGCCTCTAATTTGGGAAAGCTGCTGGCTGAATGTTTGGAGGTTTTAAGTAAATGTGTTAGAGGAGGCTAATGCTTAACTTAGGCGAGCCATGTAGTATAATCAAGACCTATCATGTCCACTGTAAAGATCACAGTCTCTATAATAAATCAACTCAACATTGCAAAATAATGCTGAAGTTTGATGTTTTATTTGCTGATGATATTTTACTAATCCTGTCCCCCCCACAGTTCTTGCTGCCACCTGCTGAAGTGCCTTTTCGTTTGATGTTTATACCTGGCCCAAAGGAACTTGTCTGGAAGTCACTCCTTTGAGTCCCTTGGGGACAGCTGGTTATTTGTTAAACAACCAAATGGGACTGCCAAGTCCCTTCCTTAAAAAATGTGAAGTTAATTAATCACCACAGTTAGAGCAAGAGGGTGATGAGGGATATTTAATATGAGCAAGAAGAATGATTGCTGTAAAGAGATAGGTAGGTTGTCTGGGGTAGTATCTTCATTAAGTTTACTTTCTCATTCTTACAGACATCTTAGACACAAACAGCTCTGGTAGTTTCTCTAAGTCTTCCTGCCTTTAAGATCACATTGCTGTAGTTTTGGTTGTACTGCAGAGGCTAGAAGTAATGTGTACAATGATTACGTGTGACAGACGATGTGTAATCACTGGGAGGTACTGATTAAGGAGTGTGACACTTCTGCTAAAGCTGCTCTGGGTTTCACCCCATAAACTAGACCAGAATGGTATCGTGAAACTCCAGTTTCATACCAGCTATTTTTTTAATGGAGTACTTTTAGTTGTGTTTGACAATTAAACCTTTTGAAAGAAGACTTCTACTCCTTTGTTCCATAACAAGTCTCTCCAGAATTTTAACTTCATGCTCATATGTACATATGAACATTATGTGTATACGTAGATAGAAATCTATGTGTGTATATATACATTCATAGATATATATTTCAGTAGGATTGAAAATGCAGTGTTCATTTTTCAGTAATGGAGGAAGGTGCAGTCCTTAACACCGAAACATTTGATGAATGTTCTCAACTGAGTTAAGAAATGAAATTGTTTCTACAGTTAGCTTGTATTTATTATCAAAACTGTGGGGCTTTCCAGTGTCAGGACACTTGATGGGTGGATACTTCTCAGAAGAACAGAGGACTTATCAGTGTTTACTTAGGATCTATTACATTCTCAGCCATAAAAGTAGCTATGCTGTGTATAGCACTCATAAATCTTCACCTAGTCAAGGCAACTGTCTCTTTCTTCATACAAGTTTGTGTTTAAAAAAATGAGCATATTTCATAAAGTAATTATAATCTTAAAACCTCTGACTTTGTAATTGCTGGTTTTGTAATAATTCAGTTTTCAAAACTGTCCATATAACACCAGCCCTACCCCAAAATCTCTGCCCTTATGACAAAGGTATTGCTTGGGCATGTACTCACCAGAGGGCACTGTTACACATACTCTCACAGAGAATTTTTCTTTTGGTGAAAATTGTGCCTGGTTTTGGAAGAAATGGTCTGTTGGTGTTGGATTTTGATGCACACTTTTCTTAGGTGAGCTGTTGCTAATAAGGTGCTTCTAACTGTTTTGGTCTCTTTGTCTTGGTAAAGTACATTTTTCTTACTGAGAAGTGGCCATTGCTACCAAAATTGACATTTCTGTGGAGGGCCCATCTTTATGTGTGTGAGTTGACTACATTATGCCAGGCTCTATGTGTGATTTACAAAAATGAATCTACAAAAATCTTTAGATTTTCATAGAAACAGCAGCAAAAGGGCAAATAAATTTCTGTTGTTAATTTTTATTTTTATTTAAGGGTCAGGTAACATCAAATAAAACCAGTATTTGAATTTTAGATAATTGTTATGTCATTTATTAATTGCAAGTATGTGCTTAGGCAATATGATTACAGAGGGCATCTCTGTATCTATACAGTTACACAGATTCGTGTTACTATTGGGTGAATAATGATAGTTGAGAAAACTAAATAATGGTCAAGTGTATGCTTCAGGCTATATTTTATTGTGGAAATAGGCTAGTTTTGCCAGATGTTTTAAGACAATTCTTATTTCAGTGCCTTTTTTGTGTGATGATGTGTTTCCTGAATTTTTTATTTGTCTTTTTCATAACAAAAGATACTGAAAGTTCTCCAGTGTCTGGTCTTTTGTATGTGCATTTTTGCTTCACTTTGCTTAAGTATTAATGAAACCACAGAAATTAAATAAAATGCAATCATACTAAAAAAAAAAAAAAAAAAAAACCAAACAAGATGCTACCACAAATTAACTCGAACACTTTTTAATAACTAGACATTTTTATTCTGACTGTGCTCCATCATCTGTTATTTGTGAACTTCAATGGCTTTTCTATCACCAAATGGATTTTTTGGATCTTAGGTGGGTCCATTATCAGTGTTCTGTTTGGCAGCAGATGCAGAGAAAGAGTCTGAGGTCACTGGGCTGCATTTGGGGTGACCAGGAGGGAGGTCGTTTCTTGTGGTGGTGTGGGAATTATCTGTAGGGCCAGGAGTTGAGGAGCCAGGATTCTTCTGGCTCTACCTTAAATGCTTTCTTTCTCACTGCTTCAACTTTTCCACATTAGGTCCTTGCACATAGTACTGGTAAACCATGAATAACTTAGACACTGTTCACAAGTAGGGAGGTATTTGAAGGTACTACTGTTTCAGCTATCTTTTTACAGGATGATTCATATTTGCTTATCTCCCTTACTATTTTGTGTCTGTTATGTCAGCCTGTATTCCTGTATCAAAGAAACAAAATATAATGGAAGATGGTAAATACTATGAATTTTTAATTTTTTTCCTAAGATGAGCTGCAGCTGGTACCTGCAGGAGTCGTGTGAGGTCAGTCCAAAAGAAAAAATAAAAAAAGAAAATAATTTTTGCAGTGGGAGTGCACACCATGTGAGCTTGCACTTCTTTCAAGGAATCACTACATATAGGGGAAAAAAAGAATATGATATTGACAGAGGTGGGCCTCCTGGTGTTGTGTGCTCCCTGGTCCCTGATCGTCCTGGGAAAGAAAGCAAGCAAATGCCATAGCTCCTCTCCTGCTTGATGAGGCCAGTGAGAGGAAAGCAAGGGGAATGGTGCCCTTCTAGACCTCAATACAGTATGTAGGAAAGATGGGGTATGTTGGGCTTAGGAGCTTTGAAGTGCTTTCTGCTTTTTAGTTGTTGTCACAGTATAGTTAAAAAGCCTTTGGTAAATTTCCTCCAAAAGGCACTTAAAGAAACAAAGTTATCATGGCAAAAGATGGAAGGATTTTTCCTGGATTAATGATTGTTTAGTAGATAGAAAACAAAGGGTAGGGGTTGGTTTAGGTATAAGAGTAGCTTTTGTAATGAAAGGAAATTGCTAACGAAGTCACATAGACCTGTCTAGATAAACACATATTCCTAGAACTTATTCCTTTTATTCATATATTCATCAGGGCTTCTTAAAAGCCCTTCTTGAGGTTCCAAACTTTGTTGTTGCCACAGACCTGCTGACACAGAGTACATCATCTAGTGCATATTCACATGGTGAGTATTGGTTGTGGGCCTGGTAACCCACTGGAAAAGGTGAAAGAGAATTTGCAAAGATACCCTCTACACTTCATCTTAGTGTCAGTCAAGATGGCAGCCATCACAGTGATATTGAACAGGTTTTTGTAATTATTTCAACAGCTTTGGGTAAGGACCATCAGTGAGCATTGATGCTTTTACTTCTTTTCTCCACAAACTGAGCACTGGAAATCTTATAAAACAGATGTGTTAAGACAGTCAACAACACTGAGTTCATGGGACTTCTAAGCATGTCACATTCTTCTCTATTAAATGTTTTGTAATTTCTGCTGATTTTTCAGCAAGCCCATTTGATAATAGTTAGTGCAGCCTTGATACAATGTGCTTGAATTGCTATATCAGTGAGCTTTGCTAAATAAGTCACATGTGAATTGTAGGCCATTATCTGTCATTAAGTCATCTAGAATTTCATGGTGAACTAAGTGCTATGTATAAGGTGTGGTTTCTCAATTGCTGTTGGTTGTGTTGTCTGTAGTACTGTCACACTCAGTTGAGATACATGGAAAACAGCTTTGGGGAAAAAAATTTTAGTTAATTGCAAATATCAAAATTATTTTAGTTATTTCAGTTGTTTTAGAGGCATTTAAATAAAAATTTCTCAGGTATTTATTTTAGACTTGTTAGTTGCATACATTTCCCATGAAATTCCTATTCAAGAGGAAGTAAAAAACAAACAAACAAAACAAAAAACCAAAGTTGGGCTCTTTTTTCAGTAGTTGTCTACTAGAAAAAAATGCATTTTCAAGTTAATCAATTGCTATTTATGCATTCTGAGACTTTGTGTCATAAAAAAGATTTCATGTTCACCTGGAACTGAGCTCTAAGGACTGGCTGCTAGTATTTATGATTGCCTTAATTATTTACAGTTAATTTGCCACTGATTAGCTCAACACACCAAAAAAAAAAAAAAAAGAAAAGATAAAAAGGTCTATCAAACTCTTGGCAACTCACTTCTTTAGGGAATAACTTGGGCTAGGGTCAGATTTTCAAAGAGGTTCATGCATCAAAAGATGCAAGTAGACATCTAGTGAAATATAGCCTACTTATCCTATGCTTTGTCTGTGAACTTATCATCCTATCTGTCAGCAAAAAAGGAACAGGATCTTTAAAACCATCAGGAATAGTTGCAGTTGCTGGTTCTCTTGTTTTGAAGATGATGATAGGGTGAATACTGTGGCTACGTGTGTGTGTTTAAGAGTGAATCCTCTTCGGGTTGGAAAAGTCTTTGTACAAGATATCTCTTCTTAATGCCAGTGAACTTGTCCTTCCCTCTTTTACTCTTTCAGTTGTAAATAATGCTTTTCAGCATGCTGGTTCCCAACGGGTGAGGCCAGCCACTATCAAGAGCTGTGGGTTGTCTTACAATGTGTATTTGCACCTCAAGGTGCCTGAATACCTCTGAAAAATCTCTGCAGCTCATTTTTATGAAGGTGCTCAGTCTTCTGATCTCTGTGGTTTGTGTGTGCTTCTCATTTCAGTTTGTCCACTAATGTGTCCACATGGAGAAGCTGAGTTGTAAGGAGGTTTAAGATCTCTCTGCCCATCACCTTCTTTAGTGTTTAGAACTTGTGGGGACAGAACAAGTTCTTTCCCTATGAAAAGAAAAGCAGTGGTCTGGTATATCTTTTAATATAATATCTGGTATTTCTTTTAATTTCTTTGTGTTTCATCTCACCTCATCATGTTCATCATCTCATAATTTTATTTAGTTTCCTGGAGACTAGCTACTTTTTGTTTTCTAAACTATGTCTTGCAATAATTAGTGGAATGTTTCAACTAAAATTAATGGCAGCCTATAAACTATAATGGCAAAACATAAACTTTTTATGGCATAAACAATTGCAGTTTCCCTTTTATGTCATAAAACTACTGCAAAATTTCTTTTCTTGGTCTGAAAAAAATTTATTGTCTTTTGCCAGACTTTCCTTCAATCCATAATCTTAATTCTATATTTCTAGTCTCAAATATGTTCTACAGTTCTACATATTACTAAGAATTTTAGATCACTTTCCTCACAGGCTCTTTTGAAAGAAGTGTCCTGAATGATATACCTGTTTTTAAGAATGAAAAGGGATTGTATTCTTTGTCCCCTAGTGCTATCTAGGAGATACTGCATGTTGCTATTGTTTCAGATGTAGCCCTGCATTGTAATAGTTTGCACATTTTGTGTGTGGATTTGGTTATTGAGTAAAATACTTTATGACTAAATTCAGTTAAATATTGGAAGTTTATTGTGTGATCATATTTGTTTAGCTTAATGCAGATATGTTGGCAAATTAAGAGGCGTGGCTTGATAAAGCAACAATCTACTAACACTACTGGTTCAATTAATAGAATTTGGTTTTGTATACCTCCAACAAGCAATGGTTTCACTGGTGAACTTGTCAGAATAAGTGGTAAAAGTCTTCTGCTCATTAACATAGGAAAATAATAGACTAATAAATTAGATTGAAAGGGGTAAAGAACAAGAGGACTGACATGAAAGGGTAACAGAATGAAAAATTTCAGGAGCTTGAGTGACTTGTGAGACATGATTAATCTCATCCAGAGGTTGTAAAAAAGCTGGTTGATCATTCTGCTCTTCACTGGTTGCAAGTTCACAAAGAGAAAAATCATTAATCTTGTTGGCTATCTGGGCAGGTGGACTACACAGTGCTGCAACTCTGCACCTAATACATTATTTCATAGAGAAGTAAAGAATTGGTAGAAATTGAAATTAATATAAACACAGCTTAGCTGTTGCATCTAACTATCTTAAAGCTAGGTAGAAAATTTTTGAATTGGCTAAAGTTTTAGAGGTCTTTATTTTTTCTTAATTTTGATTATGATTTTTTTCATATTTGGATTAAGTAACAGTTTGTTGATTTTGAGTACCAGCTTGCTCCATCTGTTTCTCATTTTTCAGAGCCATTATTTTGTGGATGCTTTTTCTGAAAAATTGTATACAATTAACCCATTTTTTAACCTAGCAGTTATCATTCTTGTCAGGTATCTCTGACGATACTACTCTAAAGACTAAAGAATTAGTATGGTGAATGTTTACAGAATTCTGGAAGTTTTCATCTTAAAAAATCCTGACTTAAATCTCTTACATCTAGAATAATTTGAATTTTTCAACTCTTTATCTTATTAGCAGATTTCCTTAAAGATAACTGTGTTGTATTTAAACATGGCTTTTTCATAAAACTGCCCCTAAGACAAACTGCATAACCTTCTCTTTTATCTCTATGTATACAAAAGTTCATTGTATTTGTGTAATGAAAATTGTAATATAAATCTGTAGATATTATTTTTCCTGCATATTTTGTTAATTTATTTACAGTGTCCAAGTAAATTGACATTGATTTTCATTCTGGAAACTAAAATTGTAACTATTAATGTAAATATATTTGCTTATCCAAGACTTGAGTGCCAGCTTTTGCTATTAAGATTAAGTAAAGTACGTTAGCCACATTTTAACTATGAGTTCTTACAATAGTTTAAACATGTAAGTAAACAAGCCACAGTATATATAGGCAGTGAATTTTATTTTTTTTAAAAGGTCATCTGTTTAAGTCAGCTACAAATCACTTTCTTTTCATTGCCAGTCAAATCTCATTGCCACTATTTATGTTATGAAAGTTCTATTTAAATATATTGAAAATGTGTTTTCAGTTTTTTTATTACTGGATAATTCGGACCCCATTATTGACACTGTTTCCTGATTTATTTTTATTTTTGTTATTCAGAAATGTCTTCTAAATTTAGGGAGGCATAAAGTTGACAAAGAGCCGCACATGTTGTTCCAGCCCGTTTCCAATTGCCCGACACTTTGTCAAGATTGTAAAATTATGTAGCAGAGAGTAAAATATGGATTAAACAAAATTCAATCATTCTGAAAGGGGCACTGTTTTGTTTTGCTATTCTCCCATTATTTTCTTTGTCTGTTTTTTTTCCTTGATCTATCCATGTTTTGTTCTCCCCTGCTTTTAAGCAAAATGATGTGATTTATACGCAGTGCTTTACTTTGGATCCTGTCTCAATGAAATAATTTAACACATAGCTCTTTTTTATTGTGTCTTTATTTCAGCAAGCCTTTTTTTTTTTTTTTTTTTTTTTTTTTTCCCGGAATACCATGCTCTTTGGACACTTGAGCATTCAAATGAAAAGGGGAATTTTTCCTCACTGTAGTTTTTGAACCAACTTTTCTATTTGAAGCAAACAGTTTAAAGAATGTTGCCAAGCTGTGTGTGCTTTCTACGTGTCCCATTCGCTTGCTTCTGCAAACACAACCTGTTGTAGGTTTTGCTTACAGTATTAATGCAACATATCACATGTCTGGGTCACATAATTTATTTGTTCTGAGTGGTTGCTAGTTTATGGCTGGGCTTCCATGTTTGTGCAGCTCTTCCCACTTTGAAAGAGTTTCCAGAACTCACAGAAGAGTTTTACTCTGCAGTAAAAACTATCTCAGACAAATGGCTACTCAAAAAATTCTGGAGAAGGTGGAGAGAGCAATAGAACAAACAATGCAGAAGGTGCATCAAGCACAAGGAGAAATGCATGTTAATGCACACACATTTATTTAAAAGAAAATTTCAGATCTTTTTTTTTTTGGACTGAAAAAAGGAAGGATTACAAAGGCCAACCCTTTTCACATTGCCTCAGTAAATGTCACTTGCAGGCATTTTCTGAACATCTGTTATGAAGATTTTAAAGAAGACAAAGTAAAGTCTGATAGCGTTTTAGTACAATGTGTTAAGAAAACCAGCAGTTTCCAGGTTCAAAAATGTTACAAATTTTTGATCCTGAAAAATTGTTCCATAAAATAGATTCTCTAGTTTCACTAGTAGCCTAAATGCATGTTGGTTTAATGATACATATATTTTTTATGCTGAAGTGATTTTTATACTTAGGAGTCAGTCTAATTAAACAAAATGACAAAATCAAAGATAAAAGATCGACTGAGAAGGAGCTAGTGGGACAGGCTAAAAGGAAAGAAACATTATAAAGAAAAAACAGACATACCTAGCATCTAGGTAAGGTGAAAGTTAAGTGTCTCTGCAGACTTTTTACATGACAAAAAGAGGCAACTCTAAAAAACTAAAGCTTATTAATGTTCACAAATATAGAAAAAGCCCAACTAACTAGAGATGTTAGAAAGCTGAAACTGGAAATACACAAACTGAAACAAAGTTTCCGTATTTTGGCTGTAACTTTAGTTATGACTATGACCAATCACTGGACTGGGATTGGCCATTTTTAGAATAAAATAGATCCTTCTGAAGGACAAGCAAATGTTCTTGGTCCACATTAGGAATAACTGGATCAAATTGCATTTTTCTTTGTTATTCAGAAGTCAGTGTAGACTATCAGAATGTCCCTTTATGGAAATTATTTTTCTTAAAGCTTCTTGCAGAATAATATAAATGTTGAAGTAAAGAGAGAGGAAACTCATCATGAGCCACTGATAGATAACTATATCTTGTTAAATTAAGAGCTGTAGTATTTTAAAGGAATGGATTTTAGATGAATGTAGAAGTGATTGTAAAAATAATCACAATATATTATAGTTAGTACATCTTAAATTTGACCGCTAGTCAAGTATTTCAAAGAGAGGAATGTCTGATTTGGCAACAGATTCACAACTACATAGTTATGTTTTAAATACCTTTCTCAGTACTAAGGATATGTCTTTAGCCTAATCTTAAGCAACAGCCACAAAGCTGCGTATGACTGCCCGATTTACTCAGTGCATTCAAAGATGGACACACAAAAACACATTTTAACACAACCTTGATGCAGCTACATGAATTTTGCCCCACATTTAGCTTGCATCCAGCCAAGTCGGTGTATGGGCTGTGAAGTGCAGCCCATGATGTCCACTTCTTCCATCTTTCTGCCTCCCAGAGTACCCCTTCAGAGAATTGCTCTGAAATAATCTGGATTTGGCCTGAATTTGCAAACCTTTTTTTTTTTTTTTCAGAAAGCGATTTTTCTTTCTCTAAGGGTGTTTTTTGGTTCAGTTTGGGTTTTTTTGCATAATTTGTGTGAAGTGGGCTTTAAAACCCTAGATATAAGTCTTGAGAGTAATGATAACCAGGTATTTGAGACAGGAGAATTAGTAGCAGCTCCAGGTGTCACTGGGTACGAAGGTCTCCATCATTAAGGACCACAACTAAATAAACATTCTGGGATATGATTGCTTTATTACTCTTTGCTCATTTTATGTTGTTTTACTGCCTTACTAATGGCTATAGGCTTAGGTGTGTAAGGGAGTTCTGAAAATGTACAACTGAAAGGAGATGTATAAAAAAGTGTATGCTTCCCATAGAGATTTTAACTTTTCCTCATCATGCATGATGGAGAGACTAATTTGCCTTGCATAGAGGGTAGGGAGAGAGGCACAGAGGGAGTTAAAGAACAGACCCATTTCTAGGCTTCATCCTCACTTTGGCAGAGGTAAAGATTTTTGTGTGTCTTTATACTGGCCCCAGTGGGAGAGGCTGTGTCATTACAAGTAATGCTTTTTTCCTCCACAGTAAGCCAGTGTGTTTCTGATCCAGTGTCTACGTGTGAAAATATGCAGAAAACAATTAATTTTATATACTTAACTATTGAATAAAACACTCTTATCTCTGATATTGCCAGAATCAATCTGGTGTACTCATGTAGCAGTATCACTTCTGAGGACAATAAGTACTGATGGGCTAATAATTTTACTGCTTTTTATTTTGCATGCACTGCAGTTTACAAGATCAATAAAGAATGTAGCACCTCAGCAGACCTACAGTTTAGACTGTAAGAATCTCTGTTCTTGACTAAAGTCCTGTTGTACCTAAATAAGGGGAGCTAGTTTCTTCACTGGTGTCTAGAAGTGATTTTCTTTGATTTCAGTTTCTTCCAAGGGGAAGAATGATGCATGACCCATGAGGTTGCTGGTAAAGTAAAAAGAAAATTGAAGAATGCTGTCTCAACTGAAGCCAGTGGATATTTTCTTTTTTTTTTTTTTTTTTTTTTTTTTTGTAATAAGGAAACCTAAAAATGGCATACTCTTATTGAATCTTAATATCAGGGAGCTAGTTTTGGGATGCAGAAAAAAAGTGTTGTCCTTAAGAACTTTGTGATTGGCCAGTGTATGTTTTGTTTGTATTTAAGAATTGCTCATAAATGTGCAGACTTCATATATATAAAAACTTATAGAATTAGTTGGTAGCATTGACCTATATATACATAAAACAAGGAAAGGTAGTGACTGCCCAGCTAAAGCTTAGCATTTAGAAGTGCAAGTCACCCCAGAAAGTCAGTGAATCTCACTGCAGAAGTTGTAAAGTAGTTCTCAAGGTTACAACAAAACGTCCTTTCGTTTCCTTAATGCTTTCATCCTTCTTGAAACCCTCTCCACATAGTCAAATCAAACTTATTTTTCTTTCAGGCTTTTCTACTACAAATCCTGTTTTATTATGTAGTTTACCCAGTGCCTAAACATCAGAGTCATCCAAAGATCAGGGAATCTTTTATTCATACGCTTCTATGTCAACAGTTCCGCAATCTTAAAAACCATTTTGTCTCTTATTCCCTATATGTAATCCTTCCAGATAGTATTTCAAGACATTGTATAAATTCTATGCTGTTTTATTCTACAAGCAGAAGAAAATCTGGCATCAACATTGTCTGGTGACTTAAGCATTTTCTTGAACTTTCTTTAATCTTCAGAAATGCCTTTGTACCTTGAGTGAAAGCACTGTTTTCTCAGCCTTTACAATATAAATAAGAATTTTTTTAGGAGCATTGTTGGTTTGCATTGCAGGTGGCTTAGCATTTATTTTACTCCTGTTGGTTGCAGGTATCTAGAGGTGAGGATGGAAACACACCCAAGGAAATTATCCTTCCCTCATCTGTGTGTGGAGAACTGAAGCTCCCTACTCTGTTGTTTTCTTTTTTGAATGTAAGTAAAGTTTTACTGCATGCTCCAGTAATCTACTTTCTTGATAGAGACAACATCACTAGTGGTTCTATGTTGCCATGCCACTTTCTCAGAAAAAGATGGTCTTTTGGAGACATAGCTGTTGTAAAGGTCATATGTTCCTTAAGGCCACCTGAATACCTATGAATTTGTAGGGATTGGTGGTAGGCTGGGGGAAAGTATGTACACCCAAAAGATTTTTTCCAAATGCTATAATTATGCTGTTATCACAAGACTGAGTGGTCCTTATAAGACAACTGCTCTTATAATTACTTTCTTCAGTTGTCCAGATTTTCCAGTATCCTTCTGAGAAAGACAACCAGAAGACCAGTGACCACTAGTTTCTTCGTCCTTTTTTTTTAAACTGGTATGCTTTAATCAGCTAATTAAGGACTTTGCCACTTCAGCATCTATTGACCTTGAAAACTCACAGAATGTGAGTTTGAAGGGACATCTAAGCAGAATCAAAGAATTACTAAATCTGTAAACTACATCTAAGATCAAGTCGAGCCTATGACCTAGCACTACCACATCAGTTAGACCATAGCACTAAGTGCCAGATCCAGCCTTTCCTTAAGCACATCCAGATCATCTAGTCCATCTCTCCCACTGAAGCAGGGTCACCTAGAGGACATTACACAGGACTGCATCCAGGTGGGTTTTGAGTATCTCCAGAGGAGGAGACTCCACAACCTCCCTGGTCAGCCTGTGACTCAGACTCAGTTCTGAAAGGTTATGTTTTTTTCTACTGATTTCATTAGTCTTTGAGTGGCCAAAAATTTTTCAGTTCTGGGCCTTAAGTGAACAACACCTGAAAAAAATCTTTTTCCCTTTTTCACTTCTTTAAGTGAATTCTGCAATGAATGTTTCTCTGTGTCCCCCAGTGAACTTCCTACTCAGCAGCAACTCACGTATTTTGGATTCAGTCCCACTTGGTTCATCAGAATGATTTTTTTCACATTTCCCCTGTTTAATTATATAACACCACTTTAGCTCAATTTGTGCAAACATCCTTTGGACTTGTTACAATTTGATTTTCTGTCAAGAATAGTTCCAAAGAAGAGAAAATGATGGGCAGAGGAGATGATGATGGTATATATCTTATTTGCAATTCTAATAACAGCTTTGTGAATTTGAACATGTTAGTAAAGAGCACTTCACTCAAGTGCACATTAATGCAGAACTTGCTAAACATGCCTAAGAATAATGCTACTCCAATCTGGGCAAATTAGATGGATAACATCATTTGCAGCAGTTGTTAATTATGTATCAGCTGCAGTCACAGCATAATTCTGTTAATTGCTTATCACCCTAAGGTTAACTTTCTGTCATTTATATGTGTTTAATTCATACTTAAAATAACACACTTAATATTGTTCACTGACCACTTTAAGAAAAAATACTCATGATGCAAATATTCAGCAACATAAGAAGAGGTCTCCTGAGTTATCAGCTTGGATGATGTCACCAACCCATATAATACCTTACATAAATTTCTCTCCATGTCTTAAAACCAGATAGGTTCCTCACCTCAGCTGCCTAATGAAGGTTTGTTACAATGCCATAACCCTGTCATGTTTAGAAGCCTTCCACTTGCCAGCCTTTTTTCTTATGGTAGTATTGCTTTATTGCCAAAATACTTCTTTTTTCTTCCTAGTGCTGACCCTGCATCATTTGTAAGTAGAATAAGCTCTCACTTTGCACTTTCCTGAGTTGGGCAAACAAACTCCTTTTAGGCACCTTCTGTAAGATGTACATTCTTGTGCCCTGAATGTGGCTGTACCCTGAATGGGGTAGTTCTTAACACCCTGTTTGTGCAGATGGGTGGTGAAATGCTGTTCCCTGTTGGATGAATGACAGCAGGCAGTGTAGATGAGTTCTGATGGCTCTATGCAACATGTCCAGAAGTACAGTTGGAAGCAACTGGCTGACTTCTTATTCTGGCTAAGTGTATAAATATGGCAGTATTTTAATGAAATCTGCTTGAGACAGCTAGTTAATCTTTGCAAACAAATCCATCATGTATAACTTAATCTATGTATACCTAAAAAAAATAAAATAAGAGAATGCTGTCATGATTTAGCCAGGAGAGGCTAGAAAGGTGCTGTGAATTGAGAATCAAGGGTACACTTGGAGAACAATCCTGTATTGGAGGGAGAATTAGGGGACTGGCTGGAGAGATGCTCTGCTGAGAAGTATCAAGGGATTTGGTAGCAGTGTGCTCCTCAGACCAAAGGGAACAGACTTTGCTACAGTAGTATGTTAGTCATTTTAATTCCCTTCAGTCCCAGAAGTTAGCAAAGAACCCAATGTCCTGTTTCACTTCTTTGATTTTCATTCAATGAAAAATATTACTTCACTTCTGTCAAGTACAACTGTTTGCAACAAATATATTGACTTCCTATCTTTTTGAGGATTTAGTGATTAGCCAAACTAGGAATGGTTGGATTTCAGGTTTTTTATTTTTATTTTTATCTGTTCTTCAAAGACAACAATACATACCAAAGTAGCTTTTTTATATCTTTTCCCCCCAAGAGCACAATGCAGATCAAATTAGATAAGCCACATCACTCTTAAATTAGAAAATATTTATCATGTTTCCTATCCCTAAAATTCAATACATGTCAAAAAAGCATAATAAGTTTCAGTGTTTTAGTTGTACTTATTCAGAAGCTCAGGTAAGGCCAAGTTTTAGCACGTTGTCACATTTTTATTAAACCAATCAGGACATTCATTTTGAACAGGCAGTGCTAATATTCTCTTTGGTGCAGCAATTGCACTGTTGCTTCTGGGTCAAACAGTCTGCTACAATAGTGCCTCTAGCTCCAGACCTTACATTACCTAAAAAAGAAAATCCTGTTATCTGTATTTTTTTCCTTCATCTGCAGATTCAGAAAGTTTTCAAATGACTAATTTGTTGTGCATGTAATAAAACCTTAACATTAATGTCTAGGATACACCCACTAGTTACTTTTCATCACCTGCCTGAGTGAAGTCATCTTTGTTTCCTTGCACACCACCACTACTGACTCAGCCTTTCCAGCTCCAAAATAAATTTGTTCTGTGGTTCTTTCCAATTAGAATATTGTTTCCTGCTGTAATTTCGCTTTGTTTTGGAAGCTGAAGGACTATGTTTTCACAGGAAGTAACTTTTGCCATTCTCACGAATCAGCTAGGAATATTCAAATACTAATGTATTTTAAATGCTGATGTATTTACAGAGCTTACTGATCAAAAGCAGACTGTCACCTTAGATATATTCTTAGATAATGTCTCATTAAAACAATCTTACCTGGAAGGTGGATCAGTTTTATAGAGTAAGTGTTGCCAGTAGAGAGTACTCTGATTTCTACAGAGTACAGTTTACAGTTGCTTTATCTCAGATGCAAATGTGTCTATCTTTACCACATTGTTTTGAAAAATCACCAAAATGTTGGAACGCAGCACTTTTGAGTAGACCTGAAAATAAATAGAGCAGTTTAGTTGTGATTCCTCCTTTTGTTCAACACGGACTTTGGTCATGCAGCCTGATTTGTAATGGAAAGTTGTTCCTGTGGCTGTGTCTACACTGTGGGTTAAGTTCATCACAGTCCCGGCCCCAGGAGATGCACCTGGACAGTGTTCCAGCAGAGTGGGGAAGTGACCTGTATCCTTTACATGTCTTATATTTTTGATTCCCCAGGCCAAAGCAGATATCAGCTAGGCTCTGAGCTTGTATTCATACTTGGTGTACCTTCTGAAGGAAATTACAGAGTTTTGTCCTCCAGTCACAGGGATTCTGAGTACCCATTCATAACCCAGGACTGCAGGTGAGACAGGAAAGCCTTCCTGCATTTAGGTACAGTAACTTAACATTTGCTTTGTCACTTTCTGTTATTAGAAATGTTCTTCACCTATCTTATTTTTGGGTTATAATACATGTAGCCCCATTTTTATCAAACACAGAGATAGCTGGGTCTGATTCTGCTGATCCTCACTGGGTATAGTGTTCATCATTGAATGATTACACACATTAAGTTGGCTGACTCTCTTCCTTAAGCCCAGCCCCTCTGAAACATGGCTTAAGCTGGAGCAAACATCCATTATGGGATCTAAGAGTGTTAAAAATAGTTACAATTTTTTTTTTTTGAATGTCATAAAAAGTTGTTGTTTTGTTTTGTTTTCTGGCATTTATAAACTGTAACTGGTGAGGTATATGAGGTATATATTTCTCAGTTTTTAGAAAAGTGTTTAGGTGGATAGTGCAGGTTTCCATCTGAGGTCTCCACCTTCATCTCTCTTCTGTCATCTGGGGAGTCATTTAGATAGATTCACCTCACCTGACTCAGTGTCCTCTGTGTTTGTGTGAACACTTTTGTTAGGCAAAAACACCCAGTGCTAAGAAATGGGTGTTTTGAGGGGTGATTCAGTTAAGCCTTCTGTTAAAGGACAGGTTTAGTGAACTGTTTAGAAGTCCCTCTTTCTGGTCATTGTATACAAAGGGAGTTAGGCACTTAGTTTGCATGAAGATATCTGTGTCCTAGGCATGTGGTCTCAAATGCCAGAAACACTGTCTTTAGTTGTCCTTTGCCTCAGTTCTCTGTTCATAAAAAGAGGGATGTAGTTTTGCCCTCTCTCACAGGCATGGAGATAACTTCATGGTTCTCTGATAAAACGATGGAGTTTGCCTATATGAATACATTAAAAACAAGGTATATGGCCACCTGAATATTGCTCATATCAAGACCCACCCAGACATGGCTGTTACCTCTAACATTTAAGGTAGAACTGATAAGTAGCCTACACTACTGTATCTGTACACAACTTCAGGCTGGATCTTGAGGATTTTAATTGTGAGTTTACTTGCAACTGCACCTGTGACTATCTTTCAAAGTTTTCTCTAACCTGCTCTTAAGATAGAGATTATGTAGAACTTCATAGAACTGCTTCTCTCATAGTTGCCATGCCTGTGAATTTTTTCCTGCTCAGCTTGATCAGTGTTCTGGCTTTATTAATCAGGAAGATGAAGCTCGCTTTATTCTTTGAATATTTATCAACTTTTTAAAAGGATTTTTAATTTTGAACTTAATAAAATTGTTGTTAAAAATATGTTGGAAGATTATATGTCTAAATTTCTTGAAAGTCACAGTAGTTACTGTTTTATTCCCACTTTTAAACACACCTAGCATGTGTTAAAATGGAGAGATAACTGGTGGTCCATTGCAGAGTGGATCAGTATGTGGACAACAAAGAACAGACTTAAGCTCCTTCTCCAGAGTGCACCATTTTATGTACACTGGGACTGGATTTTTTTTTTTTTTGCACTTACTACAGTGCTGATTCCTCTGCCCAAATAGACATCAGCAGTCCAGAGCCTTCCCAATTCTTAGGACAGTCCTGGTGTTTCTATTTTCAAGAAGATACTACTGTTTGTTTGTTCAAATCAATAATTTTTTTCTTCTCATAGGGAAGTCAGTGTGAAATTTCTTGGTTTATGACCAAGTGTAGCGGTTTCTTTGGCCTAATTTGGGGTTTTAGAAACTTGGTATGGTTGGGTTTGGTACATTTTACAAGCTAGATTTTCAACAGTACTGAATCCCATCATACATGATTGTTCTCAGAGTAAAAGGATCCCTTTGAAAATCAGGGTATTTTAAATGCATGAGCTCCATGCATTAGTTGTCAAAAAAATCTTTGTATTTATTTGATGCTTAAAATCAAGTTGTGGGTTTTTTTGTTTGTTTGGTTTGGCTTGGTTGGTTGGTTTTTTTACTTTAAAGAGCAGATGCAAATATTAGAACAGGATATATGCCTTTATGCTTTCGTGTTCCATTCGGGTAGTCTTTTGAATTTTCTGTATCTTTGCCACAAGCTCAGTTTAAACTTGCAGTCTTTAACACACTCTTAACTGATTTTTGTAACAGTAAAAATGAGGGAAGTCAAGCTAAGCATAACCACACCAATGGCTTGGAAGAGTTAAGCCAAGTGTGTTGACACAACGTTCTTTCTGCAGGAATGTGATGAGTCAGTTTAGACTCTAGTTAAAATTTTTAATTTTAGACAGAGTAACTGAAAATAATGGGACTTGTCTGATTGTTCAGTTATTTAATTGGTCTTTTACGTAGGAGCAGGAGTTACAGAGTCACTAGTATTACTAGTGACTAGATCATGGGCAGAAGTGTACTGAGTTTACTTTGAACTGTTATGTAGAATATTATTGTAACTCAATCACCAGCAGAGAGGACAGAAAATTAGAAGACTTACTGCAACTAATTCATCCCACAGAAAAGAAAGACTCTAGGCAAGCTGAAAAAACCTCCAAACAAACTTTACCTTGATACTGGTTAACCTTTATTTGAACTCTTTTATTATGTATGACAAAGGCATGGGTTATGTGCATCTGTGAAAAAAATAAATATATTTATATCACATTATATGGTATTTCTCAAGATAAATGTGGATAAGTTGCAAGTTGAATTTATCTAACTGGCCTTATAAAACATTGTTTATGAGCAAGTTTGCATAAAAACCTGCCAAGGAGGCTAATTAACAAATTACTAATCACCTAAGGATGACTGAACAGGAGTTTTTAGTTTTGCTTATCAATATTATGATGTTTTGGGTTTATCTTACACATGAACTCTTTCCTCTTTTCTCATTTCATTCTGTTCTCCAAGACAAGTCTCTGATTAATTTTCCTGTGTGTATCTGAAAATAATAAGTTACCTGATCTAAGGAAATAATTAACAAGTAACTTCAGCCATTGAATGGTAGCTCAGCAAATCTCACTGCAAAACTCTATGATACAAAAATCCTTTAAGCTCTCTAAACTGGCAACACTTTGTGGCTATTGTGAATTTTGAAGAATAAAGTGAACTAAAGAATATTCAGCTAAAATAGAAATGTGAAATACTAAAGTTTACCAAATTTTAACTTGCATACCTTACTGTAAACCTTATCTGGGGCTGTGTAAAAACAAAAGCATCCTATTTTTTATCCTTACTCTTCATGAAAATGCACAGTTTTTGAATACTGCCTGCTAACCCCAGATAGGGTTACCAAATTTACTGTTAATCTGAACACAAAGCAAGCACAGGAATGGATTGAAGTGGCAAAATACAGATTTGCTACTAGGTGCACATAACATGTCAACACTACTGGGATCCAATATGTAGGAGGAATAGTTTCCCCCTGTCAAATCCTTTTTTGTAGCTATGCTCTGTGGTAATTCAAGAGGTATATTCAGATGTCACAAAACTGCCAAAAATAAATTCCTGTGTGCTCATATATACACATAAATGTGTACATGCAAACCAAGATTTAAAATCTGTTGAACATTTGATATATAGTTTATACTGAGAATTACAGAAACACTAGAAAGTCTGGGAAGTTTCAGTAGTCTTACATTTTCCATTGTCCTCCAGAAATTTAGAATAGTTGTGGAAGATTATGAAAGTTGAACTCAATGATCTTAAAGGTCTTTTCCAACCTGTATGATACTCTGATTCTACAGATGTTGCAAAGTGTCCTGTGGAAAGCCTCCTAGAAGACCTAGATAAAAGAATATAACTACTCAGTGTCTGAAAATGTGTGATGGAAACTGGCTTAGCTTAGATTTCCCACAAAGATTTGTATTTATGTTTCACCTGGCGTGATTTGTTGCAGCTAATCTTACCACCTTGCCTAGTAAGTGTGCTGGGAAAACCTGTTACTCAATTCTGGTACTGGCTTTGCTTTTCTGGTGTTTTATTTAAGCATAATATTTTTTTAGGACAAACTCAAAAGGAAGCTGCAAAATGAAAAGGCAGAGAAGCATCTAAGTGCTATAAATTAACTTGGTAAAACTGATAGTGGATTCTGGGTTTGAGAAGTGCATATGGGATGGTGTCTTTTATCATTTTACTGAGCACAGTTGTTGTACCGTGCATCTATTCTCATGGTACACACGCTGTTCTAAAAAATCCTTTAATATTAACCAGCTCAGAGGTAAGTTCATTCTTGTTTAGCTCTGCATGTCTTTTATTTTTTTTGGGGGGAAGGGTAACAGCAATGTTAGAGACTTACTGCAATGTCTTAGCATTGTAGAAGACTGTATCCATATTTCCATTATGGCATTTAGGTCTTAAGCACAAAAAGCTATTTCCCAAGAAATCAAAGAAGTTTGATAATATGTCTTTAGATTATATTACTCATTTTTAGATCTGATTCAACTAACATTCTCTAACTGTTTGTGGAGTAAGGTAATACCCCAGCAGTACAAATCTTTTCATACCAAACGCGTCATAATTTTAAGTACAAGCAAACATTTCCCAGTTATTACTCATGGGTCATTTCTGGAATACTTGAGGGTGGTGGCAGCAAAGCAGGTGACTGGCAGTGTTCTCCATAGCACTGAGGGTGGGTTACAGAAGAGAGACTCCCAGTCTCAGGTGTCACTTGGGTGTGTTCCTCTTTGAATGCCAAAGATGCACGGAAATTTGCACGCCACTTCCTGGGTACCAAGCTTTTGGCAAATATCTTTCTGATTTGGAGATCTTCAGGTGAGTTTACTGTAGTAAGGTGAGGTTCTGGCTCAGCTCATACCATTTCAGTAAGCTTGGTTAGTACAGACTTCCTGCATGCCCTGTCTCACGTGTGCCAGCAAATGAGAGGAGAAGCATATCACGTGTGTTTTATCCATCTATTGGATAAATCTGCCAGCTTAATCACAAAACCAGGATGCCTTCCAAGCATGTCCACCACAACTCACTGTGCTTGCAAAACAAAGAAATCCTAAGAGGATGTATTCCTTCCATAGAACACATGAGAAACAAGAAAAAAAAACATCCTAACTTTGAATAAAGACTTTCTTACAGGGACCTACATTCCTTACCAAACTGGAATAATAAAAGGACATATTGCTGCTTATATATAAAAGTAAAAAATAGAAAACCAAAACTGTTTTCAGTAGTCATAGTAGTTTGAGATTTGTTTTCAATTTCCAGAAGACTTTTATGGAAATAACCTTGATTTTATTAGCTTGTGCTCTATTTTATACCACAATCATAAAGAATTATTACATTTAATATGGAGAGCTGAACAATTAACAGAGTTAATAGTCTTAAAGATAAGATAGGAATGCTTTCTGTATGTGATTGTGTGGTCATAAGATTTAAAGAAAAAAAACCAAACCACATGAACAGAATATTATTGTGTAGCTTTCTCCTTATGCAAAAATAATTATGCAAAAATAATTTTTAAAAATTGTTTTCCCACTCAACTTTACAGAATCACTCATCTGAAAGGAATATTTAGCAGTTTAACTATTTACACAATTTTAATACTTCTGCTTACCTAAGGATGATATTTCTTGGCTGTCAGTAGCAGGTGAGTTATAATATGAAAGCACATCTTATACAACAAGATGTAAAGTCATTCCGAGTTTAAAAACATGTGTTCAATATGAAAAGAAATCAGTGGGGAGACCTGAGTACCAGTGAACATTATAAAGCTTGGACTGACATGGGACCAAAAGGTGTTCATCATTGGCTTTTCCTCAACTGCTCTAATTTCAGGTCTGCATTTTGATCCACCTAAAAATATTAATATTTTACAGTAGTCACTTAGGATACATTAATTGTTCATTATTTACTCTGTGATGCAAAAAAATCACCCGGAAAGTACATTTTTATGAATGCAAGATTTGAATGTAAGAAATTTCCTTAGCAAAACATGGAAAAATAGTACAAAGAATGACTTTCCTATAGTGTACATTTTTTCCATATTAAAAAATCAATTGAAACGAGTTTTTCTGTGACAGAAGTATGAAGGGTCAATTCATTCCCTCTCTTTAGTAGTCACAGAGGGGCCTGCTTTGGCAGCACTGAAGAAGTTCTGCTAACAGCATTGGGAATAGCAGTATTTGAACATGTCATACATGATATCTTCCATCTTACATTCATTCCTTTATTTTAAAGTTACTCAGATGCCAGAATGTTGTGAGGACTAGAGTTCTGAAATAAAACTGTTCTGTTCGTGCAGCATACAAGTTTGGTATGAAAAAGAGATTATATATTGAAAACCTTATCAAAACTTTTGCACTAGGAAACAAAAGGTAATTCTAGTTAACGTGTAAACCTTTGTATATTATTTTAATAGCACATGTAATTTAATGAGACATTTGTTATGTAACTAGTACCTAGTTTGAAGCAAACACTATACAAATACAACATATTATTGAAGCAAGTTCAGCAAATTATGCAGCTGAAGCTTTTCAAAATGAGCCATTAGATAGTATAAAATTATTCAATTGTGTGATGAAAGTGCTGTTTTCCTAAACAAATACAGTCTATCAGCAAATAGCTTTTCATCAACCTTAATTTACAAAGATACTTTGTAATTTAAAAAATTAATTAAACTTTTAATTTAAATTAAATTAATTTTAAAAATTTAAAATTTTAATTAAAAATTAAAATTTAAAAAATTAATTAAATTAACAAAATTAAATTTAAAAAATAGTTACAGTGAAAGACAGTGAAACTTTATACACTCTCAGCACAGAGAAATGATACTTTGAGCAGAACTTCTCCTGTGACTGTAGGCATGAAATATTCTAACATCTCAGTCATAAATTTTCAGTCATAAATCTTATCAAATTTCCATATATTATTTCTCTTTTTCCTTATTGTACAGAGAGTATTTGCAGTTACACTGGTCATTAATGAATGGGTCTTTTCTAAATAGCAACTTTTGCATGTTTTTCATATGTCATTGAATACAATAATGGATGGGCAGTTTAAAGGAGAAGGATTAGCAATTGACTGAAAAGAGCAGCCCCTCTGGATACTTTCCAAAATCTTCAGAGGGTGCTGGATGTTGTGATCTTTGAGTTCTTTTCCAGCCATGACAAGCAGTAACACCATTGTAAATACTTTTTGGTTTGGGGGTAGCTCTGTGATAGCCACTAATAGAAGAGTGGCTATTGTCAGAATTAGGACACTGAACTACACTGGGGCCAGGAGGACAACTGGCATAAGACTCCATCTGAATGTCCACAAGCCCACGGGATGATTTGTGCCTCTCAGGTTGCCCTAGGGACTTGGAAATGAGCAGGATGAATACTGGAATGCTTTTTTCTAGGCCTTTTCCTGTCATTTTTCATTTTTCATCAGTAGTGTGTCATTGATTACTTTTCTTTTTGATGAAGGTTTTTATGGTGCCATTTTGCAGCTACTTTTACTGAACAGCAACTGCAGCCACTTTTCCCATCCAAATGGGCATTTCAATGTTTTATATGTTGTTATTGGCTCTTGTTAAACATAAACTGGACAGTCAGCAGGGGTAATCTTCTGTGAAGAATTTTTTGAGAAGTCATAACATTTGAAATTCTGTTATCCAAAATTAAAAACCACCCAGTTAGCAAATGAAATACAGCTACCTTTTGCACAGATTAAAGGGAAATTACATTTCCAGGAGTTGTTTTAATTAGATATGTAAATGCCATGTCCACCACCTGATGAGCACTGGATTTACCCAGAGGTTCTTTTCAGAGAAGCTGGATGATTTTTTTTCCCCTGTACATCTGAATAGTGCTTGAAAACAAGATGCTGCCATCATATCTTGTATGAAGATGAGTTAGATTAAGAAGCCACCTCATGAAAGTGTCCAAGGTCCAGTGCCTAGAGCCATGGCAGCAACACAGAATATGAGGAAGGGAATCTATAAAGTGGTCCTTCTTGCGCTGAGCTTATGGTGCTTGAAGCCTTGGCTAGAAATGCCTACGTGGCCAGTTCATTAAAGAACACTCACAGCTGTGGGAGGATTTGAAGCTGTCTTTTAAAATACAATCATCTTTTAAAATATGATCGCATCATTTTGGGTGTGTGGATAGTCCATAATCATATCATACTTCCTTATTGCTCTGAAGAGACAGAGGAAAATGGTGGATGAACCTATGGTCATTTTGCATAGAAAAACCAGAGTGGTTTGTTCAGTACTGATTATACCACACGGCGACAACAGTGCGTGTAGCAGGGCAGAGGAGATCGGAAGCTTCCTGCACGTCCTTGGGTTCACTCAAGAACAGGAATCAGTACAGCTCCTGATAAGGTTATTTCATAAAGCATTCCAGGATTATCAGAAAAGTTTCAGTGTATCATAAAAAGAAAAAAAACACCAAACCCAACAGGTAGAATGTAGCATGCAGAAGCAGTTTTCCAGCTCCTCCCATTGCAGCACTTAAGTGACACATTTATAGTTAACTTTGGATTATCAATCACTGAGAAACAGAATGGGAAGGCTGTACATTTGAGCAGCATTTTCACCGGTTTTACATTCAATGATGAGGCTCTCAGAACCAATACTAGACATGGAAATGGCAAACTACAGCGAAGTTTTAGATCCGACATACACAGCACTGGAGTTTGAAACAATGCAGATTCTGTATAATGGCAACGGTGAGTTCTGCTCCGAAATGCAAAATCAAGCCAGTTAACAGAAAAAGTGAAGTTCAGTAATGCTATAAGGTGTTAGCTAAACGTTTTATTAATGCAACGTTTGGGGATTGTTTTCAAACGCAAATCTGGTCTTTTACACTTCATCGCTAACTTTAAGTTAATAACATGATAATTCTTTAACATTAAGGAAAATAAAAGAGAGGTTATGTGTAATAAAGTGACTGAACTGTACTGTCAGCAGTCAGTTAATCAAAGGAAGAAAATGGAGTACTCAGCAGTTGTTTTATTTACTGTAAGACAAATGAATAACTAGTATTGACAGTTTGGACATGAAAGCATATTTCGTATATAACATTCAGAAGGGCAGAGTTATCCAGATGCTCATGAAAAAAATTAGCTACTGTTTCTGATACCTAGTTTCTAATTGTTGGGCTGATATTTATTTAATAATTTAGCCTATGTGTATATATGACTGAAATGATTTTATTAAAAAATCACATTGGCTTTCTAAAGACAAATGTTTATCTGAGAAAAACTATTTGCATTTGGCTGATGTAACTCTTTAATGTTAGGTGGACTTTTAATGCAGTAAATTTTTTAGAAGTTGTACCTATAAGTTATGTTTGAAATAGGAAGCACACCATTCCCCCCCCGTCCAAAAAAAAGGAAAAAAAGTCAGTCCATTAAAGTGAAGAAAAATGTCAAACAAATTAAACTTCTCTAAAATAGCTTACAAATATTCTTATATACTTTAAAATTGTTTTATTTTATCTTAAAGTATAATTCATAGATATATTGTAATGTGTTTTTTAAAAGGCAGAAGAAATATTTAGTGATCTGCAGGAAAAATACTTAGCACCTGCATTTTAACATATTCCTGCCATACAGAATCTAAATTAGTTTTATTATTGAGGTTTTATCTGAATTTCTGATGTCACTTTACAGCAAACTTAGTAAACAGAACAGTAAATTTGGTTATTGATTTGGGAAGAAAAAACAGACCTTTATGCCCTAAGTGATTTTGAAGCTCTCAACGATTAGCTAACTTTTAGGTGATTTCTCAGCTTTTTGTTCTAGTATGAGTGATTTCACTGGTAGTTTGTTTTTTGCTGAATCGCACTCTTTCAGATCTGTTAACGTTACATTAAATGGAAAAGCAGTTTAGGGAGGTTATGCTGTGTTGCATTATGTGCTGGTGATAGAGCTGTTTAAATTATTCACTGTAAGTCATTAGTTTTGTAATTATTAGTTATTAGGTGCAGCCTTTTTCTGTTGAAAGTTTATTTTGATTTTAGCCAAAGTATTTTCTTACAGAATTTATGAACCACCTTGTAGCTACAGTGCTGGTCTGGAATTGAAAGCTGGCTCTTATGAACCTTCCTTTGTGTCTTTTCTAGCTGAAAATTAATAAGAAACATTCAGAGAAATTTAACAATCCACATTCAGGCATATCCCAGAGTTCTGTTGAAATAAAAGACATTTGAAAAAAAAAGGTCAATTTCCCAGAGATTTTGATTCAGAGTAATATTAAGGAAAATTTGTATATCCCTGTACGCATACACAACTTATATTGCTTTGAAATATTTCATCATTGAATTATAATATTGTATTTTTAATTATACTGCAGCATTCATATGATCAAAAAATTACAAAACTCCAAATGAAAGTTTTTTGTTACGCATTTTAAAAAAAATATTTTCCGGTCATGACAAACCTAGTTTTAAAATAAAATCTTTACAGAACTGAATTATTAACCTTTAAAATTCAATTTTTATTTTATCAACTTTCAATAAAATTCCTATCAGTTGTGTCTCCATAAAAGCAGAAAAAAATGTTGCTGGTTCTCTTTTTGTCTAAAGAATTCTGCTTAAATTGTAAGCTCTTTGGGTCACAATGAAAATTTTGTAATAAATTCATGTAATAAATTTCAATTGGATGTAGTACAATATGAAAAATACTATGTATAGATATTTACAGTTTTACTTTTCAACATGTCCACCGCTCATTAACTCATTTGCCTGACATTTTAATACATGTTTGCATAAATAATTAATATGTCAACCTTTCCTCTCCCAGTGAACAACTACGAATGTAGTTACATATGGCAAATAGGTTTACGCTTTTTTCAAACCGTAACAGAAAAAGCTTTCTTAGAACAGGTCTGTTAAACATTGTGACTCAAAGAAGAATAAATATATCTGGTTTGATTTCAGGTTAATTTCTTCAGCATTGTTTACCATATTCAGTGACTAATTGTTAATCATGTAGCTAATATTTTCTTGTACATGTGAAGTCTGCCCCAGTGGAAAATGTGTTCAAGGAAATAACACAGTCCCTCTTGCTATTTTTTTTTTTTTTTAATTTAATTAAGGGTTGTGCAAAAGTGTCTTGTATCTGTGCACTTGTATCTGTGTATGATAGTTGGTGATTATTTCCAACTCCTATGGGAACTGATATAAGAGATCATTACAATCTAACTAGCCAACACTGCTTTGTGCCAAAGTTCCCCTTCAAGATAGTAAGAATGTATATGTAATTATACACATAGTCACACTTTAATTTTTAACCTCTTTCAGTTGGAAGGAGCTTAGTATGAAATTGTTTGTTGCGAACTTCATAAATTCCGTTTACATCTCTATAACTTCAAAAATTTTCATCTGAATAAGAAGCAGATGTAATCAGATATGCCATGCTGCATAATAACGTGGCAATGAAAAAGGGAAAGGCCATAAAAAGCTTCCACTAAAGTACAAATTGTTCATGGGATGGTTGTCAAAATTCTTACCCATAGTGACATGTGTTGTTCTTTCCTCTCCTCAGACAGTTCTGGAGAAGCTGTCAACATGAATGCTGCTGACAATGGGGTCAGCAGTCTCTGTGCAATATGTGGAGACCGAGCAACTGGAAAACACTATGGTGCTTCCAGCTGTGATGGATGCAAGGGATTCTTTAGGCGCAGTATACGGAAAAACCACGTCTATACTTGCAGGTATTTCAAAAGTTCATCTAGAGGCACTAAGTTAACTAATTTATGCAAAAATTGCATTCAGACCTTATCAGAACTGTGTCAGGGTATTTTCATTTTTTTCTTACAGAATTCTAGCCAGAATTCCTGGTGAGGATGTGGTTCATGGTATATTCTTATGACTGGAAAAATATCTTTAATTCAGAATACTCAAGAGCTGGTTTTTTTTTCATTTATGATTACGAAGGTTATCTCCTGAAAAAAAAAAAAAAAAAAAAAAAAGGAAAAATGGCAACTTGAAAAGTGCAATTCCTAGCTGTTTTCTAAAATTTCTTTTCAATTTTTTAGCTTATGAAGTAATTTTCTGAATAGAAAATCTCAGCTTTATGAGTCTTCTTTCAAGAGCTGTAGAGGTCCATCTGTGTATCTTCCAACTTTGAATGTTACAGCACTCTTTTAAGTGACCATTTCCCCTTGTCAATAGGAATGAGCAGCTTCTAATAGATCCAAACATCTTCTGCATATCTGGCTTCCCAGGTTATCACACCTCAGGTCTGTGCACCATGTCTCATCAATTGATCTGTTCATGGCAAGACCCTAAAATGTTGATTTTAAGCTGGGCACAGAATATATGGAAGCCTATGTGAATTCAGACAAATAACTAAATAACAAATAACTAAACTTTTTGTAAGAGTGACTTTTACTGGAAATGTTCACTACAGTTCTCCTTGATTGCTTAATAGTCTTACAAGGAAATCTCTACAGATATGCCACATTGATAAAGCATAGACATTTCCCTGAAGTGGTATTTGCAAGTGATTTCAGGAAGAGGTCTGCAAATGAAGAAGAATTTATCTAACAAACACACAGAGCAAAAAGACAGAAGCAAACTGAGAGGGGGGGATTGCTCATATACACCTCTCTTGGGCGCACATGTGGATGTGCATGAGAGCCTTGCAGTCTCGTTCTCTGTGTCTGTTCATGTCTTTGTTTCATTATGATGTTAGAATATTTTCCTCCCATTTCCTGTCATCATCTGCAATGATACAACATGTACCTTGTTCACTGGTATCTTCCAGAAGGAGTAAACTTTACCAGCAAAAGGTTTGGCAGCTAAGGGCTCCTTAATGCCAGTGATAATTAGCATTTTCCTTGGTTATGCTTTACTTTTTCTGCTTGTAGCTTTTTTCTTCTTTTTTTTTTTGTTATTTTTGTTTTTTCCCACCTCAATTTGATGTAGCCAGTTACTGACGTATCTCACAAAAAAAAAATAAATATGTAAGCTATGCACATAACTCCAAAATTTTCTACACTTGCCCATTCCAATGCGTGTGTCTATACGCACATGTATATTCCTGAAAATCGAGTGAACATGAAACATGTCTCAAAGAATTACTAATAAAATAAAAAATGAGGGAGAAAATCTGTGGTTATAGACATTGTTCTGATGAACTGGATTAGTTGATTGGGTTTTTTCTTCATAATTTGGGTGCTGCTTTAGTAATGCTTTACAGATTCACCTTTTCTTTTCTCTCCTAGATTCAACCGCCAATGTATTGTTGACAAGGATAAAAGGAATCAATGCAGATATTGTCGTTTAAAAAAGTGTTTCCGAGCAGGAATGAAAAAAGAAGGTAATAAAATAATTTTTTATAAAGATAAATATTATGAATTAGTAATAAAAATTATAAAAACCTACAGAATAATTCAATGGAGAATCTGCTATAATGCCTTCATGATGGAGAAATGCTTTTGTATCGAGGTGAAATTTGTGTCATCTAATTTTCAGGTGGGTAAACAGTTCTAACATTTGGAGTGTTAGAAAAAGGCTCTCACTGGAGTAACCATGTTAATTGAAAAATATTCTAATCTCATTGAGGCTTAATATGAGATGACTGTTACTTATGGATCTCACTGACCAACATGAAGAAACATGGTTAACACAGTGATCCTCTTGTCCAAGTGGAAGGACTGGGCAACCCCAAGAGCAGAGCAATATCAAAGGAAAGGGAGAGGGAATGTCAGCCAATTTTTGTATTGGGTTGTTGAGACTATTGCTTCACTGGCAATTATGATGTAGAGGCAAAAGATGTCTCTATCAGGTTCACAGAAGCACCCAGAAATGGTTCTTTCATCAGAAACTTGGCCACCTGCTTTGTTGGGAGCACAGTGTATCTGTCTGAAGGTCAGTGTGCAATGGTGGGCAGTTCTCCTGTGGTGATGATTACTTTATCATATACTTAGTCTATACATAGCTTTCCTGAGATAAAGGAAGTTGTTTCTTTATGCTCTTATATACCTATACTAAAGTAATGTTTTGCTAGTGATTGAGTTTTGGGATGAAGCGAAATGGATTTTGTCGTTGTATCTGGATGGGGATATTCTAAACAGCATTACACCGTGTATGTATGAAATAGGTTTGCTGATTTTTGTGGATCTCCTTGAGCACAGCTTAACCTTGTAATTTGGGCCACTAAATCAGTAACTTTTAAAATAAATATTATCAATCTGATGTGAAGAAAAGGGAAGACCCGTGTGTCCACAGCAGCCCTAAAAGTTTTGCAAAAAACAGAGCTTCAAAGACTTTCAAAAGCTGAAATTAAATAATATTTTCATTCAGAAAGGGCACCTGGAAGTCATCTAGTTCAGGCCCTCATTTAAAACAATGCTAACTTTTGGGTTCAGCCAGATTGCTTGAGACCCTCTCCTGCCAGGTTTATACAGTCCCTGGGAGGCAAGATTCTGCAGTCTCTCTAAAAACTTCTTCCAGTGCTGGACCATGCTCATTGGGAAGATGTTTTTCCTTATATCTGATTGGAATGTGTCCTGCTACGATCAGGATAACATCCATTGCCTCTTGTCCTTTCACTGTACATCAGAGAAGAATCTGGCTCCATTTTCTTTAAACTAGAGAAATTAGACCCTTACCTCTGCCTTGGACCTGTCCTTTCTTATCAAGATATCTCACTCTGCTTCACCTTCTGTGTCTTGTGGGTTACATCTCCATAGCCCTTGACTGGACACCGCCCAGTTTTCCAGCATCATCTGTGTATTGAGAAGCCCAAAACAGAGAAGTCATCACTTCCCTCAAGATCCTAATGCATCCCTGTGCATGGCTAGCTAACATCTCCATGAGGCATGCTGCTGACTCATGTTGATGAAGTGAAGATATATACAGCACAAAACTTTTAACCTAATTTATACCACTGAGCCTCCTCTGGTCCCAACAGCAATAAAACTTTCATTTTTCATTGTGTCCAAGCCATGCTTATTCAAGGCTTCCCAGTGTTAAAATAATTCAAGATGCTGAACTGTAAATTTCGCTGCTTGTGTGTTGTTCTGTACTTCTCTATACCACTGGGGAATGTCTCAGAGCCTAAGCATAGCATAGTCTAAATGATAGTTTCATTCTAGCAAATCACTTCCTTTTCTTCAGGGTGAAGGTGCAAAAGGCTGGTAAAAGCTATTCAAGCCCTCTGAGCAAATATTCCCCCTTTCTCTTGGAGGCTCTGTTTGAGGCAACTTTAGCTTGAACTGACAAAAAAACATCCAAGAGAGACAATCCAGTCTAATAATCCAAAATTATGCATATGCAGGGGAAAATGGAAGCATTTCTTGATGATTCTCAAAGCACTCTATTAGTGACTTTTCCTACTGATTGTCAGAGTAACTCACTGTTTTTCTAATACTAAACAGAGATGACCTTATGTTAATTTTCTGTGTAGCACTTATGCTGCTGAGTTTGAATGAGTTTTTTTCTCCATTCTTTTAAAACAGGTTATATTTTTTTCCTGTCTACATGAACATTTAGCACTTTGTGTTTATCACTGCGCAGCATTTCTTACCGTGACCTTAATAAAAGGCCCATCACAGAGTGTCCTTGGCAAAAAGTTGGTACACCTCTGGAATAAAGTATGCACATTGTTCAGATAAAACCTGAAAAGTTTGCAGTGTATAGAATTTATTTTTTTTATTGAAACCTTTGGTTTGATTTCTAAATTCTTTAATGCAGATTGTTTCCCACAAAACGGCAAACATATCTTTGGAAATAAAGCTGCTGCTCTTAAAAGATGATGAGATTCTTTGTGTAATAAAAAGGTTTTGATCAGTAAAAATTTTTTTTTCCTTTTCTCCTTAGACTAACCTTGGACATGATCTAGGTTTTAGAAAACTCTGGTTCATGCTTTTATTTTTAGTTCTTCCTTCAATTCAAAAGTAAGATTTGTTGTTTCATAAGCCTTGCATGTGCTGATTAAGGATTCTGTATCTGAAGGACTTTCAGCTGCCTCTTTTTTGGATCCCATAGGACAAAACTTACTGCCCAAAACTGTTTTAGTGTTTATTTTGGTATTTTTTAAAATTAATGAATGTTCTGTAAACTGGCTAGGAATGCAGTCTCACTGTGGAGGAGCATGAGATTTAAGGTTCAAAATCATCTTACTAGTGGCTTAAATTTACAGTTCTTTCCTTTTTCAGATTTTCTTACAGGAGAGTAGGAATAGGGTTTTCAGCCTTCCTCTGAAACATATTTTCAGTGGTGATGTTGTACCTCTTGACCTATACAGCAGTCTGGATGTGTTCCATTTCTACCATTCTCATCAAACCTGACATGAAATTGGTTAAAATAACAGAACAACAGCATGTGTTGAAGTTTGAGGGAAGAAAGAGGCTTTACTGTAGTGAAGCCAGTCACAATAATGACTTATAATTCAACAACTATTTACAATTACTTATGTGTAGTTTTTATAGGCAGACAGTATATGGGTAAAGACCATTAATATGTGATGTCATCCTTTCTCATTACTGAGTGCTACAAGCACAAGAGTCTGTGGGGTGTTTTTTGTTTTGTTTGTTTGGGTTTTTTTTAATATCAAAATTTCTGAAATGATATTGTGTCAGTGCCTACAAGTCAATAAACGAGATGCTTACTCTTTTCCAGCTGTACAAAATGAACGGGACAGGATAAGTACAAGAAGAAACACTTTTGATGGCTGCAACATTCCCTCTATTAGCACGTTGTCACAAGCTGAGACATTGTCCCGTCAGGTACTGACATCTACCACAAAATTATTTTATGACCATGTTTTCTAAAGTTAAATACTTTCCAGTTTCTAATTTCATTAAATACCTTTATTGAGATTATTTTTTTCTGCTTCCAGAATGCACCTAGCTTTCTCTTCCCAGTGAATGAATAAATAATAGAATACATTCTTAAAGCAAAGTCAGTTAAAAAAAATTCTACATAGTCCTAGGCTCCTTTCTTAATAAAGCTTTATGGTTCTTACTGCTTTTAAGTCCCTGTCTTTCTCAAGCAGCTCGTGGCATCTGTCTATCCTTGAGGCTGGAAAAAATTGTCCAAAGTCATTACATTCAAAGAGGTGTGGACACTCATTTCCTTACATTCCTTTGAAAATTCCATTTTAATATTCTTAGACATATAAATAAGGCAAACAGAAGTATTCCAACTGCAGAGTCTATTCACATATTGCTTAATAGTCTTAAAATTCTATATTTTTCTCTCAGTCAAGTGGTAAGGTGATCTGAATCCTGAGGAGAGACTTGGTGGAGGCGATATTGTCACAGATCATTGGTCTTGTCCTTCAATTGGGAAATGAGGAAGAAGGTTTCATTCATTCCTTTTAAAATGTTCATACTAAGATAGGGAAAATTAATTATTTCATCCCTGAAAACCTCTTACAGGGGAATATTGTCCAAGTATAATGCTTCCCCTACAGATTCAGGAGATGCTTCCTGAACTGTGAAAATCAGAAAGAGGAATGCTGGGCTCTTGTAGGAGTAAAGGCTCTGGTGGTGCCTTAGTGTCTGATGGTGGTCTGGACAACAGGGTTGCAGTGTAACATTGTCATATTCATCAAGTCATTAATGTGTACAAATTGCAAGACAGATTTCATCTTGATATAAGAAAGAGTGAGAGCAATCAATAACTGGAACAACTTTCCCAGGAATGTGGTAGAGTCCCTGTCACTGGAGGTTTTCAAGATGGGCTAGACAGGGTGCTAGATAATCTCATGTAGGTAGTCATGAGCAAGACTCCTTTTCCTTTTCCTTTTCCTTTTCCTTTTCCTTTTCCTTTTCCTTTTCCTTTTCCTTTTCCTTTTCCTTTTCCTTTTCCTTTTCCTTTTCCTTTTCCTTTTCCTTTTCCTTTTCCTTTTCCTTTTCCTTTTCCTTTTCCTTTTCCTTTTCCCCTTTTCCTCTTCCCCTCTTCCTCTCTTCCTCTTCCTCTTCCTCTTCCTCTTCCTCTTCCTCTTCCTCTTCCTCTTCCTCTTCCTCTTCCTCTTCCTTTTCCTTTTCCTTTTCCTTTTCCTTTTCCTTTTCCTTTCTTCCCTGGCATGACAGCTTCTATAAAGTGACCGTTACTTCCCAGGCTTGGTTTTATCTTAGTTGTTTCTCCTGCCTGGCTTAAGAGCAAGCCTGGTTTTGTTCCTTTCCTCTAAAAGTCATTAAGTTTAGGATTTGTCTTAGTGATTATGTGAAAATGCCAGAAAGATACTGCACTCTTCTTACGTCACAGAATGCTGTTCACTGCAGGTGGTCTGATGCACATTCATATCCTTTACATTAGCTCTGAAATGTCTCAGGCCTCTGCCCATACTGCTGCTTAATCATTACAAACCATTCTCCTTCAGGCACTAAAAAACCCCTGGTTTAGCATCTAAAGTTAATGATACTTATCCTTTTAGTAGAAAACATGTTACCCCTTCATCTCTCTCTTTCTTTGTCCTTAATGTTACCTTAGTGCTTCTATGAGCTTTTTTTTCCCTGACATGAACTAAATGTCAACCATTAAAGCAAAAACCCAAACACCTCCCCTGTACAAATAATAAGGGCTCTGCCATATTTAAAACAGTATTTTGTAATAAGATGATATTGTATTGCTGTATGAATAGTGTCATTTTTAACACACTTTAATATACAAAAATATAATAGAACACACTGGTAATAATGAGAAATATAATGTTATAATTTATGTGCAGACTAATGGTCTGTATGGTCAAGGAATTTCTCAAGGGTATGCATGTTTACTGATGATTTTTTTTCTTAGATATGCTGTTAACTGGTGAAAACACAATTATATTAAATTTAACACTGTGGGTTTGTTGTGTTTTTATTTTTTTCTCACTATGGCCAGATCTCCATCTCCAGTCCTGGTGCTAGCACTGACATAAATGTTAAGAAAATTGCTGGTATTAGTGATGTCTGTGAATCTATGAAGCAACAACTTTTGGTACTGGTGGAATGGGCTAAATACATTCCAGGCTTCTGTGAATTACCACTGGATGACCAGGTATAAGAGGAGACAAAAGAGAGAACTTTAATTACTGTCATGTTATTTCTGCGATATTTAAATGTTCTGGTTAAACACTATCTTTTTGTCTGATCAAATAGAGCTGGGTTCTGGACTTACCATCTTAGAATTTTGTTTTCAAATAGCACCACAAAAATAAATCAGTGGAAATTGAGAAGGACCTAGCATGTTAAAAAAAAAAAATCAGCAAATGAGTACATCTTATAGTGTTTAATTCTTTCTGTATTCTTTTGCAAGCTGAGATAACAAGCGCCACTCAAAACAACAAAAAAAATAAACTTGTAAAAAAACAAAAAAGCTTTGCTTTTTTTCTGATCTTTCAGAGAATTTATTTCAGGTTCACCTTTCATTATGATATGGTTTCAGACAGTGTGTTATTTAATTTGAAGCAGGTCTTCTCCACTTCCAAAAAACCAAACCATTAGAATCTCAAAAAAATGGCAAAACTACTGATACCAATCCAAAGCAAGTGATCTGTCATATTCTACAATGTACTAAAATTATGTTGTATTCAATGAGTGTGGGGGAGAAAAGCATCAAACCTGGAAACTTGTGAAGGGTTCTCTTAAAGAGATCTGATCTATCATCACATCTGTACTATATCCTGATATATATGTAAGCCTAATATCTGGGCTTCAGAGTAAGTTGTGCTGACACCAGCATTTCCACGTTGCAATTAGCACTTCTCTCATTGGCTGCCTAAGCAGGAGGTTAATTCATGGCTCAGGATCTCTTAATTCCTGTCCACCAAAATCTTACTCAGTTTGAAAATGACATTGTGAAGAGTAATAGAGTAATTCCTCCCTTTTGCCCCTTCAGTCTCTGAGATTTTAACGAATTCTGCGAGGAGGTTTAGATCATTCTTGGGTTTGAGACTCAAAATGAGCTCATTCCCTCTTATATTC
This sequence comes from Heliangelus exortis, assembly GCF_036169615.1. NCBI lineage: Eukaryota > Metazoa > Chordata > Aves > Apodiformes > Trochilidae > Heliangelus > Heliangelus exortis. The sequence goes on from NC_092423.1 coordinate 120,348,938, forward strand.
TTTCTTCAAAATAGGAGCTTTATGACTTCTGCAGACCCACAGAATATGATATGTGTGCACAAGCTCAATATAGTGGAATAAGTTAAAAATGAGAAGGAGAATTTTAATATGCCAGGTCAACAAAAGCAAGCAAATTCTGCTGGTTTTATTGTTAAGACAGAATGAAGGAAAAGAGAAGGGATCAAAACTAATTTAAAAGTTCCTCTCTATATTTAAAAAAAAAATATTTAAAAATCAGCTTAGAAAAAATAGGTGATAAACAGCCCTGCAGTGCTTAAAGAATGCATGCTGGGAAATAATCTGGAACCTTAAGTACCTTAGAAGAATAATGACAAAGATATTGGGGGTAAAAACAAATGCCACTTTTGCGTTTGCAGTAGCCTCTTCCTAAGGAAAATTGTGCATTTATACCATCTGGGTTTCAGCAAATGACTCCTGGTCTGGGAATCAGCCTGACTAGCAAAGCAAAGAGCAGGCCAGAGCAGATAAGCCAACTCTAGTTAGAACCTAAAAAATCTTATAATACTGAGTATTCTTAGGTGCTGCATACCTTTATATCACTCATAAAGTATTAGATTGGATTAATTAAAAAAAGGAATTACTTGACAAGAGAGGAGTTCCTTGAGGAAACAGGCTGAAGTTTCAAGCAGGCATTAAAGGCAAAAGGATAGTAAATAAGTGGCAAAGACTAAACCAAGACCACATTTTAAAGTGCCTTTCTGGCATGATTCAGGTTTCTTCTTTGAAAGGTGTGGATATTTTAGCATATCTGGGTTTTTGGGGAAAAAAGCTCTTAAGTGGCACTTAAATTTTTGGTTCAGGGTGAGAAAAACAAAACACTGCTCATGCTGAATGTACTGTAATGGTTCATTTTAGCCCAGTCTTTGGTGTCAACTTAAAATTCCAGAGAAAAATTACTTAAGGCAATAGGTAGTAGGAAATAAATCCAAGTATTCTATTTATTGAGACTTATTTTTCAGAGCTATATGTTTAAAGACCAAATGCTAGAAGTGAACAAGGATGATAATTTAAGGTCGTTAACATTCATTTTGAATTTTACATTAGAATCTTAACAGTCTTAAACCTGTACCTATAACTGGATATACTCACAGTAATATAGATCCTTGTTTCTTTTGCCCATATTGGAACTTACTGCTTTATCTTCTAATGAGTCTGCTTTTTTTTTTTCATGAGGTTGCCCTGCTAAGAGCACATGCTGGGGAGCACCTGTTGCTTGGAGCAGCAAAACGGTCCATGGCATATAAGGATATTTTACTTTTAGGTAAACATTTGATTTGTTTTAATTAATAATGATGATGCTATAGTACATTAGCAACCATGTAATCACTTAAGTGGAACAACTGTTCTGGCACAATCAAAACAATGCATTCTGTGAATGCTAAATAGCTATTAATGACATAGTGTCACGTGCACTGTTCCAGAGAAAGCAGGTGGACAGTTTCCTGTGAGTTAATATGGCTAAAGGTTTATTGAATACCTGAAACCACAAGTTAAGGGAGCTTCTGGCAAATTGCCTCCTTATATTAGCATCCTTTCTGCACCTTTCTCCCATAAAATACGGAACAAAACAAAATGTTAAAAACCTTTCACTTAAGAGGGAAGCAGACAACCTATCACCCATGTACTAATTTCATTCTTTACTATATCATGTGCCTGGAGGTTTCCAGAGAACACTTCAAATATAGTAATAGAAGGCTAGAAAATTGGATAGCCTGGTTAGCCATCCCTACAACTCACTTTCCCAGGAGTCCTCTCACTGCTGCCTTGATTCTCACCATGCAACCATTGTATGAACAGCATGCCTGTTGTTCCCTGATGTGTGGGAGATGGGAGCATCCATGGTATGGTGAAGGCTCATTTTTATAAACCTGCATAAGCATATTCTTGGTCACTTAAAAAGACTCCTTTGCTGGGTCTTGTAAAGAGATCATGTCTGTTAGGGAAGGGGTTGTCATCATGTGGTGGAAGCATCTCTTACCTTCATTCACCCATCAGAGAGGCACAATACTACCATGAGATGTGTCCCTGTGCATATAGTGATAGGAGGAGGCATTTGTTAACACTGTTAGACACATTACTCTGTCAGTCTGAAAAGCACTGTGCCAAAAATGGTCCAATTAAACATGTAAATAACTTGGGCACTTTCTAGGGTTTTTGGGTTTTTATTTTCAGAAAATGTGCACGTCTTCTTGGACAGGATTTTTTATGTTAGGCAAGACTAAACAGATTATAGACTCTCTCTAGTTTCTTCATTGATGATGTGGTACAAGGGATTCTTCCGCTGCTTTTTCTCCTTCCTCTTTGGGTCTACCTTTTCATAGCTCTTGATCATCTTGAATTTATTTTTACACATATCATAGCATTAAAGGGACAAGAAGGGCTTGTTCTGGAGTTACTACTCTAATCAACAATCCTTTCAGATTAAAAACTACACAAATTACCTTCTTAACCTAGTTCTTCTAGATACAGTTTTACTGACGAGATTAACAGAAAGACAAGAAAACATTTATAGATTTTTTTTTTATTTAGTGGGCAATAAAGACAAAAAAGTGAAATGCTAAGCAGAAAAATATTGTCAACATGAACCAATATCACCATATATATTGAAAAAAGAAATAATTTGAGGTTCCAAGACTTATTTCTGATTTTTGGAGATAGAAACCTGTATAACTTTTGAGTCCTTTTTTGGCATGGATGTGTTATGATATAAGGATCAGCTTGTCTTTCAAAAATTTGTGGCTTTCTCACTGTTCTCAGCATGTAGGCTAGATGATTTACGGACAGAAGGTGAATTGCAGTGAATTGAGTCTTCCCCAAAATGAAAATTTAAAATTAGAAGAGCAGGGAAAATTCTTTTGGTACTGAAATTTTAAGAAGCTTTGAAATTTTATTAGGAGTGGCAGAAGAATCTGTTGGAAATATTCCTGGTGCCTTGTCTGGAAGGAGGTTTCTTTGTCCAGTGACAAATCCTGATTACTCAACTTGGGATGTATAATTTTCATGGAGAAATATGAAATTTTAAGATCAATTTACCATTACATGTACCTCTTATGTAAAGATAATGGCCTATTTGTACATTCCAGATATAGAGCTCAGTCTTGTGGACTATTCAGTTGGCATTTTTACGTGCACAGATTATATACGGAGTGATGGATGTATTTTGTACATAGAACAGTTCTGTATGAAGTCTGATACAAATAAAAGCTATTACTTAAAAAAATATTAAATATTTGATAAAGAAAAAAAAAAACAAACCAAAAACATGTGCTTTGGAAAAGGGGACTACATCTAGTACATTACATCAAAGTCTTTGTGTCAATCCACATGTTGGTTTTCTTTCTCTCCAAGGCAACAATTACATAATCCATCGCAACAGCACCGAAGTGGAGATCAGCAGGGTGGCAAATCGGATTCTAGATGAACTGGTTCGACCCTTCCAGGAGATTCAAATAGATGACAATGAGTATGCTTGCTTGAAAGCAATTGTGTTTTTTGATCCAGGTACCCTTTCAAAAACACATCTCGGAATTATTGTACATGTGATTGTATTCAAAGTAATTTTTGTTGCTGTAGCATCTGTTCGTGTTACCCAGCGGAACAGGAAATAATGAATTCGAAAAAAATAAGATGCTCCTCCCAAATCATAATCTGGTTTGACTTTAAGTTTATTTTCTCATTTTTTAAGATGCAAAGGGACTCAGTAATCCAATGAAGATTAAGAACATGCGGTTCCAAGTTCAGATCAGTTTAGAGGATTATATTAATGACCGTCAGTATGACTCCCGAGGGAGATTTGGAGAACTTCTGCTTCTACTGCCTACACTCCAGAGCATCACTTGGCAAATGATTGAGCAAATACAATTGGTTAAGCTATTTGGAATTGTCAAAATTGACAGTTTGCTTCAGGAAATGCTACTGGGAGGTAAGCTAACAACTTTTTAAATTACCATGTCTTGTTTTCTTGAATTTAGCATACTGGGACACTGAGAGAATCATGATGTAAGCAAACACTTTGACCACACCTTGCTTGCTGAGCTTTGAGTCACATGATTGTTAGATAAAGCCTTCTTGTTTTGGCAGCTCATCTCTACAACCTCAGATTGTGCTGTGTACTTCCCAATCATTGCTGGGTATCTAGGCACACAGTTCCCTAGGCAGATGGAAGATTCCTTCCAAGTATTTAATGAAATCCACTGTCAGTGCAGTCAAAACAGTGAAAATAAACACAGTGCTTAATACAGTTGAAGTCTGGTTAAATTGTTTAATGAATATCCGGAGGCAATTATTCAAATTGCCAATCAAAATATTTGCTCTACAGAAACGTAATTATTGCAGCATAAATCATTGGCAACAACAGGCTCTTTTGAATTGATGTGTGCTCATGTTATTTTTGCAGGTACTTCTAATGATGCCAGTCATCTGCATCATCCAGTGCATCCTCACTTAGCCCAAGATCCATTAACTGGCCAAACTATCCTCATAAGTTCAATGTCTGCTCCTGTACATACAGAACAGATTTGTGAGTAATTGCAAGTTTGCCTCTGTCATAACATTTCACTGTTACAGTTAAAAATATTAATTAGAATGGTGGCCTGTCAGTGCTCATAGAGTTACTTCATCATCGTTTTTAAATTAAAATAATTGTGCATTAAAAATGCATGTATATAAACAGTGTTAAATGAGAGACACTGACCTGAATTTAATTTTAAAGTTCAGCACCATTCTAATATATCACTGGTTTCACATGAACAATTTTTCAAAAACTGAAAATTCTGACAACTAAAAGAAACAAGAAAGCTGAGCTAGGGCTTTTTCCACAGGTGTGTAGTGAGAGGACAAGCCATGATGGTTTAAAACTTGAAGAAGGGAGATTTAGGTTAGACATTAGGAAAACATTCTTTCCTGTGAAGGTGGTGAGGCACCGGAACAGGTTACACAGGGAAGTGATGGCTGCCCCTCCTTAGAAGTGTTCAAGACCAGGTTGGATGGGGCCTTGAGCAACCTGGTCTAGTGGGAGGTGTCCCTGCCCCATGGCAGGGAGGTTGAAACAAGAGGATCTTTAATGGTCCCTCCCAAGCCTCGCCATTCTATGATTTTGAAAATATCCTGTTCATCTAGTACGCCAAATATAACAGTACTTCCTTTTGGAGCAGTTGTAGGTGTATATGTATGCAGAGTAGGCCAGATTATAAAAATACATAATTCTTTCTATATTCTTTTTCAGCAACTCCAGAAACTCCATTACCTTCCCCTCCGCAAGGCTCTGGGCAAGAATACAAAATGTCTACGAATCAGGCTTCAGTCATTGCACAGCAATCTATTTTGAAACCAAAACCATTGTGATAATGTTTCTCTGCCTGTCATACTCATCCATCTGTCCCTTCTTCTCTCCCTCTCTCCTCTCCCTTCCTCCCTCCCATCCCGTCCCCCTTTCTTTTTATGCACTAGATAAATTGGTAGGACACTTGCACATTTAAAATCTCAGGATGATAAAGGAAATTATTTCCTCAGCAGACACTACTGTGGTTGTTTCTTAAAACACCTCGTTATTTGGAAAGTGATGCTCACTGTTCTGACTGCCATTCACAACTGTAACTGTGGACACTGCAGTCTGACAAACATGTATAGAGGTTGATACTGTTTTTAGATCTTTTAACTGCACAGATTAATTTTTTATTTCCTGTTTTAGTTGTTGTCTTAATGTTATTGCTTTAGATGTGTATATAATTTTTTCTTTGTGACGGAACTGGTTAGTGCTTGTTTAGCTGTGAATTGTAGACATGAAAAAGTGTGTTAATCAAACAAAAGCCAAGATTCCTTAAATAGTAGAACAGTAGGCTACCAAAGCACATGTATTAAATAGAAAGGAGAAAACAATGGGCAGAAACACCCAATTAATTAAAAAAGAATAAATCCTGTTTTGAAAGAACGATATCAAGTTAAAATTCAACAGAAGTGTTCAATCTCCCCTGCTTACCTATTCGTATGGACATTATGGGAATTGGGCCATTCTGGGACACTTTTCACCTTGCTTTAGGGGCACAGAGGGTATAAGTAGGAATATGGCCAGACCATGACACTTGACCTCAAGGCTGGAGTATAGACTTTGTACTGTTTGATTTACTAGGGTAAACGTAGCCATTGTGTTTATTTGCTTTACTGGCCAGTGAATGCATGTTTCACCAATCACTCTAACTTTATGTATAGAGTAGTATGCAGTAGTTCTGTGTCTGGAGAGGTATGGATTACTAACTCATGCAACAATATCTCTGAGTTTTAGATGTTTGTGGTTTGAGCCACGGCATTTCAAGCCATAAGATATCCAGCACACCAAATACTTATTCTCTGGATTTTTAAGAGTTTTCAGAAGCTTGGGATGAATTGACTTTCTATGAAAAGCCCCTTTCTCCTCCTCTTCTTCCTCCTCTTCCAGACAAAGGTGACCTAACACTGACCAAGTTTTGTGCCTAGAGTCTGTAATAACCCATCTAGATTTTGGACTTTTTGTGGATTTGCTCAAAGGGGACCTTGCGACACATGCTCACTTGGGAATATACTCACTCAGTTGTGTTATGTGAAAATGATCTATTAGGATATATAAAGTGATCTCTTGTTCAAATAATGATGAAGAAAATCACCACTTTCCACATTTTATTTATACCAGACAGCAACAATTTTTCCTGTAGTACTTTAAAGCAGACTTTCTTCTCAGAACTTGTGTAAGAGAGAAACAGAGAAAAAAGAGAGAAGTAATTCTGCAGTTTGCTGAACTATTGCAAGGAGAAAACATTGGAGTGCAGAAATTCTGCAAGGTGAGATGTTGGTCATCCTGAGCCAGACACCTGCATTAATTGCAGAATCCAAAGATGGTGTAGTTAAACCTCTGACTTGCAAAAGTTTCTGGAAAAAGCTGATAATGATGTTTCAGTTATGTTTTTTGCAGGCAGGAAATGCTGAGCTAACCTGCATGTTCAAAAGGCTTTAATGGGAATACACTTACTACCAATGAGATCTTGTTTTTATGTTATTTTAAGGTAGTTGCTTTTGTAAAGCCTGCATACGGTAGCTCTTAATGTTTACCTTTTGCTTTTTAGAGTGTGGTTTGGTTTTTTTTTTGCTGGTTACTGTTTATTTTTATCAATGCATTACTCTTTTTACAAGTTCCTTTTTAGCATGAGTTTTTATGATGGAATATAGTACCAAGGTTTTGCCATTAACTTTAGGGGCTACCAGACTGTGCTGATGGCCACCAGCACTTTATGTGGAAATACAATGGTAAACCATGTGTGAGAGATACTGAGCAGCCCTAAAGCTGACTACTGGGGGTCACTTTTGTGCATTTGTCATGAAAAGAATATTTGGCTCAAGTTGGGCCTGCATGGCTTTCCTGTGTCAGATTAATTAAGTCAATTGCATAAATGTGGCAGTATTGGTCTGACAAAAAACATTTAATGGGAAATAGAAAGTAGTCCCTGAGTTGGCCACCCTTGCCTTATATAAGCAATATGTATAATAGCTTAATGGGTTTAGTTTTCACAATGTACTTTGGATATCAAGTGTACAATGAAATGTTTCCACACACTGCCGAAATGTACTGGATGGAAAAATACTTTAGTATTTTATCTGACAAAAGAGTTGTTATCTATTTTGTATGATATACTACATTTTTGAATAAGAAGAACACCACTGTAATTTATTGGGAGAAGCTGATTTATTTTATAAGTGTAATATTATTTTTGTAAACTTAATTATGAAAAAATCAGAAATTAGTAGCTTTGTTAAATGTTAAATTATAATGAGATGTAACTTTATATGTTTGAAGTCTGATACTGGTTTTTTTTTGTGTTGAGCATTTGGAATTGAAATGCTTGCTGGAAATATTTCAAATGGACTGTTTTTTATCAAAGCTCAATAAAGAAAAATGAATGATCCAAATGACACATTTGCCTTTGGTAATTTTATGACTATCTACATAAACAATAACAATGCTTTATGTTGCTTATGTTGTGAGTAAGTATAAAACTGAAATATGCTTTCATCTCTTCAGTATTCACAGCATCACAGTGTCTGTGGTTGGAAGGGACTTCTGGAGGTCATCTTGTTCAGCCCCCCTGCATAAGCAGAATATTGAAATCATATGAAAGAATAGGATGGCAACATTTTAGTTGATTCTCTGTAACATGGCAAAGAATTACATAGCTATGGTTTTCAATTTTTAATTCTGATTCAGAAAAGAATTGAAGTGCATTCTTAATTCCATCTGTGGTTAGAATGAAGCATATGTTCAACAGCCTTTTTTTTTCTGAACAGGGATAACTTAACAAATCACTCCCTTTTGTTTCTCTAGTGCCTTGCTATTTAGCCTAATTTATTTGCAGCTAAACAGCTGTTTATTTTGTACAAACTTTGAAAACTTTAGGAAGATTCTTTAAGATTTATTTTTTTAGATAGCAAGTCTCTCCTGAGCCTTGGAAAGTATATTTTGTTGTATGTCTCCTTTGAGTAGATTTTGAATAGAGGGGTGTTTTTTGACTGGGAGGGCATAATTACGTAAAATGAATTGGGCTGGTTGCTTTTGCTCATGGGTTCTACTCAAGTGCAGATCTACATAAAAAGCTGCCACTGGAAGCAGAAGAGGCTTTGCTTATGAGTTTGGGTGCCTTTAGGTCCCTTTGAGAAACTTGTCTGTGGCTCATTATTTTAAATGAAAGATTTCTCTGCCCTTCACTGTAAATGCTAACTTGGTTGAAAGAAGTTAATGGTTTTAGAGGAAAGAAGAGAGTCTTTTCAGCCTACAATGGAGAAAATATGGAAAAGCCTCCTACATCTTCAATGCCATGAAGTGCTGACAGACATTTCTATACAGATTTCTGTGAATCATCTTTATAAACCACACCATTAAGTGAATCAGAAGTGTATATTTTACAGATGGAAATATTAGCTTTCAGTCCTACTCATTGTACAAAATTGCTCCCAACTCAGGAAATCTGTATGTGGGTGAAGGCATTTACTGAGCTGCAAGAACCTTCTGAGACAGAAAATTTAACATTCTCAGAATATAAGAATGAAGTCCATTATACCTTCTGGTTGTACCTTTGTGTACTTGGCAGTTCTGTTTTCACTCTAAGGGATGTGCGTCAGACTGTGACTGACAAAAATTTTTATTTCTGTCCAACAGACATGTACTTCCAATATTTCTGGTGCTTACACTAAAATACATAGAGGAAGAAAGTATTTAGCTCCACATTTTCCAGTAAGTCTTTAATAACTTTATTGTGTTGGTTTGCAAATGTCTACACTTTTTTAATTGTCCCTTATGTAGAGCCATTAGTTTCCTTCTTTAGGAAAAAAACAAACCAAACCAAAACAAGAAAACGAAAATTTACCCCCAAATTTTCAGCCATTGAGTGAACAATTTTCCTTCTGTCAATTTTGTAAAAAAGGGAACGTAGATGTCATCAGGGCTGGCATTGATTGCTACTTCCTTCTGGTTCCTTATCGTCTTGTGGCAAATACAAATATTTTAATTAGTGGAAAAGTTTACTTGTAACTGAAGAGCCTTCTATAAAGCATGATTCTATGATTCTAAGCTAAAATATGAAACAGATTGCAGAGAGGAGTAAAAGTGCTGAACAGTAGGAAGTGCATTTTCAAAAATCTTTTCTATGAAAATTAAAATGGACGTCTGATTTCTAAGCAAAATGATAAATATTTCTATAAAAAGGTAAGAAACTTAATGATGAAAGTCAAATATAAAGACTTATAAAATGAAAGAGAACTTCTGTCCTGTATCTTAAGATGGAAAGAAGTCAATCATACTTATTGAATACCGGGATAACTGAATAGCCTCCATGGGAAAAATCTCATGAAAGTGGGGGAGCAAGCATGTTATGCCAAAAAATGCACTTACGATAATTACCTCTATTGCTGAATGTTGTGCTGGACCTAAGATTGCTACTGGCATTGTCTGGTCATTCAGCTGAGTCTCAGTTGAAGATGCCACATCAACACTAGATTTACTGGTGGAACAGTGAGGATTGTCACCTCATCACTAAAGGTTCCTGATGTGACAGCCGCTCCAGGTCACATAGTGGCACTATAGCCTTGCACCAGAACTGAGCTCTTAATTGCAACCTCTGATGATTCTGGGCCTGAAAACACATTTTCTTTTTCCAAGTGTGAACACCACTGATGTCCCGCATGATCAGATGTGCTTCGTGGAGGCAACAGCAGCACATTTTGAAGATTTTCCTTTAGCCAAGCTGATGAAGGGGTGGCTTTAGCTGAAGCTTAGACACTGCTCCAAGATAAGAGAATGTCTAGAAATCCACATTTTTTTAATTCTTTGACCGGGGTCTGAATAGCACTGGCTGGTTTCTGAGTGTTACTGTTAAAGGGGGGCAGTCTTTGAATGGTTGAGAACATTGTGTGTCTCGTTAGGTTCAGGGATTTTGTGGGGTTTGGGCTGCAATTTAACCTCCTCTGATGTTTTGTTAGTAGGTTGACCAAACAGACAGAAAGTTGCTGGTTTGATTTTAGAATCTTAAATGTTGTCACGGAAATAATAGCAACAAAGACTGCTCAGAGAGTTGTTTCTCGGGAGTTAGACTACCCTAAGAATTAAAGGAGATAGTGAATAGCTAGAGAAAAATAATTTAATGAAGTATATGACAAGGTCTTTCAAAGGATTTAGTGAAGAGAGGAAGGCAAGAAGGCCTGCACAAATTGATAACCATTAATTCCATGAAGGGATTATGTGAACCTCTAGAGTGGAAGTTCAGACAGTTTTGCTCAATGTAGTTTGGTTTGTGGTTCGTTATATTAGCTGTACATTGCAAACATCAGATGAAGCTGGAACAGCTGATACATTCACAATTTTTTTCAGCGTTTCAGGACACATAGCCCAGCAGGTTGGCATGCCCACAGGTGCCAACAGTTTGTTGGCTCTCCACAGAGCTGCAGTGAAGGGTGACCTGGGCACATTCTACATCACTCCTCAAAGACGCTTGCTCTGTGTTCTTTAAATGAATTCTCTATCAATGGACAATAATAGCATGGGAGTAAAACAGGACCCTTTGTGTAGCTCATGGCAGTGCTTACTGTCACCAGTGGCCTTTTATTATTACATCTTGTCATATGCTGCATAGCTGAACCTGCCAGGTGCATCACCTGTACTGCGTTTGCCCAAGTCCTGACCACTTTTCCTGGATGAACTGTGCAAGTTCCCCATTTTTGAGAACACTGCAAGACAATGAGCACCCAGCTGATGCTAATGATGCCAGCAATCAGAGTCAAATTGCAAAGTGATCACGATAGCAGCTGATCCATTAGTCTAAGTCATGCTTTATTTCAAGCTGCTTCCAGGCCAATTGTGATGAGATAAAAGCTTGCTCAAGTTTTTAATTGTGTGCAATGAGAACATTTTAGTTTGATACAATTTTAGGGAAAAGAAAAATGCTGGAGCTGTAGATGTCATTTGTCACCTTCACAAGTAGCATCATCCACTCAATCTGCAGAGTGTGCCACCTGTTAAAATGCCCTTTTAAAATAAATCAGCTAAATAAATTGGGTTACATCTGCTGTTTATTTAAAAGTATGCCAAGTTCATAGAAATACAGTTTTAAGATTATGTAAAAAATTCTTTTTTAATCTATGAATTTCGCTACTTAAATTAAATGGCGTAGCTTATGTTACATTTTGAACACCAAGCAGTTCCACCCCCCTTGTTTTTTTGACCCTCTGACGATGGAATGAATTTCCATGAATACGAGTGCCCAACAAAGCATGCCATTTTTCAGATACGTGCCTTTTGTAATTTAAATAATGCAAGCATATGAACATTGAGATTTTGCATTAAGAGGCACAGGCAATCTCACCAAAAGAGTTTATGCAATATATTTCCAACATCATCTATTCCAAGATATAATTAAGATTACCATGGCCAAAGACTAATTTGATGTGGTTTCCAAAAACTGGAGCAGATAGCAATTGTAATAGAGGGCAAGATTTTTCCATATATTTTTTTCATTGTGATATTAGATTTTTTAATAAGCATTAGTCTTGATCAGAAATGTAATGAAATGGACAAATACTCTAAAATATGCAGATAGATATATTAGAAAATAAAAAAAATTATGTAATTAATTTATGTACTGTGAAGTACACTTCTTTTTTGAAACAAGAACGTTATTGTCCAGTTTTAATCTCAACAGAAAAATCACAATTTAACTGTAGTATGATCTGTCCTCCATTTTAATGCAGGTTTTTTTGCAGGTTGATTAAAATTGCATTGTGTGATTAAATACATGGCAACAAATATTCCATCCCTGTGACACTGTGCCTGTTCAGAGATTGACAGCCTGAGGTGCTGCTCATTAATCAACAAATAATTTGAAAATGAAAGGATAGAGCCCTTCTGGAGGGCAGGAGAAGAAACCACATCTCCCTGATCACGAGTAAGGTACTGCTGAAGCTTTCAGCTTTTGACTTCCAGAAGGAAACACCTTCTTATGAAGAAATTTGCACTTTGAACATAGCGTTAATTGTGGGAAAAAAATACCTAAAAGAAAACCGAAAAAAAATTACTCTTAACAATACCCAGTTAGAGATGATAGATTCAAGAAGGTCAGTCAGCTGAGGAACTAGCACAGCACCATTGCCTTTTGCAAAGCCTCTCCTCCTGGAGGTATATGAGTAAGTGAAAAGAAATCTTTATTTTGTCAGGGACAGAGCAAGCTTCAAGGCAAGGTAGTTAAGAGACAACCTCCTCAAACAATGCAATTTACACGCAGAAAAATCAGAAGAATATTATTTTGATTGGAAATAATTCAGTTTATTGATTTTATATACAACTCAGTTTTTTTGGTATTTTGAGTGCTCTTTTCAGATTTTAAAGGCTTGGAATTGACCGTGCCATGTCAGATGTCTTCTTCAAACTCTGCCCAGTGGGGAGGAGTGGGAGAGGTGAATGAAGATATTAGAAGGAAAAAAAAAAAAAAAAAAGCCAAAGCAGTGGGAAATTTCAGACCCAAAGTATACACCTCCATCAGCACCCTAAATAAACTCAAGAGACCTACTTCAGCTAAAGTATGTGAATGGAACTATTTGCTCAAATTACTGTCTTCAACCCTAATAACATTATTTTCTGGTGATAAAGGTTCTTTAGCGTAACGATTATTAATTGCATTGCTCTGTCCTCTCTCTCACCTGAATCTTATCTTTCCCAGAGTAAGAGTCCTTGTTTATTTGCACCTTAATTTATGTTGAATCCTGTGCCTGAGAATCCTTGAACCTAACAAGCTTACGACACTTCTGCAGTCACACTGCTAGCCCCATTTCATGTGAGCTCAGGCTGAATTTCCTGGGGAAAAAAAAAAAAAAAAAAAAAAGCACCCACTGAAAGAAATAGAAAGGGCAAGAGAAAATAGAAGCAGATTTAGAAGGATGCAGAGCATCCTGTCATTTCTGTTACTCACTGCTGCTGAACTCACTACCTACTGTTTATGACCTCTGAACATGCTTGCGACTGCACAGTAGTTCCTCATGTCAAAGGGAGACATATGGTGACACAAAGGTCTATATGCTGCCACTCAATTTCTTTGTGCAATCTACATCCAGATTGTTATGGAGAGTGTTTGGAAAGATGTAAACAGCACGGTTATTTTATCCTATTCTTTCTTTTAAAAACCATAAATTCATCCTTTGCCTCTTTGTGTTTTATTTCATTGATAAAAAACTGATCCTGACATATTAGCAAAAATGTAACATCTAGACCAGATCTTTGCAGATACATTTCATTTTCTCTATGAGTCACCTTACTGAAATCAGTTTTCAGCAGTGTTAATTTTCTAACACCACTCAAGTTTATTGCCAGGTGGTTGAAAATTTTAATCTAGTTTTATGACATGTGGCTGTGGGGTGGTAATGAGGAGTACCAATATTTCTGTAAATGAGGTATCATTGCAGTCAGGGTGTGTTACAATGCTTTAAAGCTGCTCTTCTCTGAAGTTCTGTAATTTGGGTGCACTGTGTATTACAGGTTAATCCCCAGTACACACAAACCAATTCACCAATTTAATCCTCATTATTTCCTGTCACTTTGCTTTAAACTACAAGCAGCACAGGAGACAAAGCTGTGCCCATTGTCCACTGTCATTTGCTTTATATATGGAGACACTGAGAGTTATTTGTTGACCTTTGAAGTAGAGTGTCAAGCTCCTTTAATATTCTTTCATTTCAGATGATGAGGAATACAACTGAGAGTTCTCGGTCAGTCCCACGTGACTCATGTCCTTGGTGGTAATGAGGCTAAGTGGGGCAGGTGACCCCTAATGTAAGAAGGGATCAGCAGAGTGCCTGCTCCAGCATGTCTGTAGGGCTACATCATACTGTAACTAAAAGGAACTTACTTTCTGCTTCTTTTTTCTGTGGAATAAAGGCAGCTCAGCCTGCACTGAAGCTGCTGCTCCACTGGAATGAAGTCTATTAATACATTTGGCATTTTTATTTTTTATACAAAAAATATACCGTGAAATATTATGATACGATACAAAACATTACAGCACTATTGGAAGAAAAAAATTACATTTTGTAAGCCTACCTTGGAGTTTGATTGAAGAAAGCATATTTGAGGAAAGATAACAGGGATACTACTACATGGGAACCTAATTTCTGTTCATACATAGGCTGTCACTCACTGATGTAACCTAGTGTATATGAGGAGTGTGGCCACCCTTAGGTCATGAGGTAAAGCTCTTCAGGCTGCTTAGACATTTGAGATACAATCTGAATAAAACACTTGGCACCCTGACCCAATCCAAGGGAGCACTTAAGCAATGCTTAACTTCAGAGTCATGGCTGACTTCAATAGAGCTGCTTATAGGCTTAAAGGGGAGTGCACTCTGGCACACTGTGACGTGTAGGGATGGATGGAACTGAAAATGCCACCCTGTGGAATGGAAAATAATGCAATGCTGCAGCCCACATACAAATTAGGCCAGAGTATTTAAAAAAGCAGAACTACTTTCAGCAGAACATCTCTCTTGCCTATCCACAGGAAAGTATGTATGAAGACAAGATGCAGACTGAACAGCTAAGTGTCCTGTATAAATTCCAAAGGCTCCTTCACCTCCTCATTATTTTGAATATATAATTAATCGCAGATGGAAAATTCTGATTTTTATCCCTGCACATTGGTGACTGTTTTGTAGGGAGTGAGTAGTTCTTTCCAACTGTGTATGAAGTGTTGGTGGAACTGACTGCTCAACCATCAGCTGGTTAGAAATTTTTGTCCTATAATAAAGCTACTCTTGCAAGTAGTTACAGCAAGGTCTGTGATTGAATGCACTGAGAGCCTGCACTATGGTCTAATGACCTTGGACACAGTTGTCCACAAAATTAATATAGTGATGGAAACTGCACTATAGATATTTATGTGAAACTAAACTCTGGCACCAATCTTCAAAGATATTTTGGCACCCAACTGCTACTGAAATCAATGGAAGTTGGGTACCTAAACAGTAATTAAGTATCCGTGTATCTCTAAGGATCTGTGCTTTTGATCTCAAAATCTGCCAGTCCAGCTCATTACAAGCTCTACATTTTCTTTAAAAAAGATATGAGGTATGAATTAAGGGTAAGATTAATTAATAGTGGCATTAACTGTAGCAAAGCAAAGAGATAGATCGCACCGACAGAGAAAATAGAAAGGATAATGGATTTAATGGCATGTGTTCTAATGGAAAAAAATAACCTACTGCATGAGACTGTCATATCTGAAAAAAATGTGACTACCATTTACAGTTCATATAGGGACAAAAAGGTTTATACACTAGCAGTATATAAATCACTGAAAAGAGTAAGATGAGATCTTTATAGTAGCAGTGATATATTTTCCCTTGTGGAAGCCAAAGCCCAATTTTGTATCTGTCTGAAGGGGCTGACCTATCTAAAACACCCAGCACCAGGGGGGATGCATCCTGAGTGGAGATGACACTCAGTCTCTCTGAGCAAGCAGCCATTGAGGAGCAAGCATGAAACCTCTTGTCTTAATTTACTTTTGAGTAACATAGGGAACTCATCATTTAGCCTACTAGCTGCCATGGTTATCACTTAAAGTATGTCCCCAAGCATGGTAAGGACAGAGTCCCTAAATCAAGACTGAGAATTTGAGCAACAGGATGTGAGCCATAAAGTTAAACATTCCTAGTCCAGAAGTCTCTACATGGGAATTTGCATGTGGGCTAACCACTGAGCTAGCAACTCAAAGGCAGAACAGAATATTGCCTCTTTCTTCATCCTTTTTCTTGCCCAGGCTGTGGATCTCCATGAGGAAATGTGATCAAGTTTAAAGATACTGAGGCTAAGATGCTTCTGACTATGTATACAAGGAAAAATTCAGGAGCTTTTTTTTTTGTATGAGTTCAGTGCTAGGCATAGAATTCTGAGGATGGCACAACAGACCCTCTTTGGTGCTATCTGTATTCAGTGATAAACAATGATGCTGTTGCCTATGAGCCACATCTGGGCTTTCACTGGTATGCCAGCTGTCATACTACAAGCATTACACCTCTGTCAGTACAATATTAATCTCGAAGATATAATGCACTGATATGTGGCTAAACTGCCTTTAGCCCCAGGCTTGCATGCCCAGGTAGGTCTGTGCTAACTTGATATTCTTAACCTATGGTGCATTGCAGTGCAGGCACGTGCTTCTGTTGGATCCCTTTGTAGAGCTCATTTTCAGTGTTTTCTTCAGAGTATTCCTTGCTACTTCTCCAAGTCTGACTTCTTAATTGATCCAGATGATTGCATCTCCGGATGCAGACATGGTGGTAAATCTAAAGTAAGTAAATTTAAAAATTAAATATAATTGAATATGATAACTGTTATACAGATTTACAGTCAAGCTGTCATAGAATGAAATACATGATGGTAGCACTAATTTTAACCAGAAATGGTGTGGTGAGATGAAGGATGAGAAGGTTGATTGAGACTTAAGGATGATGAAGGTTGATTCATCCTAAATACTTAGAAGTAAGATCATAGGTGCCAAAGTCTGGTGGCTGCAATTGGTCCCAGCTTGCAGTTAAGATCCCAATCAAACTTGTTCTGCCAGTTTAAAAGTTTTGGAGGGAACAATAGTGAAAAAAAAAAAAAAAAAAAAGGCAAGTGTTTGCAATTTTGAAATGAACTGTTTCATGTTCCGTTGCACCCAATTAAAGCAGCTGGATAATGATGAAGCAGCTACGGCAGAGACTGCTGATACAGGGGCCAGATCTGCAGGTCTGATGGTTAAGCACATGGTCACATTTGCAGAGGGAAGGAATGCACAGGGAGGGGAACTCTGAACTAATCCCTCCCCTTATCCTGAGGCTGCTGTGTGCAGGCCAGCCCTCAGGCAGAGGTAAGAGCATCCCTGAGGCTACCTTGCTCAGCAGACAGATCCCTCTGCAAGCACAAGCTTACTCCCAAAGGAATGTTATCAACTGATGTGTTCAATTTGATATTAAATGATTCATGTACTAATTGAGCTTCTACTGCTCCTCAGCTGAAATATGATTTGACCTCCAAGTAAGGGAACACAGTGTTGTTCCAGTGTCCTGACAATTGTTATTGTGTAATTGACCACCACCACCAAAAACCAAATGAGTGGCTGTGGAATTAATTCTGATGATTGAATTTGCTGTGTGAGAGTTATCAGGTAAATATAGTACTGCAAATTTTTTTCAAGCAACAAAACAATGAAATCTTCAGTGCATCAATGAAAATAGGCAGAAACCAGAACCCAGAACAAACTGGGAAGAATAATCCCCAGTGAATTACTTGTTCAAATGCCCTAGTTTATGCCAGTAATAATAATAATAATAAAAAAAAAGTAGACAACAGTACATAGTCTTCTTCATAATTTTTTAAAGAAAATGTAGAGCTTGTAATGAGCTAATTTACTAAACTGCAGAATACTTGAAAGATGAGGTAACAAAGGAAAAGGAAAGAGATTTAAAGGGCTCCTGCCAGAATCAGTTTGAGAAATATTCAGTTGATTGGTGAGCCTATGTTTCCAATAAGTATATGCTGACTGAAAGAATCCCTTCTTTCTTTCCATTCCCCTTTTTTTTTTTTTTTTTTTTTTTTTTTTCCTCTGTAGTAGTTAATGCATCTTAAAACACTTCTTTCTATTTGGGCACTTACAAGCATTCATGTGTGCCACAAAATATTTGGCACAGATCCCTTTCTTTCCAGTGCATATTTATTTTTTCCCAGAGGACAGGTTTGCCTTGGTGCCCCTAATGGTATTAAAGTGTGACACAATTAAACTACCCTCTATAAAACCTCACGTTGCAGGGACACAGCTTCAGTGGCATCCAGTGACTGTCCAGAAGACCTGAGAGAAAACTTCTTTAAGTAACCAGACAGAAAGCCTCAAGGAACTAACTAGAAATGTATTTCCATAATGGCCTTGCACCTTCCCCTACTCTTTATTTAGAAAGAAGGTCACATTTTAGCCTTGTAAAAAGGACTGGCTGCATATGTGCAACCCCATTCAAGTTTTGACTTGAAAGTTCATGAGCACTTACCAATTCTAGACTTAGTTTTGAGATGGATTAGGGTTTTTTTATTATTTTTTTTTTTTTGCTTTTTTTGTTTGTTTGTTTGTTTCTTTATTTTCTATACAAAGAGTAGTTGGGGCAGCTAATATGACTTAACATGAGGCAAAATTGCCCACAAAAAACCTGAAAGACCAAGTGCCCAGTGGAAGCAGAGCTTCACTGTGGTTCCGTCACTTGTGGTACATCTTAGGACACTGCTTTATATTTGAACACTGCATCTTTACAAGCATTTATCTGTGCCACAAAATGTTTGGCACATATCCTTTTCTTTCCAGTACTTGCCCATATTTTCCCAGGGGACAGGTTTACCTTCGTGCCTCAAATGGTAATAAAGTATAATACAATTAAACTGGTCTTATGATTTGTGTGACAAATACATCAGAAGAGGGAGCTATCTGGAGCCAGTTTGTCTTCAGGGCTGGTACATTGCAATCCAATAGCACCTCAGTACCAATAACTGACTTTCCCTAACCTCCTAGACCTTCCAGGTTTGTCCAGCTTCTCTATATATGGAAAACATTCTTATTTTCAACCAGACCTTCAAGGGCCAGTGCAGTATAGATAGATGTGTGTGATATTATATTTGGCCTCATCAATTCTGCCAGCTTCTATTCTAGCTTCAGTGTGCGCCTCTGGGTTTCAATATGAGAGGATGCTTCAGGTCTTGGTCCTCTCTCTCCCAGTAGAAAATTCCATCTGATCCTTCAGCATTCATGGTAGCCGGATATGCTGTGGGAAACAGCATAGACTGATCATGCCCCCTCTAGAGGAAAGAGGTCAGGAGATCATCTGGCCATAAATGCTAAAAGACTGCACAACCATAATGTGTTGCTTAGAGAGGTGATCAAGGCAAAATAAGGATTAAACAAGCTGAAAGGCAGACACATTGAGGTCAATCAGCTTAATGTACTGACATGCAAATAGTGGAATTATAAATAAGAGAATCTGTTGTTCTTTGTCTTACACCATTGACAAAGAGAGAAGATGTGTCTTTCTCCTGAATAAACTGTATAAACTGATATTGAGATTTACAGGTAAATTAATCTTATCAGGCACAGTGAAGACAAAATATAACATAAATTAAATGTACAATGGTAAACCAGTTTGATAGTCCCTTTATTTCATTAAAACCCACATCAGTTTCTTAAAGAAAATCAGGTATTGAATACCTGACTCAGTAGAACACCCATTTAATTGTGCATTTCAAAAAGATTTAAACCTGGGATTAAGTGATTTGATGAATTAGAGCTTTATATACTGGAGTTCTCCTGACCATACTAACAAAATACTGGAAAAGGAGAGTATAACTACATCTTTCTTCCAAAAAACTTTTAAAATTTGTTGGGTAGCTCAAAAGTTATAGGGCTGAAGGTAATAAACAGTCTTTCTATCATTCAGTGTCAAAAAAGAGAAACAGGAATGAACCAGAGAATTTCAGCACAGGTAAAAGGACAAGTGAGAAAACGCTGCTCATGTTTCTTGGTGGTGTGTAAATGGGAGCAGAGCAGAGGATAAAAACTGCAATCATTATCTTTTGAACCTTTGGTGGTAAAACTGAACAATGTTTTCTCTAAGGAAAACCAGAAACTGTCCATGAGAGCAAGATATATTTCCCGTGAACGTATTTGCCTCCCATCTCACCTCTGTGTGAGGGTGAGTTCTCATCTCTAAGACTCAGCATGCTCCTTAGTCACCTGCCTTACTAACCTAACCTTAGACACCTCACCTAACCTTAGTGACTCCTTACTAACCAGCAGCTATGGGGAGGTCCCACAGACTTTGGGAGGGAGGTGGTGGGGTGGTGGACACACCTGTAGCAGTACAGTGGCTAAGGAGTGTCCCAATCTTCGGAGCGCAGAGGCTCCTCCCAGAGGAGCTTTAAAGTAAGGCACAGTCTTTGCTATTTAAAACTTGGCTAAATTTATTCCTAAAAATTGCAATTGCAGTTACTGGGGAAGTCCAGGACCAGGATGCATACAGCCCCTGCCTCCAGTCCTACAGTATTTTGGCTTTGATTTTGCTTGTCAGCTCAGTGGCACCTTTGACAGTCCCTATTTTTCACAGTAACTTTCTTAAAGAAAATGGAGATTTTAAGTTTACTGCTTTTAATCTTTGACTTACTTATGAAAAGATGTCAGATAGACATTAATCACCTAATTTTTTAGGTTAAAGTCCAAATGTTTCATAGGAACTCCACTGGCCAAAGATTTGTATAGGAGAGGAAAAAGAAAGCAAGATGTCATATTACTAACACATAACGCTCATACGCATCAGCACACAAAATAAGCCAGAAATCAAATTCATCTTAGTGGGACAAAAGTGATGTAGAAGAGAAATAAAAACAACTTCAGATTACCAGCAAGAATCAGCCTCTAATATAGATTAATGATTAGACCCTTCAGAATTATATATTTTAACAGAAAAGATCCTGATGAATTTTTTTTACTGTGATTTGTATTAAATGTGTATATTTGTGAGTTGATTTAAATAAAGAAGTGTATAATGTTGCATATATATGTGGATCATATTTGTGTATATTCTTGTATTACATTGATCCTCTGCCATATACACATAAAGTCTAGCACAATCTTTTAGGAATCCTTAGCAGATTCAACTACTTGGTTCGATATCAATTATGCAATGAAAATTGAACTATTCCAACTGTTTCAGCAAATTTAGGATGAAACTGGTCCCTGCATGGAGCATTATAATTTTACTTCTTTTGTACAGATTCGTATTAGACATTAGGAAGAAATTCTTGACTGTGAGTGATTCTTGACTGTGTCTTACTGGCACAGGTAACCCAGGGAAGTTGTGGATGCCCCCTCCCTGGAAGTGTTCAAGGCCAAGTTGGATGAGGCTTTGAGCAACCTGGTCTAGTGAGAGGTGCCCTTGCCCATGGCAGGGGACTTGGAACTAGATGATCTTTGAGGTCCCTTCCAAACCCAACCATTGTGTGATTCTATGATTCTCTACCCAGGCATTCAGAATAAGAGCAATCTGTCTTTCTTTCATGGAAACTTCAGCTTACTGTACAACCTGAAGACACTGTTTTACTGTTTTTTTTCTCCTTATAATCATAAAGATTTAGCACATTATAGACTATCACTCTAATTAACACACTGAACTAGACTCAGCTTTGTAAGGATTATCCTAAGGGAACCCAGGAGGTAACACACAGCAAGTTATTTCTGGCCAAGTCATTTTGCAGTAAGAGGTCTTACCTCTTTATAACACTGTTCATTGTAGACACAAATATAAACAAACTACTCTTACTATTCAGGGAAGTACATTGAAATGCAAAAGGTCCTTTATAGCTTATTTGATCATGCACACTATAGATACAATGATCACAGTATATGCAAGTTTGAAGAGACCATATTGCACTTAACTTGTGCACTTGAATAAAAATAAATAGTATGAAAATGGTAGCCACAAAGCCCACTGAGAACTGCTTTACTGTACCATTGAAGTTCATGGACAATTTTCACAACTTAGATTTTGGGGAGAAATCTGATTACTTAAGGCACAAAAAGAAAGCGGAAGGTTTGAAACCTCCAGGGGAAAAAAACAAACTGATGCAGAAACAGAGTAAAAATAAAGGAGAAAAAGTGTCACAAAAGAAATTTAAAGATTTAAAATATTTAAAACTCCAAACAAAACAAGTTCCTATATATTTGTGTAAGAATTAAATTCCTAGAGATATTCTCATTTTGGTTTTATGTTTAGTTGTTTTTTTGTTTGTTTCTGTTGTTGTTTGGTTTTTTGTTTGTTTCCTTATCTTCTGAGATACTAGTACCTTATCCTCTGATGTACTAGTACCTCTTCTACCAGTCCTGTCCATCCCAATGAAAGCAGTAAATAGTAAGATGGTCTGAAAAACAAAAGCCATATCATTTCAAGAGGGAAAAATATATATTGAAACTACTAGAATATGGCATACCAGGAAATTGGTGACTTTATAATAAAATGGAATAATAATACAATTCTATAACACATCACATTCAAACACTGAAATGAGTGATGCTTGAACAATAAATTTGTAAAAACTTACACTTTGGGAAATCAATCTCAGTTCTGTGATAAACCAGTATTTATTATTATAGCTGTGGCATGGGTTTACAGTCAGACAATTATTGCCAACATAAAAAAGGTTCAACATTCCTTACAAGATGTTCTTTGTCTTGGCAGATATTGTAGATTACATGATACCCAGATTTTTTCCTATGCATTCAGTACCACTATGTAAACCAGCTTAAAGTAGCCCAAGCAGTACAAATGAAAAAAGTTCTACTACATGGAGTCATCAGACAAAAAACAAGGAGACCCATGGCTATGCAGACAACAGCCTGTGAGCCAAAATGTCAAGGAAAATTCTCCCTGATTCTTGCATGCCTATTTTATATTCTCTTTTACTTTCCCCATTCCAAGAGTTATGATGGGAAAAAAACAGTTTAGGAATGGGCAAAGAAGTACCGAATTCTTCCTTGTTAAGTCTGAAATTTCCTCTTAGACTGGTCTCCATTTTTTGTGATCAGATTTCATGATATCAGGCTGCTGCTTCTATGTATAATGCTTATTCATAATCCGTGTGCAGTGCTGATTCCTAAACTCTAAAATAATCAACTCAACTACTGATATGCAACCACTGATACACAACCAGCCTTAACTGGACAGGCTGAGTAAGAGAGACAAGCTGAAAGGAAGACTGGTTTGCGAAGTCACTCAGATAGGGCTATTGAGTTGTCAAAATTTTGTCGTCTCCCTGTGTATGTTAAAAAGGTTCCAGTAATCTTTGGTACCTTTCATGAAGAAGTCTTTTTGTTGTTGTTTGTCTTGGGGTTTTTTTGGTTTGGTTTGGTTTGGGTTTTGGTTTTGGTTTTTTAGAAATGTTTTCTGCTGTCCTAGTTCTGGGGAAATTTTTTTTAAAGTTTGGACAAATACACTCACAATCAGATTTGGCTAGCATTTTTCCTTGAACTAATACTTTTATTTTGGCTTTTC
This sequence comes from Heliangelus exortis, assembly GCF_036169615.1. Lineage (NCBI taxonomy): Eukaryota > Metazoa > Chordata > Aves > Apodiformes > Trochilidae > Heliangelus > Heliangelus exortis. Next base: position 120,372,571 of record NC_092423.1, read on the forward strand.
AATCTGTAAAATGTGATTAATTTTAAATTAAAGAATGACCCAAACAGCACTTGAGACTAATAGGAAATGTTTTATAAAATATGTATATTGATTTTAACCAAGTGCAAGCTTTTCAGATAAAAAGACTCTTTGATCCATACCCAGCACACCAAAAACTAACTTTCCTGACTTTGATCTTAAAAAGACATAGAGAAGATCTTGTCAGAGATGAAATACAGAAGTGAAAAGAGGTGAAAAATGAATGAAATGACATAACACTGGTTGAGCTTTGTTGTCCTTGCTATACTATAGTAGAACAGGCACTTCGTGCTAATATGATGGAACAGCTCAACAATTTTCAGGCACAAGGACCACTTGAGGGAAAATTCAATAAGTAAGTTAAGAATACCAAACCATAATCAGGCCTTGGGGAAGAAGCAGTATTGAAACACAACTTTTTTTGACAGTTTTGAGTGTAGCTCTGGTGGTCTGTTTCAAAAACTGTCAAAATGATGATAAGTGGTCTTAGGAGCCTAGTTTGACTCTTAAACCAAGTAATCTGGCTGCCTTTTGGTGTTAGTGCCGTTAGCAATTTTAAAAGTCTGCTTTTTGAAAGAGAAGAGAAGTTAAAATAGAAAAATGACTATGTTGGAAGTAAAGTAATTACTTTTCATGACATCCTCATCAAAATCAATAGGTTTGACTAATTAAGACATCTAAGCTGAAATCAATAGTATCTGACAGCTAACACCTCCCTGTAGCAATAAGCCAGCATAAACAATTTTGCATCTATACTGATGTGAAAATTAGCCAATTTTATTTCTATCACTAAGTAATTAACATTTTCCGTATCAGCAAAGCCATTCCATACCTAGTATACTCCCTAAGTTCCAAATTAAAAGCTGATGAAACTGATATACCTTCTGCCTTTTACTTCACATTTGCACTTTGTTACAAAAGAACTTTGATAGACTTGATGTTAGGGTTCTCTTTCCTCAGATGCCAGTGGACTATGACAGGCCATTAAAATGCATGCCATGGCCAAGAGCACCAAATGCAAATCCATCAGCCCAGAATGTGGAAAAAAACCCTCAGCCAACACCTGTTCTTTGTTTTATTTTTTCATTAATGAGGTTTTAATTGGAATGCCTACGGGTGGATAGTTTCCTACCAGGTCTTCCACTGAGGGTTGCAGTGGAAGGTACTGCATTCCTACAAGTTTTCAGTCTTCCCCCAGTAGATTTCTGGAGACCTGTGCTAAGTCTGTGCTATATTACTCTTGAACCTCTCAGTGCACTGTAGAACAGGTTTATGCCATCTTGAGGCTTTCTTTAGTTGGGAAGGGGAGAGAGACAGTGAAAAAATAAAAATGCAACCTGTGTTACTCAACAGACATGCAGCCTGAGCTTTATTTTTCTCCTAGTTATATTCTGATTCATGCTGGAGTTTTTGTTCCTTCTGAATTTCTAGGCAGAAGTAATAGGTAACATTTTCCATGGTCAGTTTCAGTGAGGCTGTAACTCTTCAAACCATGATGCTGACCATCATAGCCTTCATTAAACCAAGTACAAACCTTATGGCATTACTCATAAGTGACCTTGAAGACAGATTAGGAAATTTAAGGACAGATCAGAAGTGTCTTCTGAATTAGCCGGTTGTCCCTAGAATTCACTTGACATCTGTCCCTTTCCTGATATTTTTGTTTTCCTTCCAATTGCCATGGAGGTTTTGCACAGTGTATTTTGCTGTTCAATTCATGTCCAAATGAGTGTTATCAATTTTAGTGTAGTTGTCAGTAGCATACTAGAATCATGTCTTCCAGTCACTGAAGGTCTTACAGCAAAGAACCATTTGAATACATGTTAACTGCTCAATGTCAACCAAACGTATTTTTTCTCTTTCTCTTAGGCATAGGCACATTTAGCTGGAGGTATAGTATGAATTTAAGCTTCCCTGTGTGGCATCTATGTACTTTGGATTCTTAAAAAATTCTGAGTGTTAGCTTGAAAATTAATGGATGAAAGTAACAGGGTATCCTGTCCTAATTATAAATTACAAACCAAGACAATATGTATTAGGAAACACCAAATTATGTAATATCTGTAATATCTAATATCTAATTCAGTAATATCTAAGACAAACTGCTTCCATAATTTTCTGTACCTCTAAGTACCTGGATACCAACAAACAAGAGATTATTTAATTCATATTGGAGAAGAACTGGAGACCACACGCCCTAAGCAAGTAGTAAACATTATTTTTAGACATATTAGAAATTTCCTGTAGCCACAACTTTCTTTCCAATATTTTTTTGTATCTCCATGCAATATTTGATTTGAGAAGAATCATAGAACCATAGAATACACCAAGTTGGAAGGGGCCCATCAGGCTCATCCAGTTCAACTCCTGTCCCTGTGTAGGACACCCTAAAACTCACAGTATGTGCCTGAGAGCATCATCCAAACACTTCTTGAACTCAGGCAGCCTTGGTGCTGTGACCACTTCCTTGGGGACCCTGTTCCATTGCTCAACAGCCCACAGGGTGAAAAACCTTTTCCTGATATCTAACCTAAATGTCCCCTGATTCAGCTTCCTACCATTCCCTGAGTCCTGTTTTCAGTCACAGGAGTGAAGAAATTGGTACCAGTGAACCTGATTCAATGGCCTCTGAGCTGTCCTTATTTACAAGTACCACTGCTAAAACAATTACAGAATTTTCACAGTTCACTAGAAAGAAGATAAATTTACCTAGTAAAAGGGAAAAGATCATAGAAAAACAAAACAGAATCCCAAAATTTTGAAGTGGCATGAGACAAACTGCATTGTTGCCAATCACAGGAAGTGCCATAATATCCTCTCCCTTTTTCCCTTTGAGTAAGAGAATGTGTCACAGGCTGTGGACTTAGGAGCAATGGGTTCAGTTTCTCCATTTTTTCCCCTGGCTGCCTTTTGGCATATCTCTCGGCTCAGGTAGTTCTTAGGCTCCTCAAAAAAGCCTATAAATGGGTCTTGGGAACCAGTCTTAATGTCACAGTCTAAGGCTGTAGAAGAATATGGACAGAGCTGCATGAGATCTAACATTTCCCCAGAACAGACACATTGCTTAGAATGGAAGCTAATGAAGCACACCTCAGAAATAGATGCTTCCTGAAAAATCTTTTTGACTTGTGCTTTTAACAAAAGGGTGAGTAAGTGCTAAGATCACTTCCCTTGGGTGTGGGAAAAACTGGATTCAGATCCATGTTCTGCTTTTTCATGGCACTAAGCTAACAGATGACCTTCCATGTGGTAGATGAAAATTGCTGGGTTAAAGAGACACTCCCCTTTTTCCTTACTGAATAATTTATAAGGGACAGAGTAACTCCAATAAGATAAATTTACACTTCACTGGAAAGCCCAGTATTTTCCGATTAGGGTATTGACATGGAAGCTGGAAGAGCAACAGTGAAAATTCTTGGAGTGGCTTTAGTGGAGGCCAAATGCTGAATGCAGATCTTCCACATCTGCGTGAGTGCTTTAGACTTCAGTTTACTCTATGCTCTTTCTGTCATTTTCTTTGCAAAAGGGCAAACCAAATTTAGATTCACTAGTCTCAAAGAGGCTTAGTAATTGAGGCTTCCATCAGATGATGGCTTAAATTTTGCAATACCGCACCTGTTACTTTTAAGAAACTAATCCTTTAAGTTTCTCCCTGGTTTTTTGGTTTTTTTGTGTTTTTTTTTTGTTTTGTTTTTGTTTTTGTTTTTGTTTTTTTGTTTTTTTTTTCCCTTGGCCATAAAAGTGGGATATTTTTGCCTCTCACATCCGATGAGCATAATTATAAAATTGTAGGGACAATGGTAATGTTACCATGTAAGCTCCATTCATGGGTATCTAATAGCAAAATAGTGCATGAAGATAGATTCACAAAGGCTGAAATGAGACACTAATCAAGAAGAAACACTTATAGGTTATGGACTCCACTAGTCATTTCTTTTCTAGAGGTTCCAGGTGTTCAGCATAAGATGAGCTGTAGCAGTGGTATTAAAGTAATTTCTGTGACTGAAGGGACAAAGGATTTGTATATCAATTAAGCCCATAACATGTGAGTTTTGTAATGATAAGACTATTGCTAATATCTTTCATCTCTTTAATATCAAGGACATTGCTTCATACTTTAAATATAATAAAAATACTAAAAATAAGGTAAAAAAATTACATCAGCAATCCCATAAAGCATTTTCATCAGTTCAGTCAAATAAGAGTCTATAAGCAAAGCATTACATAGATTAAATAACAAGGTGCAAGTGCCCTGGTTTAAGCCTGCCAGAGCTCTGTGATACTTCTCAGGAGAATACCTTCCATTTTAAATGTATTATATTCATTATTCCTTTCCTCCCCCTCCTTTCTTCTTACACTTTAATTCATTTTGCACCTTCTCTTCATCACATAGGCTTTTATTTTCAAAATAAGCCATTTGTGCGGTATCTTTTCAAATGCCTTTGGAAAATTTAAATATATAATGCAGCTACATTCCCTTTATCTGTCATGCTAGCACTATCTTCAAAAAGTCTAGTGTATTTGTAAAGCAAGAGCAGCTCTCCTAGCATTCTTACTGCATCTTGTTAACTAATCCCCTTGTCACCACCTCACTTTCACTTTCTTCTGTCACAAATTAATCCATCAACAATCTTGTAATTCGAATGATCTGGTTTCCTTCTTTTTCTGTGAAGTGACATTAACTCGTATTTGAGTTGTAAGAAGCCTGCATAGTTCTCACTGAACAAAATATAATCAAATCTCATGTCTTTTAAATGCTATTTGAGGGCTTTGCTAGTTACCATGCAGTGCTGTTAAGGATATTTAAGAACCAAGACAGAGGTGAAATGGAGGTTGGTTAAGATGTGGGATCAAGACACTGCTGGAGCCAATGGAAAGCTTCACATTGACTTTACTGCCAGAGCAATAATGCATCCTCCTTTGCTAAGAGCAAGGAACTTGATTTTTCCATGTCCTGGGCAGTTGAAAATAGAGGTCCTTGACCATCCTATAAATTGAGGGGAGACAAAAAAATGCTAATACCACATCATAAAACCTCATCAGAAATAAAGCCTCCTCAGCTCAGCAGAACTTAGCATGTATTGGTAACAAAAATAATACAATGAGGGATTGTGGAGTCACCTATAATGAGGCTTTTAGGTTTTTCTGTGCTGCTGCAAACTGGAATGTAGTTGGAACCAGTTCAAGTACAAATGTCCTTGCAGAAGTTTAATGCAATGCACACCTTGCTAGGGGGTTTTGCAGATAGAGACAGAGGAATGGTTCCCCGTTCTACTGAACTTCATTTAGCTGTTTATCCCAGTGCAAAATAATTGGAAATATTTTCCAACTTGACAGCGCTCTATATGCCTCTTGTTTATGATGAAGCGCATTTGACAACAAAAGGCAAAAGACAACTGTCTTGGACTAATGCAGTGGTGTTTTGGAAATTGGGGAGGCCATAGGGGTGGCTTCTGTGAGAAGCTGTTGGAAGCTTTCCCAGTTCCAACGCTGGCTCTGCCTCTGCCCAAGGCTGAGCAGATATGGGAAGCTGGATGTGCCTCTGTCAGTAACGTATTTGAGAAAGGGAAACAAAACTGCAAAAAAAAAATATATAAAAAAAGAGACATGCAGAGCAGTGGAGAGGAGGACATTAGAGAGTAATGCCAGAGAAAAGACACCAAGGTCAGTGAAGGAGGAGGAGAAGGTGACTGAGCAGAGGCTTCCCTGCAGCCCATGTGAGGTGGAAGCTCTGCCCCTGCCATCTACAGAGTAGCACCTCCACACTGGAAGGACCAAAGTGGGGTAAATATTTATTTGTAGTCCATGAAGTATTACAGTTGGGCACATGTGAAGCAGCAGACTCTTCAGGATCATCAAGAGGGGCAGATGTAGATCTGCAGCCACGTAGGACCCCGTGCCAGAGGAGGTGACTGCTCCCACAGCAGCCGTGACTCTGTGCCTGAGGGACTGCACCTGTGGGAGGGACTCATGTCCCAGGGGTTCCTGAAGGACTCTCCCCCATGAGAGGGACCCCGCGTTGGAGCAGGGGAAGAATGTGAGGAGTCCTCCCCCTGAGGAGGAAGGAGCAGCAGAAACACCGTGTGGGGAACTGACCCTAAACCCCCCCTGCCCCTCCCTGTGCCCTGAGGGGGAGGCGGGGGTGAAGGGATCCGGGGCTGGTGAGAAGAGAGGGGGGAAAGGAGAAGGCATGAAACTCTGGTTGCGTTTTCTCTTTCTCTTTGTAGATTAAATTAGTTCATTGCCTTCCCAAATTGAACCTGTCTGGTTTTTACCTGTTACTGTACTTGGGGAATGCAAACTTCCCTGTCCTTGTCTCGATTAATGAGCCTTTGGGTGGATTCTGTCCTCGGTGTCCCACATTAGAGTTGGGGGTTGAGCAAGCAGAGGCCTGGTTGGTACCGCCTGGGCCTGAACCATGACAACTGAGAACAAAGCTATAGGAATTAGCACAAAACCAGAAATTTAATACCTTTTCCCTGAACGACTGGCACAAAACTTCCTAATATCTTTAATTCCTTTATCCTCCTTTGTCTTTTCAAGATTTTTGAAACTGGGAACTCCAAAGTCACCAGTTTCACATAAAAATTACATGTTAAAATTTTGTAGAAGTTTTAACTACTGAAGACCTTAATTACATCCTTAGGAAAGGAGTAGATTTATAGTAAAGAAAAAACTGCTATTGTGCTCTCACGTGAGACTGGTCAATCTCTTTCAGTATAGAATTCTTTATCATCTTTTATGAACATGGAGGATTCATTAGTGTGAACATTTTGTGTTTCATAGGCTTTTTTTAAGGGTACCCTGCCCCCTTCCCCCCCAGTATGACCAATATACAATTTTAAAAGGCTTGAAAATAATTTGGTTTTGTTTTTAGTTTTGTTTTTTTAGTGTGCAGTTGGAGGACTAATCTATACACTGTTCCTTACTTAGACCAAATTTCAGCTTTTATTGAGAATTATTTTAATTCTGAATCTCCTCGACATTTAGATTCCTTTTAATTTTTTTTTTTTTACTGTTGATATGTCTCCTAACACTTGGAAATAGCCAGAAAACTTTTACAGCCTAAATAATTTAATTTTAGGAAGAACCTACACTCATATAATTTCAACCCACAAAATAGGCATGTCAGGGAGTTATGATGGTCTGAATTTGATGTGATGAACATGAAAAGGGTAGTAGCTGATGCTGTATTGTAATGGAGTCTGTACCAACAGTCTCCCATGCTGAGAAGGAAGACTCATGTTTTATACATCTGATTCATACAACGGCAGGAAAGACCTCTTGAAGACAGAGATGTGTTACAGTCATGCAGCTGAGCACAGGGGATGCATAGGAATTTCCCTAGGAGAAAAGAACACTGTCTAGGGCTAGGAGTTAAAAAATATAGAGCTAAGTCTTGTGTCTAGCCAGAATACACACATTTTCATTGCTTTGACTATAGAGACCATGCTATGAGAGCCTACATTACAGGACACAATTAACAGTAGGGTCAAACAGTGGGGAAGGGTGAGGACACTCCTGTACTTGCCCAGAAAGTGCTGTGGCATGCTTCTGTCTGCCTTATGGAAAAAAAATCCCACTATGAGCTTCACATTTGGCAATAGAGACTCAGCCAGTCACTAGAAAGAGGGCTTGAATATAGTTCCCTGTTAAGCTCCCACAGCAGTTTTTCCCTCCCTGCCACCAAGTCCCCATGAGACCATATGTGAATTCTGCCTTCTTTAGGCCTCAGCTTTATTGTCTGCAAACCAAGAACATCTAATCCATGCCACTTCCACAGCTTTGGAAATCCCTTAATGTAAGCAAGAGTTGAGTGTAAGTATCTACTAAATATTAGCACTGTTAGAAGTAGGTTATAAAAACTGCGTGGACCAGCACCAGAAACGTGTTTGGGCACAGGCAGAGATTTTCAGAGGCAGAACAGACTCAGAGAGAATGGTCACACACAGTGGGACCCAACTGTTCATTATTATTTTCATGTTATTTTTCTGCTTTTATAGCTTTGTTTTTTATGTCGAGCACTAGCCATTGGATGCAAAGGCAATTATTGCCCCTGCATGAAAGTTGTGCTTTTTCATTTCCATCTCTTTTATTATGGCAATTGAATTCTCATCACTGACCTATATTCCTCCTTATCCCTATAGGATATAGACTTTTTCAGTTCTTCTCTCCATTGCTCCACTGTATTGATCAAGCAATTTGCAACCTGTTCTTCCTTTAATGTCATTTCCAAACTTCCATCTGTCTAACCTCCTATGTCTCTCAGGCAAATATTTGGTAGATGCAATCTTCTCCAACATAGCATGGCATATATTATTATATTATTTAAATACCACATTATATATATAAATGGTACACAGAAATTCATGAAGAATCTCCCTGTAGGTGTCAAGCTAGCCCTATTGTTATTATTAAGGCAAGTGAGGTAGAAATATGGCTTAAAAATTGACAAACAAACAAATAAAAATGATAAATAGAGGAATGTGTAGGGGATGGTCCTAATTATCATCTCCTTTGGCAGTTAGAACAACAAGAAAAAAGTCCAAGGAAAGAGAATATCTACCCCTCTGTATGAAAACACATTTTGGTTGCATTTCTCCTAAAAAAACTTGAATGGTCAAGTTCAGATCAGTTTGGTATTGATGTAACACAAGCAGTTTCAGAAGGATGATTTTCAGCCTGTGTCAATGATATAAAACCAGATCCTCAATGCAGTACAAGTGTTTTCACTTTTATTTTAACAACTGTGGTTTAAGAAATTTTCTCCATCGTACAAACTGGCTCCTAAAACCTAAGCCTTCTGATCAGAGTTTGTCTTTTTGCTGAGAGAAGTTTCACGTCACAAGAATAAAATTTAATCTTTTTTTTTTGCAGATGGAAAGGTTTTGGTTTGCAATGTAGACTGGATCAGACTCTCCAAGAAAAAAGCCTACTTAGTCCTTTAAAAAGGAAATAAGGTTTTGAGATGACCTTCCTAAAGGAAATAAATCAAGGCTTCTAAGACCTTTTCCAGTTTTCTGTTGACTAGAATATATACAATATTGACTAGAATACACAAGTATTCATAATATGCATTTCTGTATCTCTGTATATTTGTATATACAGTAAGTTTCATATTTATTTATACATTTTTAGGTATTTATTTATGAATGCAAACCCCCTGCTTTATAAACCAAATCAATGTCTGAGCTGTTCTTGCTGTGTTGTTCATCTTTCCACAGGTCTCTGCATTACTGAAGTTGGGATGGACAGCAAAGAGCTGCTCACAGAGGCTTAGCTGCAGGAGTGGGACCTTGTACATGTGAACCCTTATAAAAGAGCTTCACTCCAGAGAAGCCTGCAAACCTCCAGTGTGTTTCCTAGAACAGAGTTTAAAGATTCTGCATGAAGTGTTGAAATAAAATCTGTTCCTAGTCTTTGATAACAAGCCTTTTCACACAAATTTGCACTTAGTACCTTTCTGAGTTTGCATAGGAGCCAAAGTGCTAAAAAAAGATGAGGAGTAGCTCTGTCCTCTCATCTGATGTTGGTTCAGATCACTGGGAGGATCTTCTTATAAATAAAGAGCTTCAGGCCATGTCAGAGCCTCTTTCCTCCTCCTAATCCACAGCTCAGTTAAGAAATAAAACATTTTTCTTCATTCAGGCTTCCTTTTATCTTTTCTCCTCATGTCTGGGGGGTGATGTGTTTTTTTTTTTTCTCTTCTTTGCTATCGTACTGCTACTGAATGTTGATGGGAGACTACTTAGGCCAATACTTAAGTGATTTTATGTTATCATTTGTTTAGGTTTTTTGTTGTTTTGTTTTATTTTGTTTTTTCCCCCCAGCAATATCTGATCCCTGCATTTTAGAACACTGGATGTTGTCTTATGACAACACCTTTCCTAACCTCTCCTGGGGAAAGGAGATGCATTAGAAGACAAGGCAAAAATGTTTCTCATGCTTAATCCTGCAAGAGAACAAAACTATTCTGTCTTCTGTGCCTTGTGAGCAAAAATCTCAGGATGGAGTCGTATTGGAGGGAAAACAAAGGTTCAGTGCTGGTGTTCTGGGTCAGTAGGTTCCAAATGTACGCTTACTTTTACATCTGTTGCACTGATTTATATACAAGGTGGAGGTTAACTGTTTTCTGTTTTCCTTTTGCTACAACTTCCTCTGAGCTCAGGGCATATGCTTTCTTGATACTCTTTCAAAAAAACCTTTTTTGGAGGCTGAGGTTATTTGACTAGACCTGGTGAAGTATCCCATTTTAAAACTGTATCCTCTGTACTTATTAAAAATGTACAGCAGCCATTTCCTTTTTGCTCTGTTTTCTAGGATCTGGCTGTAATTTTAGAGGTTAATAGAAAAATACTTGCTCCAAACTCTTTTCTTATTGGGGACTGCTTGGGATGCTTGGTGGTTTTCTGCACTGGTTTGTGCTGGGGAGGTGAAAAATGTTAAAGCCAGCTCTCTTCAATGGAAATCAAACAATGTACAGCTTGACAAAAAACCTGCCAAAAGAAAGTAGTCCGAGACCAAAGGAACTACAGGGAGTCTCATTCCAGGGAGGGTGAGGTTTGACTGGCATAGGTGCTTGTATAAGCCCCTGCTTCTTTCTTAGGTTGCTGCACTTCTGCCAAAGGTAGACAAGGTGTAGGAAAAGCAGTTGCTTTTCTTTGTGTCCATTGAATGGTCCTGATAGGATTACACCAAAAAGAAAACTTTTTTCTAATTCTATCAAAGAAAATGGTATATGGAATGAGACTCTCCCAAAGCTGTGAAGAACTCTGCTGGTACCAGTTAGTGGGGCAAAATATTTGCCCTTGGGTTTTGTAGTAGGGCAGATACCCTCATGTAGCTTTATTAGTAGAACAAAAAAGTCTATTGTTGACTACTTATGTGCACCCTTAATGGGAAGTATGCAAATCTATTGCCCTCAATATCACTATTCATGTATGTAAAGTTGGAAACGTGCTTTTGGTCTCAGTCACTTCCACCCAAGCTATTATCTTGTTAGTTCAACAAAAAACCAAAGCAGCTCCTTCAGCTTTTACTTAGGTAACATTTCTGAAAGTACCTGTAGGAAAAATATGCAATGAAAAAATGGTGTTGGATGTTTATAATGAAAAATGTCCTAGTTTTGCCACCAAAAAATATTAATAAAACCAAATAATTTCTGTGGATATTTTAATTTTCTTTTTTTTTTTTTTTTTTTTTTTTTTTTTTTTTTTTTTTACTTTTAAGAAGCCTAAAACTTAGAAGCCTGCAATAACTGTGAACAGCAAAAACTTTCTGGATTCCCAGATCTGTGTGCTTTTTTAAAAAAAAATCCTCAAAATCAGAGGGACAGCTTATAGGTTGCAGAGACTTTCAATTTAGTTCAGTCCTCTGAGTTGACATATTGCAAAAGCCCTGCCTTGCTTGAGCAATGGTGGCTTGGAGAATATGGTTCAGTCACAGTAAAATATTTGAACCATCTCTATTACAAAGTAGGCAGCAACAAACATTTCTCAGTAGAAGTGTGCAAAAATACAGTGGTCTATTTTGCAATGGAAATCTCTATATGAGGTAATTCTACCATTTTGCAATCACCTACCTAAAGATATTAAGAATATGAAGCATATTTTAAAAGTGGTAAACCTATTAATTTCTTGCATCTCTGTGGATTTGTCATCCACCATGAAATACTTACATGTTTTTGGTACTGCTTTAAAAAAAAAACAACTGTCCATACTTAAATAAAACATGTTACATGTTTCATTTTATCTGTATGAGAAATGTGAAACTAGGGAATTAATAACTATTTCAGTTGGAAAGGTATGAAGCAAATTCCATCGTCTTTGTCTGATTAGAATCTTCCCTGCTGGTTTAATTAAAAATGGCCATGTGAAAAGCAAAGAAAGCACCTCTCCTTTGGGGTGGAGGCAGGGCAGGGAATGGTATTATATTTTCCCATAAACAGTGAATCCTGAAGGTCCAGAGTTGTAAAATTTAAATGCTTAATGCAAATGAAAAATGCAGACTCAGGTCAGCTATAGACAAATGTCACTAGACTGGATGCAAAATGCACTGCAGGCAGAAAAGATGACATTTATCAGTCATCCATACATCAGTAACTAAAACAATTTTAGGGTTGTCTAGACAGGCATCTATTATTCCTTAAATTTAAAAGCTTTAGTGGAAAGACAACAGCAAATGCTCTATTTATATTTAGGGCTTTTTTTCCCAGAAGAGACAAGATAGGGAAAGGAAAAATGATAGTTTTCAAAATGAAAAGTACAAATTTCCTTTTCTTTCTTTCTGTCTCTCTCTCTTTTTTTTTTTTTTTTTTTTAACCTTTTTGCTGTCTGGATAAAGGATATTTTCTTGGCATGTTCTGAATTGAAGTGAATTATCAGAGTGTGCATGCAATGCTGGCTGTAATTATTACAGTACAGCCCTGTAATATTGAGCTTAATTACTGTGTACAGTGTTTGGCCTTTATGTTTTCTGCTTAATTTACCCTGTATAGTTAACGTGAATTTAGTGAAATCATTATGCACATTTTTTCAGGTTTCTTCTTGAGGAAAGAAATATTTACATTCTCAGAAGAAATAAACTAGACTAGATACAAATACTGAAGTAAATAATTCTAGTGGATAGATCCCTTCCCTCTGTTGCTTAGGGGGACTCAGTTCTGCAAATACATGTTCATGTACTGAATTAAAGTCTGTAAACTGTCCCATTAGATGCAATACTTGAAAGCTTCAATTTCAACATCTGACTAAATATTTTCACAATTTAAACCACATGCTGTAAGGTTTTCTTTTTTCCTTTTCATTTTCACTCCATACAGGACCAAGCATTTTTGTTGGAACATGCACAAAATTGCAATTATTCTTTTAACTGTACAGAATGCATACTATGTATATTGGAATGAACCAAATTATTTTGTATGTAGAAATTATTTACACTGCTGCTTTAAATTAGAGTTAATCTACAGATATGCTATACTTCAGCAGAAGCAGCATAGCCCTACTCATCTGCAGTCTGTTGTCCATTAATATCTCTTCTGTGTGCAGGTTTCTCTTTTATATTTCCCCCCTAGCAGGAGGAAACAGCTCAGTGTCAGATTGCCCCTCTGGCAGCAGGACTGGCGTGTCAGCTATTCAGGCCCTGGTCTTTCTAGTGCCAGAGGTTCAGAGCCCTGCAAAATATGAGTTCAGTTCTGGTTGTCACATGTGGAGCAGAGAAAGTGAGCAGAGGAGCAACTGGGTGAAAATACAGAGGCAAAAGGTGTTGCTTACACAGCAGGCCTTAACAGAGTGCTTGACTTCTTAAAAGATGGATCTTTTTAAATGGCCACAATGAAACACAGACTGCTGATGAAATAAAGTTAGAAAATGTTTGAAAAGTGGATAATAAAAAACAAATAAATCAAGAGTTGCAGCTGAGAGCATTCCATTGCATTCACTGCCTTCCAAGAAAAAAAACTGGTATGGAGTGAAACACATTGAAAGGGTTTGCGAGGTTTGTTTTGTTCTTATCTTATTCCTATGTACAATTCTTCTACAGTTTTTACCATCAGTGTCTGTTGTGAAGAGGTGATGCATTTGTATGACATCACGATTCTCAATTTTGTCTACTTTGGAACATCAGGCAAAGGTAAAGAAACAGGTGTAGAGAGGTTTCATGAGCTATCCCTCGGATTCAGTCATGTCTAGTTACATGTACAATACTGTCACAGTAATATTTGGAAAGATGTTAATTAAATGTATTAGAGAAGCACAAGTTAATACTACAGTAAAATGTGTACACAGTAAATCTCCTTACCTTTAATTCAGCAGAGGTCACAGGAGAATTCTGAAAGTATATGAAAAATTCAGACTCCTTTGACTAAAAAAAAATATATAATTTTGGCATCTTTATCTTTTGTTTTGATGGATGGCCCTGCCAGCGTTAAAGGCTGCCCTTTGCTGACAAAGCTGCCTCACCTGAGAAACAGATAAAACCCAATAACCTCTCATCTTTGATCTCCGAAATAGAGCATTTTGTAAGGGTTGAGAACGACCGGCCCAGGCACCTGGGGGGGTGCCGGCAGCCCGTGGGGATGGAGCCGAGGGCCGGGGGGAGTCGGTGCTGCGGCCCCCGGGGTCGGGCCCGGGCCCCCCGAGTGTCCCCGCTCCGTTCCCCGAGGGGTCCGGCCCCCCCGGAGCTGTGCTTGGTCGCTGTATTTGTCCCCATTTTCCACTAGGTGGAGCTGCAACAATATTTTTTTCCCCCCCCGTCTTTATGCTGAGGAACTGGTTCTGAACCTATTTGAAAGGCAATGTTCGCCTTAACAATTCAAATGTATTCTTGTTAATTTGTATTTGATAAAGGTTCAGAAGTCTTTTGTTGTATGTCTAGTTAGCCTGCGTGTTACGTTTGGAGCATTTGCAAATTTGCTGTTTGATTTTGAGCCTTACTGTGAATTTTTATGTGGCTGGATACCTGGGCTTATTTGTTTATATGTGTGTGTGTCTGTATTTCTGTGTTTGTAGGGGTGTGTGTGTGTATAAAAGGCAGGAAGAAAAGGCTATGTCTTCACAGCTGTTATTCTCATGAATGAAGTGGCAAAGCATGGAGCAATACCTAGTATGTACACAATGACAATACATTATTCAGAGACAGGTAGAAATTAAGGATTTGATTGTTTTCTATGTAAAAATCAAGGACTTTTGTGTTCAGTACCTAAAAATGAGATGCAGGACAGTGCTTACCTTTCAGTAAGCTCATTTTCTTTTTGTTTTCCTCTTGTTATTGAAGCGGGAGCTCAACACCCTTGGACCAGTCTTTAGCATCATGTCTTTTTGAAGGGTCACTGGTGGATATACAAGGGACACCCCTAAACACTAAAAGAGAAAAAAAATGAAAATTCAGGTGTGGCAGAAGCCCAAGTGTGCTTGCCCCTAAGGCTCACTATTTGCAGTTTCAGGGCTAGCATTATTTGAACAGAAGTGCCTGTGTTTTTTTACTCAGACTCAAACACATGGATGTCCTTTTACACCTTGTTTGTTTCTGGAGGATGGACTACATGAACTGGCCAAGCATGTCCTTTCCCTCCCTTATTAGGCACAGTTATGGTAAAACCTTTATTCAGATGCAAGATCTCTTGACACTATCTAAACCATTGTTATCTCTGGTTGTCTTGACTGCAATGAGCCCCTAAAGGTGTCTCAGGGTTCAGCAAGTAGTAATGCACCTGGTTGATGGGACCACAGTCGATATCTATTCCCCATATATTACACTGGCCTCCTGTTTGTTTCTTGATTAAATATGAAATGTGATTCTGACTTAAAAAGTCTTCCGTAATTCAGACCCCGTGTTAAATCAGATTATTTCTGTTTTGATGCTGTATCTAGCAGGAGACAGGTAATCTAAAATTCCCAAAAGAGTCTATGTGATATTTGACATATAACTTGAAAAAATCTTTTAATCCTATGACCTATTTTAAGAATCCTAGTCAGGTATCAAAGGTTCTTCTATACCAGAGATTGACTCCTCTTTTTTCTTTTACCTTGAGAACCAAGGGGTTCAGAAGCCAGCAGTACCTCTTAGGTAGTACTAATAGTGTGCATGTGTAGTGAGGGGGTATTGGCAGGTGTCTTCAGCCTGCAATACAGCACGGTGTCAGCCTGAGGTAGTTAACAACTGACACTCACTGCAGAAGCCAAAGATTTTTTTACGTTAGACTTTGCTGTGACTTAAAAATGCGGAGAAGTATTGAGGGGGATTGAGGGAAAATAATGTTTGGCTGATGAAGCAGCTGTCACCTTTTTACTCAAGTGGATTTTGTAATGGAATAAATACACTTCTTAATCTGTTTTCTTCCTACCTACCTTGTGATTGGTAAAACCTGTGAGATTATTTGGAAATACCTGTCTCATGAATGTCCAGCTAATGGATGTGCTGAATTGTGTCTCTGCCCAGCATTGCTTGGCTTTGCTAGAGCATGCAAGGTAGTCTTTCTAGGTTCATGTCTGAGTGGAAAGCCTTGAACATTTGTTTCTTAATTAATAGGTCAGGATATAAATACACCAGAGCACCCTGTGCCTACAAATCCTACAGGGTTATGTTTCTACTTTCTCTTCTGGCATGTTACAAGAGATGGAATTTATTTGTTTTGTGCTGATCATCTCTAAGAATGTAGAATGATCTTTTTCAGCTTTCATGCTTCTTTTCCTCTTTTTTTTAAAGCTTAAAGTTTTAAAGTCTTTTTTTAAAACTTCAGGCAAAGTTGCTGAACTGCTGCAGGTCAGACTATAGTAAGAAGCACAGGACTTCTGAAATGACGTTTTATCAACAGGACAGAGTGCCTGTCTCTATCCTTTTCTTTTTTTACTTTAAACTGTCCTGTAAGCTTAAGGGAAGGCAAGAGGGTTTTAGAGCCTTTTTCCCGAATGATAATGGCTGAAAGAACTGCAGAAAATGGGAGAAAATTTTTGGAAAAGCTACTTGAGCTCCCACAAAAATGACCAGTCACAAAGAAATATGTGAAACTGAGCCTTTCATGGTGTGACTAAGTATATTACTAACAAGACTAGAGTAGACCATGTGAGCAGTTTGTGACTGTCCCTGGTACTGTGCACTCACTCCACAATGTGTAGTGATTTTGAATATTAATTTTAGATAAAGAAGTAGGTATGTTCTCTATACAAATGTAGTAAAAAGTAAAAAGTTATCCACAAGTTAGACTTTACAAGGAGATGATGCAGTAGGAATGACAAATGTTCCTACTGTGTATAGTGGTGATGAAGAAGGAAGAGATTACCTGTAACAGCTTTTCCTTTTTTCCTCCCTCCCTCCCTCCCTCCCTCCCTCCCTCCTTCCCTCCCTCCCTCCCTCCCTCCCTCCCTCCCTCCCTCTCTTCCTTCCTTCCTCCCTCCCTCCCTCCCTCCCTCCCTCCCTCCCTCCCTCCCTCTCTTCCTTCCTTCCTCCCTCCCTCCCTCCCTCCCTCCCTCCCTCCCTCCCTCCCTCTCTTCCTTCCTTCCTTCCTTCCTTCCTTCCTTCCTTCCTTCCTTCCTTCCTTCCTTCCTTCCTTCCTTCCTTCCTTCCTTCCTTCCTTCCTTCCTTCCTTCCTTCCTTCCTTCCTTCCTTCCTTCCTTCCTTCCTTCCTTCCTTCCTTCCTTCCTTCCTTCCTTCCTTCCTTCCTTCCTTCCTTCCTTCCTTCCTTCCTTCCTTCCTTCCTTCCTTCCTTCCTTCCTTCCTTCCTTCCTTCCTTCCTTCCTTCCTTCCTTCCTTCCTTCCTTCCTTCCTTCCTTCCTTCCTTCCTTCCTTCCTTCCTTCCTTCCTTCCTTCCTTCCTTCCTTCCTTCCTTCCTTCCTCTTTCACTACAGATCCCGTGGATTAGCATATGTCCAAATAATCATTGTTAGAAGTTCTGCATCACATGATGTAATTAAAATAGTAGAATCTTTTAGGGTGTCTGTCTCAGGACATGAGCCTAAGACGTGCAGCCTCTTGGGAGGGTAGGAAGCTGCCATTCCAGCAGGGACTCACACTGGTCAGCAGCAGGAGGCTTTGTGTGGCAGTCAACCATCATTATAGCTGTGCATTATAGCTGTTCTTCTGGAATGGATTGGGGAAATCTCCTGCCAGGAAAAAGGTGAGTCTGGGAAAGAGTGAGCTACATATTATTTCACTTTAGGCCCTCTAAAAGCTAACTCACTGCTCTTTGAAGACTAGTATTCATGTAAGTGGTGGAATACAGGGAGACCTGTAGGCAATTAGTCTACATTCATTGTATAATCAATGCTGTTGCAGGTTTGTGAACTAGTAAAAATGGTTTTGAGGAAAGAAAGTATCAAAACTTTTTAGAGCCATTTAGTCTAATTTTGAGGGGGTGTGAAAATCTAACTTGACAAATGGACATTGCTGTAGCAGTTATAGTTGTAAAGGCCACAATAACAGTCAAAAAAAAAATTCAGTAATCAAACTAAATTTTTTTAATAGGAATATTATTTTGGAAAGTAATTTCAAGTAATTTCTGACTTTTCAGGTCAGAAGCACTGCTAGGAGCAGCTTTCAAATGTCTGGTTTCTCAGAGAATTCTCATCAGGTATTAGCTGGTATGGGTGGAATTTACCAGAAAATAAAACTTTCTGGTATCTCTAAGGCTATCACAGTTCACGATTGCTGAAATATGGAGCTCTTCCACAAGGGTCTGTTGATGCAAGAAATGCATTGTGAGCCAAACCTGCAGTATGATGCAAAGCTGAAAGAGTGGTATTTTCCCACATTGCTTTACCAGCTATGAGCAGCTCTCTCAGTGCAAAATGTTATTCTGCCTACAGTGATTATCCACTGCATCTGTATGGTGAGTAAATACACACCCTTTATTTCTGGTAAGAGGACAAACTGTAAGCTTCCTAATATATGTGAATATACGCAGCTATATTATCTGTGGAAAATAGGCAAAAAAATATCTTAGAAGGGAAATACCTGTGTATTTCATTTCTCTTCTGATTGACAGAGTGTGAGGCTATTGTGATAAATTAAGTTTCACCCTCGGTATAAAACTGGGGCAGGTAAGGAGAGGTTTAGGCCAAATACACTGGCATAGTTTAACATAGTGTCAGTGTAGAAGGGAAGCTGTTGCTCCTCTGATCACTGCTAGAATATAGTGTAATGGTTCCTTTGACACCTTTGTCTTTTATTTCATCAGTATGTAGTACATGACATTTTGTACTTGTGAAAGGTGCTGAACTGACAGGCCTTGAGACTGAAGTCTTCTCTTTGTACACATATCAGACGATACATAGACAAACATAGCATCCCCTCTCTGCCTCTTTCTCTGTCTTTCCTACACTTCAACTGCTTTCTTGCTGCAGCTTTCTCATATGTCCACCATTTGAAGATAAAAGTTAGTCCGATCTCTACTACAATTCTGCAGTTGCTCTTTGCTGTTAATGTTACCATCACAATGTTGCTTGTCCTGCGTGGGTTTTGTGTTTTTTGTTGTTTTTTTTTCCAATGCAGAAATATATTTCCATGAATTTAAACAATTCCAGCTCATTTTGTCTGGGTCACAAACTGGCCATTAGGCTGTAATATCTTTAAGTTACCAGTGACCTGAACCAGACTTGATCTGGTAACCTATTGCAGAGGTGAAATGCTCCATATCCTATTTCCATTCCTGCTTATATATGAATTTGTTCAGTATAAGGTTAATCATGCATATAAAAGAATTTCTTTTTTCTCTGAAGTGCACAGTAGATCTGTTTTTTTGGTGTTTTCTGTCTGTTTGGAGCAGACAAAGGGGATTATGAATGGTAAAGTAGAAATTATAGTGTTAACAGGACCGGTGGATACATAGTAAAATTTTTATGTTTCATACTATTAGAGAAATTTGCCTCTTTATTCACATAGCACAGAATTCCCATTGGGAATATTGGATCCACCATGCAGATCAGAGAGAACTCTTTTGCCTGTAGCTTGGGCTTCTAATGTTTTTACCATTCTTGCAGTTGGAGGGAAGAGAGGTGAAGGGAAAGAAATTGTCTCCTCTCTGTTTTGAACAATGTGACCACTCAGAGAAAAAGAAAATATGAAACAGTCCACTTTCAGGACAAACAGCTTGCAAAATTTAACTTCAAAATGTACAGCTGGCTTCTGTGATTGGCACCTACCCAAAGTATTCAAGAGTTATTTTGTGTTTGTTTATCAACTACTTAAAAATAAAATGGTGTAAGTACTTAAAAAAAAAGAGATTGTCAGCCTTAAATAAAATATCACAACATAATAAATCTATAGCTTTTAGGCTATTTGCATCAGAATAATTTGGCATGCAAGGGTGGTACAAGGAGAAAGTTCAGATTTTCTGGAAGAGGAGTTTTGTGACCAAAATTTTAGGCAAGGCCTCTACTTTTTATACCATAATTATTAAATTATGGACCCAATATAAAATTGAATTTATAAACTGCAATAATGCTCAGCTTCATAATTTTCATTCATTTTTTGTTTTGCTGGTTTTTTGGGGTTTTTTTTTTACAGCACTGAATCTTTTTGTCTTCTCCAGGTGTTTCTTTGTGTGCAGAAATTATTTTCTGCTCTTTGCAAAAAGTTTTCTATGTAATTAAGTATTTAGTTATCTTTTATCAGATGTTGCAAATCATTCTATATTTTTTCAAAGAATATGTCAAGAGAATACCTCTTGTATAATTTTTATACTGTGGTAGATTTTAGAACAAAATCAGCAATATAAAGGTAGAAAGTATAAATGTTTTTTTGGAGGAGACAAAAGAGCAGGTTTTTTAAATAATATTATCTCTACAACAACATAGGATGAGGTTAATATTTTTAGTAGCAGCATCATATTCCTATTCCACTTACTCATACAAGGTATCATATGAACACAGACTTAAATTATTTTTGTCAGGACTGGGTTTGCATTAAGGATCTGTTTAGTGATTAAGGGGAAAACCTGCCCCCTATCATTTTTCACACTTGCATTTGCTCATACTTTCAGACTTGTCTCAGCTAGATCAACTAAATTTTCCCTGAAAGATTGAGAACATATCCGGCCTCACTCAGTCACAGTCCAGAAGGAATTCAGTTATTTCAAGAAGTCTCATTACACAAGATCCTTCTATTGCCTCTTGTTATTTATCTTTCACTACTATCACCTTTTACTACCCTTTCTTCTTTCTTAATTCAAATTAATAAAGTCCTGCAGTGAATGATTCTTCAGTTCCTTTGAAATTTCTTTTGAAAGAGTGAGGAGTCCTCAAAAATCATAATACTCATAAAATGGTTGAGGGGGGAAAAAAACCCCTTTATTCTTTCCTCTAGACTTCAGTGACACTATGAAGTTTCACATAATTTGCAGACTGCATCTCATAAAATACTGGCAAAATTTATTCAATTCAAATTAAATAGATGTAGCACAGAGTAATCTTTCTCTATTAAATATGTCACTTTTTGCAATTGTTTCTTAATATCCCTCACAGCTTCCATCTAAGATTAGCACTTTCTTTGCTGCCACAGTTTCACTAACCTACTGAATTATTCACTGAAGCATAACCTTCAGATATCAGGTTAGAAAGACCTTGATTATGGCAGGAAGTGAACTGTATAAACCATTTTTCTTTAAAAGAAAATTTCTCAGTATAGAAAAGTCTGAAATGAGATAAGTATTAAATGTGTGTAAAAATTAAGTTCATAATTGATAGGAGTTTAGTCAACTGTGACATTCCTGTATTTTGTTTATAATAATGTACAATAACATTCTAGATACCATTTAATAGTGTAAAAACATGGGCATTTTCATGGTACTTATTTAAACTTAAAGTACAAGCCAGGATATCCATGTTGGTCTCAGCTGTAAAGTAGAGATGTGGAATCTCTCACACGGATTTAACATACTGGACAAAGAATATTTACATCCAGTTCCTGATTTTGTCCCATTTTCTGAAAATTACTTTTAAGGGGCTCTCAGCTCTGGAAACCATGGTGACAGAGTGGAAGGCTTCCCTACAGCAAACGACTGTTATTGACCATTACTTTGTGCCAATCCACTGTTGAAAGGTCATTTGAACACCTACCAAGGAGACAACAGCTTCGGGAACACTTCCTTTGTGAGTGTTGAAATACAAACTCACCACTCACCTCTCTACTTCTCATGACCTGTCCAGTGGCACCCAGGAGCTGAAATGTAATTGTGAAGTTTAACAGGCTTCAACACCCTTGCTTTTAGAGGTGCTATGATAGCAAAATATCAGGGCAAAACAACACTCTACAAATTATTCTGCAAGTCATGCGTACAAATTTTCATAATGACTTGACCTAGAATAGGAACAAAAATGTGTTTTCCAAACGTGGGTGATAACTGCATAATTATGCAGCTGATTCTGTTAATATTATCAACCTTATGTTACTTTCCCAGATGTCAAGAGACATGGCACAGAAGGAGAAAACAGGTGGTAAGATTGTGGTATATTGCATATTAGTACAGTTCATTACAGAATTTTCTATGTAGATTCATTGACCATGGTTTGAAGAACTATAATATAAAACATGCTGCACAAGGATTTAATGTTTCGGGTTTAGCAAGGGCTTCAGCAAATTTTCTGCTGTGCAACGAAATGTTCAGTTCCTAAGACATGTTTAAACCTCCTGCTTCCTCTTCTCTGCCTCTCTCTGAGTGATGCTTGTGGTTTGTAGGGCTTTACAAACATATAAAAGTGTCACTTATGGATACCAAAATTTGCATTAAATGATTATGTGAATTTTCAAGTCAGATTTAATTTTAAAAAAAAGGCAAGAAATGTAAAGGAAACTATTGGTTCAATGAATTTTTTAAAAGGATGTATGTATATATATTGCTCTTTGAGGGTCCTTAGAAAGCAAGGAGCATTTTAAAGCAGCTTGGGACATCATAAAAATTGGGTTCATCTTGTGAGTGTACAGATGCTTTTTTCCCCCATGTTTTAGAAAACATTATGTATACATCCATCATAAGGATACATGCAGTCATGCATCCTTGTATACATTTATTTGGTAATTCAACTCCATATTTATTCTGTGTTTATTAAAGAAGTATGCCTTTGACAAAAAGGTCTGCAGCTGTGGCATTTGAATTGCAGACCAGAAATACACGTGAAAGAATTAAACTACCTATATGGGAAAGAGGATAAAATATGTACTTGGGGAAACTGATCATTTTATACTTAGAAATATATGTTGGGAGTCACTGTAGGCATGACTTACTGTGCACTGTTCGTTTCTAACCTGACTGTATCCACTCAATCTGCCTGGGAATTGCATTGAGAGTGTTCACAGTTCTTTAGTTCCTGCATTTTAGCCTACTGGTAATGTTTGCTAGAAATCTTGTCAGGCTTAAAATAATTGGAACTACAATAACAGCACTGAAAATGGAAGTTGTAAAAGAGAAAAATTGTGGTAGTGGTTCTTCCAATAAAATAGAAAAAAAGAATGTCTCACTATATGCCTGGAGATTGCATAATAATCTGAAACCCTGATTAAAAGGAGGGCTATTAAACTGATTTTTATTATTTTTTTTTTTGCCACCAGGCTAGATGAATGAAAAGCTACCTGTATTTGATTTTTACCTTCCCTATGAGAATGTTTTGAAGAAGAAGCTGTTTGTCAATATGTAGAAAATTCCTCTTTAATAGAGTGATAGGAAAACCCAAAATATGGCAAGGAACTTAAATATTCTTGCTCAGTTGTTTCTGAAATGACTTTTTTTTTTTAAAAAAATGTGATTCTGCATATATCCGTTTACAGTATTCTTTTTTAGCTGGAATCAATAGGGAAAAAATATCTGGTGAAAAATGGAAAAGTATCAGATCAAAACTTGCTTTTCATGTTAGGACTTTGGGTAAATGATGGATAAGCATGGACTTCGAATGTTACACTTTTTTCAGGTTTGTAGGCATTTGGAAGGTTAATAGCAGACATATGTTACAGTGGTTGCCAATAGCAACCTCTGTGATTCGGGTTGGGTTCAAACAGCCCTTCAACCCCACTTGCCCCCACTCATTAATTCCAAAATCTAGCCATGAAGATTGTTCTGGGGATGACATTTTACATGTGTGTATAGTAGCCTCTCCTGTATGTATTTATCTAAACATTTGTATTTCTTCCTTCACCACATAATACAAGTGTGAATGAATCTTGGCTGACAACACAGATGTGAGAAATGGAGGGGGAGTATTATCTTCCCCTTTAACAGAGAGAGAGAACTTAGATTTTTAAGACTTACTGAAAGTTTCAGAGAAAATAAGTATCACTGCTGGATATTGCTGCTGAAGTGTTTGAGCCTTTATCTGCTGTTCCCTTCTCTCTTGTGTCCATGCAGAAATGTGCCTGGGTCTTCTGTACCAGCAGTTCCTTTGGAGGGATACCAGACATGATAGGTTGGCTCTGGGTTTTGGGATACCTAGTTTTATTGAAACAGTTTTTTGCATGGTGTAATTTAGATTTTTAGGCATATACTTGTGTCTTGTTATTCTTGCAATCATTAAATATTCATTGACATCAGATCGGCATATATAAGCATTTTTGTGACAAATTGCCTATACTATTTTACGATAGCCAGGTTACTTGGGGATCTACTTGTAGTTACACTGTGGAAGCTGTTCCAACAATATCTGTTTGGGCTTTTTTTTGCTCCCTGAACAGCTAATAGATACATTCTCCAGTCACAATGGGATTAGAAAGGTGCTTGTGAAGCCAGACCCCAAGGCAGGTGAACTGCACCTAGCGAGATCTAAAACATCATGCAGATAACAAAAACTGGAAATGCTCTTTGAGGAACAGGTAAACATCTTGGAGAAAAAGGAAACTTCTGAGCTGTTCTTTGAGTCTACTCTTAGCAGTCCACTCTTGGACTGAGTATCTATAGCTACCTCTTTCCTTCACGCCTACACTGCTTCTCCAAAGCTTGGCTCCATTACTATGTTGTGCAATAAAGAAACAAATGTGAGACTGCATGCAACTCTCTTGATGGTAGTTTTCAAACCTTTTATCATGTTTTGTAAGGGACAATGCACAGCCAATGCTAGACTGGTAAAAATGGGCTGTGTCATTCTGACTCATGCGTTTATCTGCTACAGCTTCATACATTTCCCTTCGAGGTCGTACACTTTCTGAGGCATATTCCTGAAAGTGCATGGTTAAGCCTGTTGGAAAACACATGTAGAAGTGATTTCTAGAAGTACTGAGAAGTATAGGAAAATAGTTATAAATTCAACTTCCACATGGCAAGAGACACCTGAGGTCTGCTGAGGAGGATAAAATAGCTGAACAAAGATGTAGCTTACCTGTTCTCTTAGGTGTTCAGTGTGTACTTATTCTGGCAGAGAGGCTCCTGGTAAGCATCTCTCCTCTGTGAACTTGTTCAGAACCAGTGTTGAAGTAGTTTACAAGTACAGTGTTTTGGGTTTTTTTATGTGGACATTTCTAATGTAAACTGATGCATTATCACACTGAAGGCATCCTGAGGGGGGCAATGAGGAATTTTGACCACAGCCAAATTGATAATCATATGTGTATTCAAATGGCTCCTATTATAAGAGCTGGTCTGTCCTTCCTCTTACATAGGGCAGGGTGTGAAGTGAACCCTCAATTCTCAGGCATGAGCTGCTGCAAGCATGCATCTGCTGCTCCCTCCCACCCCATGCTCTCATGAGTAATATACCTGCATTACAGTTAAGTGCTCCTGTTAACAAGCTAAGAGGACCCAATTTCACATCAGAGAGCCACTGTACATACATTTTGTTCAGTTGTGCTGAAAGAAAACTGGTGAAAGTCTGTCTCAGAGAGATGAAATTGAAATGATCATGAAAGAATGACGAAAGAAAAAGGTCACAAGGAAGGCTGCTGAGAGCTTAAAAAAATGAATAAGAAAGAAGGGAATGTATTTAAATACTGCAAAAGAGGGAAGAGATGGAGGAAGATTTGGTATTTATAAGTGGGAGTGAAAAATGGGAAGGAAAAAACACCAAAGGGGATATGAAGAGGAAACTAGCAGGGAAGGAGGAAGGAGGGGGAGAGCAGGAGAAAGGTCTGAGGGAAGAACAAAAGAAAGAACAAAGAAAAGAACAAAACCCCTCTCACTCTGCAGTTATTGTATTTTTACCATAAATATTTGCAGGTGGTTACAGTAGTAATTCCCCCACTTCTCCTCCCCTTTTCCCTTTTATGAAGCAGCTCACAAATGAGTTGAGTCTCCAAAACAGATGAAACTCCTAAGCAGTGACTTCTGTGTCTAAACCCACCACAATCTCTCCACATCTACATCAAGGTAATGATGTTTTTGTCTTTTTCAGTGAGCTGCAAGGCACGTAGAAGTAGCCTGTCATTACCCCTAAATTTAAGCAGCAACAAACCTTTTTAACAAACCTCTTTAACAAACCAACAAAGCAATATACCTTTTCCTGTGAGCTCCAGCAACAGATCCTGGGCTTGTTGCTCTTTTTGTGTTAGCATTTTCAGTTGCATTTGGCATTTTCTTAACACGTTGGGGTTTTTATTGTTTCTGTGCATATTAAGAGTAATTTACAGGTGTGAAATGTTTCTGGAAACTTGCCCCCTGCCAGTCACTTGCACAACTCTCCGTGCCTGCAGGAGGGTCCAGCTTCCTTCCTTCTGTGGCTGCTGGGGGCATTTTGGCTTTGAGTCTCTTTCTCCTTTACTGCTGAGCTTCGCTAGAGAATCAGAAAAGGTTTGCGAGAGCATCTCTCAGGTATTTCTATCATTTCTCTGATAATCTTTGCTCACGGTTGCGCTGCACTCCGTGCACAGCAATGGCAGTTTCACCTGCCCACTTTTATGTGTCATTAGTTGTCACTGTGCTCCCATGTCTGGGTAGACACATCTTCACCGGGAGCAGCTTCGGCACCGTCTCTGGGCCTTGTAAATCCTGGCAGCAGCACTACGCAGGCAGCAAAGGCTCTGTGACAAAATAGAAAAATGACAAATTTATGACGGGTAAATTTGGGGAAGGGGGGAGAAGCACGCTCGGGCCGTGGGAGAGAGGCATTTTGAGGCTTCCAAGCATGAGGCAACATTTTACAATTCAGGCTACAGCTTTAAAGCCCAATAGAGAAGCCCCTTTTTCCAGCAGAGCTCAAAGCTTGTGTTAATATCTGCCATTTGCAGAGCCTCTCGACTTCGGTGGGGGCCAGTTTTCATCTGGTGGAAACGTCACTGGATGATTGAGGCATTAGTGCTTTGAAAAGGGCCTTAATCGCGTGATCAGTCTACAAATTAGTTTTTTCTCAGTGTGAGCCAGAGTGGCAGGACTGGCCCCCTTGACTTTAGGGGGACCAGTCTGTTCACTGGGGTTTTACACAGTCAGGACTTTAGATTTTGAGAATCCGTCCTTTAATTTCCACCAAATATTCAATAAGCATTAATCTTACCAGATTATTCTAAACTCTAAATTATTCCAAATGCTAAAAATAAATGTTCATTTAACGTGCAGGGTTTTTGTTTACAACAGGCACTAAAGAGAGGCAATGTCAGTGTAAGAAGAGGTGGATATAATGGGTTAAAAACTGTGTAAATGTTACTCTAGTTAAATTACAGCTTGTTGTTCAGATGAATACTCTCCACTTCTCATATAGCTTTAAATTATGGACAAATGCTTGCAATTGTGAACTACCTACATTGTGGCTGCCTGTTCCCAGGCTTCATCAACCCTAGCTGTCCAATGGGATTACTGTAAGCTTTCACGGCAGTCTGCCAGCCACTGATCAGAAATTCATATCCCTGGATGTTAGATTGCTCTCTTTATTCCATCCTTGTGATGGCTGTGATTGCTGTCATGGTGTTAGGTTAGAAATTAGCATTTTGTGGCCCAAATTTTGCCATCCAGAACATAATCAGAAAAGAGAGAGAGAGAGGGGGAAAAAAAATCAAAGAATAGTAATTTTCGTCTGTCAAAGAAGGGAAATGCAGTATTACCATGATACAGATGTCTATGAAACTTAGGTCAGGAAATGTTGTGGTATTTATGGTCCTATTTGGCGAATACTTAGGTAGGTGGTGCTTTTCGGTTACTGCAGACCTCTGCTTATAGATTAACACTTTTCTTATGATTTAAAAAAAAAAAATTAAAATCTATCAGTGAAACTATAGGTGGGCTTCAGAAACTTCAATAAAAAAAGAAAACAAAACAGCAAGGGTCTCTAGCAAATAATTTCAAGGACATGCTGAATTAATCACAAGAGGCTGGTTAGCAGGAGGTCAGAGAGAGACTTCTTAGCATCATTTTGGGTCATATGTCTAGAGGCGATGGCGGTATGTATGTGCTGTATTGTAATATCCCCTTTCTCGTTTTCTTGTCTCAGTCAGAAAAGGATGAACACATTGCACAGGGCTCCTGAAAGGAAAAAAGACACTGCTAGTGTGGAGGCTTTTTCCTGTTCTTTAAAAACTGAGTCGTATTGGGGCTGGCTATTAAAAATATGGCTGTTTTTCACCGGGTTTGTACTATACTCAGCAGCCCTTGTATGCCTTGTATTTTGTTTTCTAAACATGTTATATCTGATGATCCAAAGGTAGTAATTAAGCAGAACAGTAGTAGTCAATGATAGATTAAATGAACACATATTATTTCTCTAAACAAAGATTTCTCTATTAATCTGTTGCAAAACAATTCATCAGGGGTTATTACAGAAAATTATGGAAAGCAACTGTTTAAAATTTAGTGCAGAGGTATGGTTAGGTCCTTCAATGTAGCTTGTTATTCTTTTTAGGCAACTCACAGACATGCTAATTTTTCCTGTCATTAGCACTGAACAGGCTGGAAGGATTCTGACATGCGAGGTTCACAGATTCTGTTAGGAGCCTTGATTTTTATCCACCCAAGCTTATCCGTCATCTTTAATCATGCAAAAAGCAGGATTACTTAATCATTTCATTTTATTGAAAAGAAAAAGAAAGATTTACATTAAAATGATGACATGCAAGAAAAATATAAATTGAAAATGATTATGAAGAAAATGTAATGTAGAGACTAAAGCTCCGTTGGTTTTGTGATGCTCATTTAAAGCAATGATCTAGTAAAGCCAAGATATGAAAGTAATGACGATTTCAGCTGTTGAAGTATAACCATCTTATTGTTGCATTTTAACATACATTCTAACATGAGGTATGTAGCTGAATATAGCAGATAACTAAGGAAGATACTGTTTTTCACCTATGCTGTATCTATTTCTTACATTAGTGGTACCTTTGTCTGAACTAAGTGTACCGTAGTGCACAAATTTTAACAAGCAAGGCATACTAAAATTTTCACAAATACTTCACCGTTCTTGAGCACTGTTATCTCCCCGTATAGGGCAGGCCAAAATTATACTGATTTTATATATATGGAATGTACTGATTTAATGCAAGTGTGAGTAATATTTTGCAGATAAAATTAGCAAATTATTCACGAGTGGCTTCTGTAGCTTTTGGATTTTAGACATTGCATTTAGACATTGCATATTCTGTACTGTTTCTAGGTTTCACACACCTTTTATAATATATTCCTTTTTGATTGTTTGTTTGTTAACCACTTTGAATATTCTTCTAAGTTAATATATTTTTTTCTTGTATAATGTTTGTGTCAAGGTATGTCAGAATTTAGGTGGTAAAAGAAGTGGGGAAAATATACCTGCAAACTTTTGATGTCATAGACAATTTTTTTAGGAAACATAATATAGTTTCCAAAAGAAAGTTTGTTAAAGGAGAAAACAGGGAGACATTTTTTTTATGTGAGTATATAAAACAAGTGGTGTACTTCATCAAAGAAAATTTATCAAAAAGTACCAGACTTTCTGGTCTTAGACTGATATTTACATAAAATGGTACATTAAACAACTAATTACATGACAAATCAATGTTTACCAATTAGGTCATTAATAATTCATTCTACTGTACTAAGTTGAGTGAATCTAAGGTTGAATACTCTGATGCCAAAATGTTTTAGGTACATTGACATTTAATGAAATCTGAAAAATATACAACTTTTTCCTTTAACACATAGGATTTCTAAGTGTTGAATATGCATTTTATTTCGAGAGGTAAAAACCAAAACAAAACAAACTGTGAAATCAAGTTCAGGTTTTTTTTCAGCTTTAAATCAGTGCAAGAAATTTTTGTTGCTTTTGGAGC
This sequence comes from Heliangelus exortis, assembly GCF_036169615.1. NCBI lineage: Eukaryota > Metazoa > Chordata > Aves > Apodiformes > Trochilidae > Heliangelus > Heliangelus exortis. Next base: position 120,402,223 of record NC_092423.1, read on the forward strand.
TGAGAGTGTAGAAATAAGAAATAAACTAGAAAAGATAAAAAATAGGTCTGTAGCTACTTATTTGAATTCAGTTGGTTTTGAAACACTTTCTGACATCAGGACTGTACACTGGTTTTGATATCTGACTGTTTTGAGACCTAACCCTCGAATAGCAAGGAAATGGTTAAAAATGTCATGTGGTAAAATCTATGAGTGGGGAAAAAGACTGGGAGTCCTTAAATGCAAGAACAAGTCTTGTTTATATCTTGTTTCTGAGTTCACTTTTAGAAAGGATACAATTACGAGTATAGGAAAAATATTAAGTAGGTAAGAAATTTAGCATTATTATAGCTTCCTTTTGCTACTATAAACCCCTAAAAGCTCTTTCTGCTACAATGAATATTTTAAATATTTTGAGACTTAAAATACTGATTTAGTTAAAAAACAATCAACCAAAACAAAATCACAAAAAAACCCCAACCAAAACAAAAACCAGAAAAAGCCCACTTTTATTTTTTAAAATCCTTTCCATTATTCCCCTTCTTGAATGTATCCGTTTATCTAATAATTTCACAAAACTTATATCTGTACTCCTAGTGAGATATAATGTATGGCACATGTAAGCATTCTCTATAGTGACTGTGAACAGTTTTGGGCATAGAAACAACAGACTGGTAGTTTTTCTTCTAATAAAACAAGAGAGTATAAGGGATTTTATACAATATATAGTTACTTCCCTGCAGTGAAAAAGTCAACTTATTTTACAAATATAGACTGAGTAATACACTGAGGATAAAAAGAGGTCTTTCAGCAATAGATTTTATTCTCTACTAAATAATCTTTCTATATTGCTTTAAATGATACTTACATTATATGTTTATATGTCATGTTATTTTATATCAAAGCAGTTGTCTTCCTGATTGATTTGTATGATTTTACCTACTTAATATGGTCAGGTATCTGTTTCTCACTTTTTCTTTTATAGAAGGGAAAATAATGTTTTGTTGCTACTCTTTTTTTCGTCAGGTTTTTTTTTGCTTTTTTTTTCTTTCTTTTAGTTTATTCTGATTGTCTGATTCACGTTCAGATGTGGAATTCAACCACCTTCGATGGTTGTCCTGAAAACAGAATTTTTACTGAAACTAATTATGTCTGATCTTCTGTTAACTGATTTCTGTGCATTTATATTTGTGACTGTAAAAGAACTGCAGATGTAGGTTTGTAATTTGGGTACTTGCTTTGCCACTTGCAAAATGTTAGCAAGGATTGTGTTGCTTTGGATGACATAAGATATTTTTATTTAATCAAAACCTTGAATTTTGCAATCTTTGTTGTGGTATAGCATAAAGAATCTTTTTCCGTTCCTTCTCTGGGGAGGATTTTATGTTTTAAGTGAATTTTTTAGTATTTTCTAGGAATATACTTTCATAGGTATTGAAATGTTCTTTTGTAAATTTCCGTTAATTCCTGATGACAATGAAGGAAGGTGCTTAATAACTGTTAAGTGTCCTAGAATATGAAAATCTTATTTGGTTATTAGAAATAAAGAAATCACAGTACTCAAAACAGCAAAGATGAGTAACAAAAAAACTGCAACAGATTTTAGTATCTATAATGTTTAAGCAATAGGTGGCAGTGTTACCTAAATACTCTGCTTTGAATTGGAACAGAATGGGAGTACTTAAGAGGCATAGGACATTTGTTTTGCTTGTACATAATTGCAGATTTGTACAAAAAAATCTTACATCGTTAAGGATGTTTTTTCCTTTTTTTCCTATAAAACTTTAAATTCAGTATCCATTATCACTTAAATGACCTACACTTTTGTGTTTTGTGATTTAGTAGTTAAAACATAATAATGAAATCTAAAGTGTTCAAGATGCATCTGAAAAAAGTAGCATTTTACATACTGTATTTGAAAATGTCATTCATTTAAACTTCATTAGATATTTATAGTAATAAACACCAAGTGTAGTATTAGAAAACATATTACAGAAATCATTTTCTAGTTTATTGTGAATTTATAAATTTAGAACCTAGTTAATAAAGCTGATAGCACATAGTGCTTCTGTAGAGATTACAGGATAAACTTTGTGAATTCTTCTAGTATGTACAGCACCATACCACAAAATATAACTGCACTAATCTACAAATTCTGTTTCCCTCCATATATACAACTAGGCACTCTTTTCCACATCTTCTGGAAAGCATGCATTAGCCAAAAAAAAGATGGCATTGCATAGCAAAATAGGTGCTTTAATATAGATTTCTATACTGAGTATGCCAATATGAGTATGCACTAAAACCTAGAAAAGCTTCACAAAATGCAACATTATAAATTACAATCAAAACCAATTAGTTAAGCCATTTTGACCCTTTGAGTGTTGCATATTTCACCATATAATAATTAAAATGCCATACTGACCAATGAAGCAGCCATCTTGCATACCATGTGCTCTACCTCTAGGATACAGCTTTCATATAGTAGCACTTCCAAGAGATGTGTTCATCAGTGTGTGATAGAAACACTGTGCTGTACTTTTTTGCAGTTTAAAGGAGGGGGGGAACGACTTGCTATAGTATGAAGTAGGCTTAGTTTGATAATTACACCTTGACTATTTACTGTGTTATATCTATTGACTTTTAATCTAAAACTAGGATGTTGCCTGTAAGAAGGAGAAAGGTAAATGATAATCATACTACCGAAGGAAGATAGTGATGGATAGAAGCAATGATGAAATGTGGCTCATAGGGTAGTTTTCTTCTGTACCACCATTTCGTTGCTGTTCTGGGATTACAGCAAAATGGTGACTACTTATATTTTATGGAAAATGTAAATTTTATGGTAACCTTCCTATAGACAGCAAATTGCTTCTCTCCTCTATCCCTGTTATATTGCTTTGTTAGAACGAGTGCTATGCGGTCTGCCCTCTGAATCTTATAGTGAAACAGGAAAAGCTAAAAGCTCAGCTGAAAAATCCTGCTTAGGCAATATAGGCTTAAATTATATAAATATGATTAATGAAAAAACATAATCAAAGGAGAAAATCTTATTGTCTTACTTAGTATGACTAAAAAGTCACAGGTAAATCTGGAATGCATTCTTATATTGCACAGCACAGAACTCCTGTAGCTGCATTTGTGACACTTTTTTTTTTTTTTTTTTTTTTTTTTTAATAAGACTTAGTCTTTATCATCAAACAATTCTAATAAGTAATAGATCTCAGGAAGGAGAAAAGAGATAAAGTCGTAACGTTTTGCTTTCTAGCCTTGCTCTTTCTCTATTCCCAATAGTTGATGTGGCATGGAGTGACAACACTGCCTTGTAAAAGATCCCTTATCAGCCTTCTTGGGTAGGGGTAAGGTACTGAAACATCCCTTCACTGAAACTGCTTTTTGGTTTTGTCATGGTTTATAGAGGATGTAACTTCTGAGAATGTGAGTTTTTCCCAGGTATCTAATTTTTAAAAATGAAAAGAATTAGAATGTGTGGCTGATAAGTCTGATTTTTATTGGAGACATATGTTGAAAGGGAGTGAATGCAGGAAAGTAAAAAGCAAAGGGAAGTGAACTGAACCAAATTCAGAAAATGAAGTGGAAGGAGAAAGTTGGAGAAATATTGTAATGCTGTATTTTGCTTGAATTCTGAAGCAAAGATGCTTCATAGAATGCTTTATTTTTGCAATTACACTATTATAGTTGAAGTTTTGTTAAAATTTAAGGTATTTAAAAATGCAATTTTATCTCCCTCCAGATAGCTGTTAAAAATTAAATTTTATATATTATTACTGAAAATTACCTTGCCTAATTTTATGGTGTACTTTATATAAGTTACCTCAATTCTGAAAAGGTGACATTTTAACTAGAAGAAAAAAATCCTATATATAAAAACAAAAAGTTTCCGGAGTCATGTTTGTTTATCAGGTAGATACAAGTGAGCTGATAAAATATTGGATTTAAAGTGTGTCATATTGGAGTATATACACTGATAATACTTTTAAGGAAACATTACTGAAGGCATAAATTATTTCTTTGAATCTTTGTATCTCTTACTGAATTCACCATTGTGGTGATTGTAAAACCACAATTTATATGAGAGTATAATTTATCACCAGAGATACTGGTTACCTACAGGCAGAAGTGGTGAATGGATATTTAAATTTATACAAATGTCCACAAAATCACTATCCTGCTTAGCATGGCATGGCAGCTGCAGACAGAAGAGTTACTTCTGTTTTTAGTGCACCTTTAGCTTCCACCCACCCTCCACACTTTTTACATGAGTGAATCAGTTGATATCCCTCAGGTGAGCCACAGCATTATTTAAAAACAGTTTTGCTCCGAATCACTGCTGATGAGTACAGAAATTTAAAACATTATTGTTATTTTTTAGTTACTTTGTTCTGAAATGTTCAAACACATTTGAATAGATAATTTAAATTTAAAAATTGTAATGACTTAAATGTTTCTATGATGCAATTACAGCCTTCTAGTTGCAGCAAAATAATTTGTTTTCTTACTCCAGCTTCTTATTTAAAACCTGAAAATGGTCATCACTGCTAGGGAGGAAATAATTCTATTAGGAATAATTTTCTATTGTTTTCTATTAGGAAATAATTCTATTTTATACCTAGCAAAAACCACACAGATCTCAAACTACATTACCTTATCTAAAGTTTGGATTTTTATTTTTTTTTCCTTCATAATTTGTTCATTTGAGTTGAATATGTACATGCAGATTTTGGAGTTCTCTGATGTTGTACAGTAAATGAAATAATTCCCAAGATCTAAAAATCCATTTTCTAATTTTACACATTTTAAAGAGAGTTACTGTACACTACATTTTTAATAAAAAATAATTATCCTAAAATAGCTGACATAAATCAGTGTATTAATCTTTTGATAATATCACACTCTAAACCATAATTTTATGCTAAGCTATTTAAAACTTCTAAATAATAACACGGATATTTGTGTAACAAATATTTCTTTTTATAACAGAGTTCTGTGGCGATTTGCTTTTAAAGTTCTCTGCTGGATATAAACACAGAGCTTTTGATTCTTAAAGATGGGGGACACATCACTAAAAACACATGATGTGCAAAAGTTTTAGTATAAACACTTGAAACTGCATAATAAAAATAAGAAAAAAAAAATTCAAACCCCACCGAACTTGTAGTGTGCTCCTGCTAAGGCAAAACAACATCAAAAGTAACCTGAGTCATGTTACAAAGCTGCAGCTGTGCAGGTTTGGTCAGGGTCTGTCAGAGTTGCTGTTGTGTTTCCTGTTTTCATTGTAGATCAGAGTGAAATCAACTATTTATCAGCAGATGCAGTTAAAAAATAATTAGAGGTAAAGATTTATGGAATGTTGTTATAAATCTGTGGGTTAAGGTAGGATTTTATGTTTAAAGAAAAAAAAGAAACATTTTAAATACTGAATGATATATAGAGTATTTGAATATTAGAGCAGTGTTTTTAAAAAGTGTCAGGTTGAATTCACATGTAATGATACTAAAACCAAGACTGTTGATTATTTTATTTACTTATTGCAAAATATATGGTAGTCGTAATACATGAAGAAACTATCTAGACTATATTTATTTTGTATTTTCATTCATATGTTCTATTAAATTTTTCTATGGATTTCTTAAGTAAGTTACTTGCTGTATCAATACAGTCATTGAATATCTCAAAACAATTGTGCTACCCAAAAGGGCCCAACACCAGGAGAGTGTCTTAATTAATATTATTGAAGAGGTATAACTGTCTAATGGGTATTGTATGGCTTGCTTCATGCCTGCAAACTTGCTGGTAGCAAGTGAGTGTGTGTTGTTCAATATCTTTAAACAAAATTTAAAATTTCCATTAAAACCTGCAGATACCTAAATGTTGCCTCACTTAGCTTCTGTTGAATAAACATTATGGTTTATGTTGTCTCCTGCAACACAGGGATTTCAAAGAGATGTTAGTTTTGATTTTTAATTTTTTTTTCCTTTTCCTGATGATGGAAAAGGTAAAAGCTGTGCAGTTGCATTTTAGCAGCCGGGATTCTGAATTTCTTTAGATTTTTCAATCAGAAAACACAATTTACCTGCTCAGTTTCATAAAATTTAGAAGCAGAGGACAGAACAGTAACCTGGTCTTCTGTTTGTACTGGTGCAGAATTGTTTCCAGCCTGCATATTTATTTGGTAATGTTTTGGCCAGTTATTTTAAAATTGCATTGCAGTGGGCCAGTCTTTGCTCTCCAGGGAGATTTTTCTATTGGTTAACTCACAGTCAGATTTTTCTTTCCCCTACTGATATATTCCCTTTATTAATTTCCTCCCATTACTCCTAGTTATACCTCCTTTTACTATGCTAAATAATTCCTTTTATGCTAAATAATTCCTTTTTTCCATTTTTAAGTTATCACTCTGTAACATTGCTGTTCTCCTTTTTATGGAAACTGTCTCAAATTGGCAAGATCTGAAATATGCTGAGTTAAATCTGCTATAAAAGACTTTATTGACAATTACTATAACTTAAACACAGTCCTGTTTTAATAAGCTCAGCTAAAACTGAAGTTTGAATAATTCTTGTTAGCTGAACCAAGAAATCTATTAAAAGGAGCCTTATATTTTGAACCATTTTGTAGTGATGTAATGGGGCCAAATGATTAAGCATAGCTTAGATAGACAAAATCCTCTGAGTCAAATTACCCTGTCTGCTGAGAAGCACAACAGGGCTGAAAGAAACACAGACGCCGGACAAATGTTTCTGGTAAAAGGAGGAGAAGTAGTACAAGACTGTCTCCTTTTCCAGGGTGGAAGCTAATTTAGGTTGGTTCTCCTTCACCCTCTGTGCATTTTCCTGAGGGCTGTAGACTGCCTAGTGCTGAAACCTCCCTGTGCCCCTTCTCTTAAAGCTGCTTTTTCTTCTAGTCTGTGGGAAGAGGGACTTGGTGCTGCATATTTGGCTGTATTCTCCTCCTAGTTTACAGAAAATCTGGGCTGGGTCACTAACTGACTGTGCCTGCAGTGCTGGTGCAGGGTCAGGGCTGGCCACTCCACACCAACACTCCCACACCCAGAGTCCTGCAAAGGCTGTCAGAGGCAATGAGGAGGGAACGTGCTTCACAGTGAGTATTATCTGCAGCCAAATTTTGTGGTGGGCTTTGATAAAACTTTGTGTGGGGGAAGGCCCAGCTATGGAAAGGGGTCTCAATGCTGGCTTGGGGAGAAGTAGAGGGGTGTGTGTTGCTGCCACCAGCAGGACAATGATAAGGAGAGGTGAATGCACAAAAACTCTTGAGATTTTCAAAGGAGGAAGCAGGTTTCCCTGTGAATCTGATGATATGTTGAGGAAGTTTGGGTGGGAAAGATAAGATAAACGACTTATGGTTTTCTTAGCTGTCTTCTACTTCAGCTTCCTTTCCCTTGAGAGACCCCTAAATTTAGTCATAGACACTTGTACACCAGCAGCCTAACAAGGATTGAAAACCCCAGTGATAATGTTGCACTGGTGCATGTTACCACCATGGTTACAGCCAGGTTTGCTGTTTGACACTGTGCATGACAGTAACTTTTCATTTGCATCAGGGCTGCTTTTGCAAAACAACGAGCAGATTCTGAAGTTAATGGAAACTGAGGCCTCATTCCCTTTGACAAGTCAGATCTTTTTTAAGAGGACCTGTATATGCTTAAAAAGGGACTTGTTTTTTTCCCCTAATCTGCTTATTTTAGTGAAACTTTAATTTCTGTATCTCACAGGACTGGGCCTTCCAATCTGTGTGTCTGTGTAGATAAATGTACTTTATTTTATTTAACTCTCTAAACTGATGTGAATTTGTACCAAGCTTTCAGTGTCATAGTGATGGCTGTCTTTATTACATTACTTTTGCTGATCAGCCTTTTGGTTCTGACAAAAACTAAGACTGCTGAGATTCATCTTATTTTGCAGAGTTTAAAGCTGCTTTTAGAATATTTTGTCTTATCTTCCAATACAATCTATTACTGAGGGTGTCTGTGACATAATGTAGGCAAAAATCCTACAAGCAATGGTAAATGCTTTGTTTCAAAATTACGTTTAAAACCTTCATCTATTTTTTTTTTTATTCTGATAAAACAATTATGTCATACCTTGGAGCATGTAAAAGGTTCTCTATGTAAACAGGTCCCTCTGCCCTTGTTTCTGAGACTAGTGAGGATGCTGAAAGATTTGAGTGATGGTGCAATGTTTTAAATTAAATATAGATTTGGGGTTCTGAGCCTGCTGAGTTGAGTGCTGTAAACATTGTAGGGCCAATCAAAACAAACATAAGTGACACAAGCGATCTTCATTAAATCATTTGGCATTTCTCTTGACTTGTTTAGAGACAAATGCTTTTGTTTCCTTTTGTGGAATATTGTTTCAAGATATAGTCTGAATTTTCATTTATAGAGAGTACATCAGAAGATAAATAGCATGCTTTTACCTTGAGCAGCTAGTTAAAACAATGCAGAACATAAAGCAGGAGAGCTGTGCCATTTGGAAGCTCTGTTTTCCCAGTGAGATTAACTGTATTCCATTCCTGATCAACTGCTCTCTCTGTTTACAGTATCCTCTCTCCATCATATGCTGCTTATGAGTAAAATTTCCAAGGTGAAATTGCTATGGCTGAGAAGGAAGAAGTATGTGCACGTGTGTGTGTGTATTCATTAACATTTGGGTAGCAGGTGTAGAGAGCTCTTTTTCCTTGGTGTGAATACATTTTGCATCTCTGGAAGGCACTAAGAGATATTAGTCTGCAATCTTTTGTGAGTGGCAGCTTAACATTCTTTTTATTGCTTCACTAGAAGAGGACCATGCAAGCCAAGGCCCTTCTCCAGTGCTAACAGCTCCAGAATATTACTCAGCTAAGTGATGAAGAGGACTTATACGCTGAAATGCTTTCAGGTAGAGAGTTATCATAGGAAAACAGAAACAAAAAAGACCTCCAAACATAGAAACATTTTAATTGGTTTGGAAACAGGGACAAGAAGGTCAAAGCTTTCTCTTACGACTTTGATTTTTGAGTGCAGAAGACTTGTTGGAAAGGTTGGACTTGAGTTGGAAGACCAGATAATAGCTTGAATGACTAAGGATATAATTTTCTCACTCCTGTACTCAAATGGCCAGGAGATGTAGCAGAGTAACCCATGGAAGGGAATTTATTGTTTTTCCTTTCTTGTGCTGAACAACAGCTTGGCATCTCTACTGGGTGAGTTGATCAGGTTGTCCTCTCTTTGGTCATTTCAGAGTGTTTTAACATCGGCAGTCAAGTTCGTTATTAAAAATGTGCCTAACTATGCAGAATTTCCTTTTTTAACTGGAGCAGGAAAATATGGTTCTTTGTCATAGAGGGAGACTGATGGAAATAAAACAAAGATAAGGCCATTTCAACAGCACTTAGTTGTGTAGTATAGCTCAAAGCACAACACAGCAACAGGGAAATACTGAGCAACCCGTGCAGAGGTGACTTTAGGAGAGTGTAGAATGAGATGTTAAAAATAAACAAAACAAGTCATTGATGAGAGCTATGCTTAATACAAAACGTACCTTTCCCCTTTGAAGGGCAACATCACACATTTAGACTGTCTCACACTGGCTGAGAAAAGAAAGACTAGTTAGTGGCCAAGAACACCCTGATGCTCTGTGCTACAAATTGAAAGTGAAGGTTACTTTCTTGTAGACTTTATCTTAAAGCAGTAAAACGGGTAGCTGCAGCTACAACTGAAAGTATTGATTTTGTAATTTCAGCAAATTAAGAACAAGACAGGAAACCTATTAAACCTTTCCACTGATTGCCAGGGCACTTTTTGGTGATGCTGGTGCTGACATTAAAATTACATGCGCCTGTCTCTTTAAAGCCAAACATACACATTTTACAGAAGATAGTGCCAGTTAACATGCTGAAGAAGGATCTTTATAAATCTGTGTAATTTCACATTTCAGATGTGAAACTTTTGAAGCCTGATGACATGAATGTCAAGCAGCACATCTAAAATTTTCATAAATTATGGTTCATGTTAGATGTGCTTTTATTACATTTTAATAAATTAAAATTTTCACAAAGCCAGAAGATTTTTTATAATAATAGCAAAGATGGTAACACTAGTAATAGCATTATCTGTCAGAACATTATGAGTAATGATTATGTAAAAATCTATGTAACAAAGGCTAACAGAAGAAATGATCAAATTATATTCTTCTGTATCTTGTATAAAACAACTTATTTTATTACGGTAGCAAAACCCCAACTTCTCTTAAAGCAATATTTAAATTTCTTTTAAAAATCAGTGTAATTAAATTCATGTGAATTACAATAGTTAAGATCACTTGTTTCATAAAGGATTGTTTTAAAGCTTTGCTTTAATATAACCAAGTATAAAATAAAATGCTGCATCTTTTACAAATGCAATATTTCTAATAGTCCTTAACGAGAAATTCTTTCATTAAAAGTGGGGCAGTGCAAGGGAAATTATACCTGTATCCACTCTGAACACCCTATAAAGATGTAAGTTTCCAGTTTATCCAATTCATAAATATTTTGTTTCATCTGAGCAGCTATTTGGCATCTTTCCACTGTGTAAACAAGCATGGGTTTCACACACACAAATCTAATTTACAGGCAAGCCATCATCTACATTTACTGTAGTAGCCAGCAGTTTGTGATGTGTCTGTAACAGAAATTCAGTGTTAGAGGAGTCAGTGAGAATGTAAATTTAAAAAGAGAGATTGGCTTTGGAACAACAAAGGTGAGCTTAAAAAGTGTGGGTGAGCACTGCTGAGAGCCAAGTCTCCATTGAAGCAGAATTCAGGAACTTGTAGCAGGTGTTTACACCATCTCTAACATATGAACGAGAATGTACAGCTCACATTAGCATTGAAGTAGCAGAATAGAGTATGAAAATTAGTAGCAAGTGTGAAAATGTGTATCTAAAGATAAAGGTGTAGAATCATGAAGTGGATTTAATAGCAAGAAAGATGAGTGATAATTAGAAGGCCAGATATAAGAGAAGTTTAGAGTTTCAAAAGTAAATAAACAAAATCTTTTTTCTTTTCTGAAGAATGAATGCACTTGATGGATGCTCGAGTTCTTTACCCATTCTAGTTACCCATTCAATACCAGTAGTTCAGGTAGTAATGATAACTTTTCTCAGCACATCCCTTTGGTTTACAAGGAATGCATGTGTGTGGCTGCTTATCCAGACCTATATCTTTCCCCATAATTTTCACAGCAGATATGCCAGGCTACCTGATGCCTGCTAAGTTGGATGTGCACTGCAACACCCATAACTCCACAACAGCATTGGTCCTTTTTTGTACTGAACAGACAGAAAATTGCATAGAGACATTCATCTCCCACACACCTCATGGTCTGGCCCTCTGCTAAGCCTGGAACAATGAATTTGAAGAGGAGAAAGATTCAATAATAGAAACTACAGGTGCACACATAAGTTATTCACAATGGCCTGAATACATACAGGTGGCCAACAGGATAACCATTCCCAGGTGGTGGTGATTTGTAGGGAAAAATGCAAAAGGTAGATTTTAAGGAGGAGTTTAAAGGGATAAAAATCATAGACTGCTTAAAAGGTGACATTTTATTTGGTGCAGGATGGCTTCAATAACCTGAGAAAGAGCTTTAACCTATGTTGCTGGCATTCCTTCTGGCCATTTGGAAAAATTGAGATTTTATTAAACATGCTGTGGGTTTGAGTCTTCTGATTTTTCTCTTTGAACTGTCCTTTCTTCCTATTAAATGTTGGCTTTCATTCACTACAGATATTCACTGCCTGCCACTCTTCCATAGATCTTTACTTTTGCCAGAGTTGTAAGTGGAGGTGTTTTCACCTAGATTTTATCACAGGGTTTTTTCATTTGTTTCTAATTTTTTTCAGATTCACAAGAACTTTTAACTGCACTTGTTTTCTAACGGTATTCAAGTTCTGAACTGTAACACAGGCATGTAAATATTTTACACATTCCTAGGTGTATTTATGTATGTCAATATAAACATGTACCTAAAACCCCCACCTATTTGTTTCAGGTGGAAGAACCAAGGACATCTGGGTGGCAGAAGGTGCACACTAAAATGTGCAAGTCCTTCCTTTACTTGATAGAAAGTAAAGATTATAATGTCTGTCTTTCACATCCTAAAAACTTGGATTGAAATAATGACTGAGAATTTTTCTCTGCAATAGAAGAGATGGATGGAGACATAAACAAGGAGAACCAGTAGCCAAATAAGGTGGGGTCGTTGCTGGAATATTGTAGAAAAAACAGGACATAGTCTAGTGTATAGGCCTCCCACAGTCCTGGGAAGTGTATTCATTAAAAGCTCTTTTACAGTATTCTGCAGAATTTGCTTTCCATATGAAACACTTGAAGAATCTGGGTTATGACCCAAGACAGAGAGGGGAGGAAAAAAATATTAAATCTTGCAAAACGCCACAGTGTAGGAGAAGCATGTCTTGCACACCTTTACTTTCCCACTGAGAGTAATAGAAGTTTTCTGACACACTTGAATCTGTGCTCAAGAATGCACACGTGCACACTGGAAAATACTGATCTTTATTAATTCCTTTTTTTTTTTTTTTTTTTTTTGCCTTGAAGCTTGTCCAGAAGTGCAGAATCAGAATTGTCCAAAAGCCGCTTGCAATTGAATCAACAGGTGATGAAAATTTTGGCAGAAATATGTTGATTTTGTGGAAGGTAATGTTGGATACCAATGCCTCAGTTTCTTAATGTGTTGTAAATGGCAAGAGCCAAGTGCATTTGCACAGCTGAGATAAGGTCCTGTGCCAGTGCTGGCATTGTGAATTAGTTGGAAAATGTATCTACTGATGTGTTCGTTTCATGTGTTAACATGAAACTCTCAAGGTCTGATTTTCAGTAGATATATAGGGGAAGTAACACATTGAGGGGTAAGGAAGTTAATAAAGTTTAAGTTAATTGGACTCTATAATAACAGGATTGTGCTAAATGAAATGGTAACAAACATAGAATGTGGTTTTAATAAATGGGATAATTTCAAACTTAAATCCTGATGAAATGTTTGCCTGAACTTCACAGAAATAGTGAAATAGAGAGAAATAATGAATTTAAACCATCTTAAATTAATTATTGAAATAATTAAAACAACATTCTTGGGATTACGTGGCCAAACTAGTTGAACACAAATTTATTCAAAACCTGTTATCAGCAATAGATTTTTGTACAAGAAATAGTGATAATTGTTTTAGATATTGAGATACAATACAATTACCACTGGTGATGAAGAAAGTAAGAAAAGAGAAAAAATGTTTTCTGAGAGTTTGTTTTCTTCATACAGTGTATACTGTTCACATAACATAAATACACAACATGCATGCCTGCTGGAGTCTACACAGGGTTTTTTATTATCTAGGTTCTGATTTTCCTTGGTTTCTTCTTTCACCTAGGTAAGCAAACTGATAGAAAGCAAGTGTTCCTTTACAAAGAATTGACTTTTTCATTGAGAAATCCTTGAGTGCTAAATATTCTTTGATGACCTGAAAAATGTTTCTAAGGACAGGAGAAAGGGGAAATCTTTTGATGTTAAAAGGCATTTTTTTTCTTCCCCTGCTTTCAAAGAAAAAAAAACCAAAACAGTGAGAGAGAGAAGAGGGAAGAGAAATGATTTTCTCAGCTTATGGAATTCAGTGGTGTGTGAAATAAAAGAAGTTTGTTTGTTTTCTTTATTCCCTCCAAGTTTTCCTTATTGTTTAGTCAATGTTTCTACTGAGACAAATACATGAAAGTAATGATTTTGTCTCATGGTTGTGAGTAATAAAGATGTGGTTAAAGGCAGAAATGGTAAATTATTGTCTTGAATCAAACTTGGAAATATTCAAGAAAATATCAGATGTACATCAGGAATAATTAAGTGAAAATCAGTAAATCTGTTGGTCAGTTTATTTGTACTTGGTGTCTTTTTTATCTAAGAAGGAGGAATTGGGATGAATTTTGCTTTTGGTTAAATCTCAGAATTTGTGAATGCTTTTCTGATTTTACTGAAATAATTTCCTTCCATTATTGTTTCTTCACCCTTGAAATGGCATTTTATTTTATATATTTTATTTCATTTTAATATATTTTTCTAAGGATAAAGGATTTTCTTAATCTCCTTTCTTTTGATATTAATGTAACTCAATTAACTGTTATGCAGAAAAAATGCCAGAAGTGGTGTTTCTCAACTTTTTTGCCCATTGCTCTTCTCTTATACAGTACCATTTGCATCTTCTTCCTTCCCATCTACACTTTCAGACCTAATAAGCAGTCTTGTCTTGCTTCTTTGAAACTTCATTATTTTTCAAAATCAGGAAATATCTAGTAAGGACCAATCTTTACATAGTCATGTTAACTGGTGAAAGATTCCAGTGCCTCTTGAGGGGTGTTTCTTTATGGGAAGTCTCTCTCCAAGTGAGAGAACTTTGTTCTGATTGGCAATATGGATGTAATTGGCTTCCTCACTTAACCAAGGGAAACTGAACTCAAACATGAAAACTGCTACCAAAGGCAAATATAGATTCAGCCTAAGGTCTTCTGTCATATTTTGTGGAAAGAAAAAGAAGCTTCAAACAGATACTACTTTTTTTTTCCCCCCTCAGCCTTAAGCAAATGAGTGCTGCCACGCTCACGTACAATATTGCATTTCTTAAAATGATACATTTCAGGCCCTTGTTATGTGTCTTATCTTTTACACTGCTTAGATACATGGACTTTTAATTTGAAAACATGTGCCTACAAATGTGACAGCAAGTAAATTGCTATTTAAATATGAAACCTGAGTTTCATTTGCAAGTGCATATTTCCAGGAAGAAAGAAGTGGAGATTAGAAATGTTTTCTCAACTCTAAAGCCACCTACGTCCTCAGGAAATTATTTAGGCAAACTGAGAAGGGAAGGTTTGAAGGATCTGTCACTGAAGGAGGAAATATCTAAGCAGAAAGGATGTTCTATAAAGAACGGGCAAATTGATAACCTTTCTAATGAACATAACAACTGAGCATTAGAGTGGATTGCTGAGGAAGATTGTGGAATCTCCGTTGTTTTTTAAGAAAATAAAATTAGAAAAATATTCATTAGGACTGGCTCATGTAAGGCCTTACTGTACAGGGTAGGATTTTTGTATATGTACGTTTATTCTGGGTCAGCTTCACTTCTGAAAGAGCAGGTTGGTCTTTTAAGGGGTAATTCTGAGAGGATGACAAACCTTCGTGATTTGTTCTGAGATAAGACTTGTGATTTGAAACATTATCTTTTAGTAAGCACTGCTGAACACCAGAAGCATGTGAATATTCTTAGACATCTAAAACAAGCAATGGGATTAAAACCGGAGGGTTGTAATCCCAACAGCTTTAGGTTGAAAGGGAGGTAAACGTGATATGACCGTGAGGCTGGAGAATGAACAGCCCTGGAAAAGCCTCAAAAGGAATCCTTCTTTCTGAGATATCTGCAAACCTCCTAATAGCCTCCTAATTTTCCAGGAGGTGATTAGGGAGAAAAGGGACCAAGGCTGTAGCTCTGCACAACTGGGTATGCACCTGCAGCCCTCTGGCACCTCAGTGCTATTCGTGCCTAAGCTCCACACGTGCATTCTAAAATTGCTCCTCTTCACAGATCTCTTGAGCACAGAATTCAAGACCAAAAACTCTTCACTCTTTCCCAGAGGAGAAGCACAATCAAGCCTTCTTGGTGGTCCTCAGAAGTGAGTCTCTCTCTCACAAATAAGGAGCAGGACCCAATGAAGCTGAGACTGAATAGCTCATCATGCAAGCAGCCTCCTCTCAACCAGTGAAAATGATTCCCACAGTGTAGGTATACCCAAATTTTGTTTCAGTTGCTCTCAATTTAGAGGAATTTCACTTTTGGCAAAACTTTAATTTCAGCAGGCTGTCTGTAATAAACTGCAGCAAACTGGCAGCCAGGTTTAGCAGAAGGAGGGCTTCTCTCACCCACTATAAATAGCTGAGCAAAGAAGGTTGCTGGAGAGAGACAAGGGAGAGGAATCAGCTGAAGGACCATCAGAATGTCAGCCTGAAATTTAGAGCTACTCAGCACATGCATGTTGGCTGGCATGGGGGCACCTCATACTGTACCAACCAAAAAGGAGGATAACCTAAGAAAGCCTATCCACATGGTAAAATATGCCTGCTGAGATGGCAAGGGTTATCTTCCCATTTCTTATCTGTAATAGAAGAGACACTGCATTTAAGGGTTCAGAGCTGAACCCTTAAATGAACCACTTCAGGAGCATGAGGGTGAGTGGTTCCTTTTTGGCCTAATGAACCATCCCTTCCTGAAGAGCTGGGAGAAGGAACATAACTGGGAGAGAAAATTTGGGGTACTCTTTTTTTACCTGAGTGCATTGGCTGCCACAGAATAGAGGTCACAGATAAAATACTTTTGCAATGTTGGAACTATCTTTGAGAGATTCAAAATTAGCACATTGCAGTCACGTTTTTGTTTCCTGAATAAACAAAGGTGATACCACTGGAATCCTGATTAAGCCTAATGAGGGAAAGTATAATGTATTCATTTGTTCCACTCTGGCTTCTTGAAAAGATTAGCTGCAAAATTTTCTCTTCTTAAAGTTAAAAAAAACCCATAAACATAGTTAAAAGGAAATTATAATACTATTTGATGTAAACCCACTGCTTAATTTTTTAATCTATAAAGAATAAAAGTTAATATGTCAGTAGCAAATTAAGCAGTTGACAACTTAGTCTATTGTATTAATGGTTAATTATCAGTAGATTAGCATTGTCTCATACCAAAAGCAGGTTTATGTTTGGACAGTAGGAGGTGATAACATCCTACTCAACTAAGCTGTGTTTGAGT
The DNA here is from genome assembly GCF_036169615.1 of Heliangelus exortis. Taxonomy (NCBI): domain Eukaryota; kingdom Metazoa; phylum Chordata; class Aves; order Apodiformes; family Trochilidae; genus Heliangelus; species Heliangelus exortis. The sequence continues at coordinate 120,419,069 of NC_092423.1, forward strand.
CTACCACAGGATTCTGTGACCAAGTCATATGATTCTTGAAGAAACTAGCAGACAGAAACCCTAGTTCAGGTAAAATTTTCTACAGAACTTTAATAAAAATAAGAGAAAGAGAAGCATAGGGGAATTTTCAAAGAGTATTTTCATTTTTAATTTTTTTTATTAATATGCCTAGTATGTCTTTACATACTTATGAGTGCATACTCTGCATTTACTACACCTGTACTTGGATAAACATTCAGATAGGTTGGAGATAGCCATTATCACTTGTTAGGATAACTTAATTAAACTTGCTCATTAAAACCCTTTAATTCGTTAGTGATAAAATCTTGATTAGTACATTTTCCTGCTAGGTGACCTTCTAATTTAATAGAAAACGAATTTTTAAATGGAGAAAAATGCCTGTGGCAGAGATTTTGTGCAAGTGAATAGAGTTTGTAATACACATAGGGATATAATCGAGCCTAATTAGTGAGGGTGCAAATGAATTTTTATTTCATACACCAGAAGTGTCATTGATGAACCATGGTTCAGAGTTTGAAATGCATTCAGGCTGGCAGTGTGGGACTGAAGTCTGTGGGAAAATCACAAGCTAATTCATTGATTGCCCCTTGGAAATTACTGCTGTTAATTGTTAGGTAATTAACATGGAGCTACAATTATATTGGCCTTAGGGGGTGATTAATGTTTCAACATGTCACATTAGCAGCGCCTGGATTTTAAAAGCTTTTCTTTTCACATGGTTTAGAGACAGATGGTATATTGTCTATGGAAAATTGTTTTCTTTTACTGAAGTTTATACCAAGACTAAGCGAATATTCTTTTTGTGCTACAGCCCTTTTTTTTTTTATATAGTTGAATTGTAAGCATCTTGCCCAGATGCACCTTAAGACATAATATTTGTTTTTAAAAAAATCCCCATTATGCCTGCTATGAACGCATAAAATACGGATATTGAAAGGAAATTATTTCTGTTCTTATTTTTCTGGTAGAAAATAAAAAATAGATTATGTTAAGATTAGACCACTTCTTGGCAGCTCTTACATTATTTAGTGATGATACAGGGGAAAGAATTGCACAATATGATACTTATTACAATCAATATAATTTAAGCAGAAACCAAATAAAATGTGTTGAACAAATGCATTTAGTAACAGTAATAAAGAGTATATTAATATCTCCACACTTCAATATTCTACTTTGTTCTGTGTTAAGATTTTTTTCTCTTCTCACAGTTCCAAGTCAGAATAGGGCTGACATGCACTTTTTTTTAGAATCCTAGTCTGTTCAATTTTAGCCATTAATATGCAGAATGAAATCCTTAAAAATTTTCTGTTAAAGACTGCAGTGTTAAGAAAACTGTCAATGTGATCCTGGGAGGACTACTAATATTTTGATTTTTGTTTTTTTTCCCTCCTGTATTCTGCTACACTAGACAGATATTTTGTAAACTGGTTCATTTTTTGTAATCACTGTGTAAATATTTCCTTGGTAATATTAGTAAGAATTATCCTATGTATGCTCCTGTTTGCAATAGAAGTTAGAAGCACTTCAACTTTTAGCCATAATTGAGTATGGCACTAAGTCTTGCGAAGGGATATATTTAAATGCCACTTTTGGAATAGTCTCTAGAAATTCTTTAAGATTGTTTTAATTTTTTCCATAGGCAATGAAGTCACATGGTCCAAAAGATGTAATGGCCTTCTGGTAGTTGAAAGGACCAGTTTCTACAACAGCTTATATCTTTCTTTCTCTCTCTCTCTTTTTTTTTTTTTTTTTTTTTCTTTTTTTTCCTATTATTTGGCTTCCTGTGATATTTCAATTTTCAATCTTTTTACTAGTCTCATACTATATTCTTATGACTCCAGTCACTTGCAACTGTATTGATTGTTCCACTACAATGTCTGACAGAAATCTAATATTTTCATCCTTTCCTGCTGATAACTTTCAGTTTCCATTAAAATATCTAAATCTGAAGGATTTAAAATTAGCTGTTTTTAGCAGGAAGAGCAGACATCTAAATTTTTAAAATATATTTTTGTCTTGTGAAATTTATTTCTACAGAACAGTGTGAATTAAAACTTTAACATGCACTTAGGTTTCATTCAGCTGAATTTTCTTGCTCTCTCGGAGGACCCTGGGTGTTATCTGAACATGCAAAGTGTCAGTGATTGAACGGGAAGAGGTGGGTTTTATGAAGAACATAATGGTATGGAATGATTAGGAATGATTACACAGCAGGAGATCACCTGCATTTGGTTAGTTATACAAGCTTTCTTGTGCTTTTCTTTGAGAGATCAAGAGCCAGAAAATCTCAGTGCATGGGTAGGTTTAACCAGAGATTCTGACCACTGCTTTTAAAGAGAAGTAGTAGTAAGTTGATACAATGCTTGGTCAGCAGAAGCCCTGAGCATATGGTTAACTTTAGGCACATAAGTAGTTCTGTTGACATTACAATTAAGCCTCTACTTACATGTTTTGTTAGATTAGGGTCATTGCCATGGGAGGACTCCATAGGGGAAGAATACTCTAATTATCAGTCTCATGAAGTTTCTCCTGGTCATGTGTCTATGTACATTTGTCTGTCCAAGACCTTCAAATCAAAGGATCTGTGGTCCTATATCCCCAGACAGATCCCAATTTACACTGAGGCCATTTTATTCCTACTTAGTATGTAAGAGATTTGCAAGTATTATTTAATCCTGTTTTAACAACTGCCTGCAGTTCCAGTGCATTAATAAGAATGAGCACCAGACTCTACATGATTATTTGATCACTAGCAAATTTGAGGGTGTAGCATTCCTCAATTGTATGTTCTAGGTATTTATGTTAGCTTCTTGAATTCTTTCTTTCGAATCTTCAGTTGATTTCTACATATGGGGGTGGTTTTTTACTAGTTTCCACATTTTATGTAAGCAGTGCCTGTACTTCCAGCTTTTAAAGTTTTGGCTTTTATAGTAGTTGGCTGTAACTTGAGTGCTAAGAGTGTGGAGAAAAAAATAGAAGGAAACTCTGCATAGATTGATTTCTTGTCTTTCCTAAAGTGACTGTAATCATCCTACTAATGAAAATTTATTGGAAGACTATCTGGAGTCTCAGGAAATCCAAGTTTGACTCATAAATTCTGAGGGCTCTCTGGAACAGTATGCTTCAGAGGACACAATACAAAACTTTTCTGTCCCTCACTAAGAAAGCAGCAAGATCTGTGAAACAGGCATTGCAGTGTTCTACCACAGGTTCAGTGAGAAACTGGAGTGCAAAGCTTTTTGCTGTATGGAAAGGATGATGGAGGAGAAGGCTGACAGGAATATGGAAATGTATCTGAGGAGTGGACTTGTCTGAAGGAAAGATGAGGTGGTGAAATGGAGGATTCCCCCCTTTGTGAAGATTTAAGGCATTTTGTCTGTTTTGCATCAAGTTGCCTCCCTCTCTCCCCATCAGTTTTTATTCTTGCAGTTTTCTCACACTTAACTGGAACAAATTGGATGTAGGTTTGTGTGAGTAAAAAATGACATAAAGAACTTTACACCTCAGTAGATATGAGAAAATGTGAACCTGGCCCAGTATATAATGTCTCAGAAGAACACAGCTCCTGATAGAAGCCTTCTGCTTTTCTTTGAGAGGGCTCTTCTGGCCCTTTGAGTGAAGTTTTTGATTGCTCTTGGCACTTCTGCTATCAACAGGGCTCCATACACAGTCGCTCCCATGAACAGACCAACTTCCAGCCATTCATTATCCTCCCCACCTCATCACTCACTGAGCTTCTTTGTCTACTGCCTACAGGGGCATATTCACCTCTTTCCCAGTGACACTCATCAGATTTTGGGCAATATGTATGCATTTACATTTAAAACATTATTAATAATTTAAAAATTACTATAAATCTGTTTGCTGGTTTTGTCTTGGTGTTTTGTCTTGGGTTTTGTTTTTTTGGGGTTTTTTTGTGGCTTTTTGGTTTGATTTTTGGGGTTTTTTTTGTTTGTTTTCTGTTGGGGTTTTTTTTGGTTTTTTTTTTTTTTCAAATGGAACAAAGCTCTTCATTATATTTTTCTCAAGATTTTGTATTTGTGCAAGAGACACCTGTCTTAAAGAAAGCTACCCCTGACAGATATAGCTAAAAGACATAGAGGTCAACCATTCTATGAACCAACCAAAACACACATTCAAGCACATTCTATTTAAAGAAAAAAAAATTAAAAAGAAAAAAAGAGAAGATTGAGGGTATCCGGAAGATGTTTGTGTATGGAAAGTTAAAGACATGAAAGTTTCTGTATTTCTGAAATTTCATGTCGATCCACTGCTTGGTTTATAGGGAAAAAATGGAAATGTATGCTTATTTTAAACCCATCTGAGAACACAGACCAGTGGTGGAACCATAGCCAAGTACCTCCATATCTGTATGTGCCTGTGCTGGTATGCATAAGAATCAGAATTTCAATCCAATTACTTCTGGGGGAAAAAATGAGAGGGACTGTTGAACCAGAAAAGAAAAAAAATTAAAATACTGTCAAGGTCAGTCAATCTTTAGGAAAAGCAACTTTAAGAAAGTCCTTTAAAATCCCTTATTAGACCTATGTGCATGTTTTTCCACTGATTTATTTGCAGCCTTCTCTCCTAAATAAGTCTTTGCTCTTCTGGACAGCCATTCAAAAATGAAATACTCCTTCTTGCTCTCACTTTTTAACTATTTCTACTGATCCTCCACTTCATTTCCTGCTTGTGCAGTTGGCAATATACCTGTATTCCTTGCTGTTGTGTCTCATTGTCTATTCTGGAGACTTTCTCTTTGAAATAAATCCTCTGACCTTCCCTTTCTAATGTCTAATGACCACAATGGGCTCCTCACCAGCTTTGCTTGTAATCTTATCTTTTCTGTCATTGACTGTATAAATCTGTCACAGGCGAACTGACTTCAGTCCTGCTCTTTGAAAGCTTGCTCAAAGCTTGCTCATTTTGCATCATCCTTTAGAGTTCCAGCATGAAATTGTCGACTTTCTGAATTCTCTTCCTCACAATTCATGCTTCTCACTATCTTGACCTTTTAGACAGAGTAAAACGGCTTGTCTACCTCCTCTACTTTTGCAAGTGTACCAGCTTTAGACTAATTGGTGTTTTGGTTAGTTAAAGTTATTATTCCCACTGTGCTGCTGATTGCCAACATTACTTCATGGAGGTACCTCTGCATAGAACTTAATCAGGTTACCTTGGTACTTGGAGATGAGCTGAAATGTTGGTTCTTGGTTGAATCCAGAATCCAAAGAGCCTATTTTCCTAAGGGCTACTGCTGAATGGTAGGTATTACTTTCACTCTTGCTACATCTCTCTGCTTTCTACGTATGCAGCTGTCCTCCTGCATGCCCTTGGCATTCTCTTAATTATTATCACTGTGAGCAACTTGAGTTTACTGAGTGTAACCCGAGTGTTTCAAGCTGTTCCTCCAGATACACTGCCCCCAAAGAACTCCACAGAGAGACCGAGTGTCTTGAATCAACTGCTCTGCAGCTCTCAGTCTAGGCAGAGTGTTTTTTCCTATAATTCACATGATAACAGTTCCATCAAAGTTGAGCTAGCCAAACTAGACAAGACTCACTTAACCCTTCTCTGTGGCGAGCTTGATATCCTGCATGTGCATAATGACCTAGTTTTGAGTAATGGATTTCACTGTCTTTTTAGGAGACGTGCAGTATTCTTTGCTAACGTCTGCTGCAAACTGATTGATCTTCATCAAGCTTTATCTGACATATGATTTGACTCTCTTCTCACTGGTCGTGAGCTTGGATATTCAAATTTGTTTGAGACCCAGGGGCCTCTTGCTTTGTTAGAGTCCCTGACATTTGCCAGTTGAGTAGTGCCAGTGAAAAACCTTCCTCATAACATCAAAAAATAGAAAAAGCTCTGAATTATTTCCAGAAACTCCTAGAACTTTGTGATAGCAGAATAGTGAGGAAAGAATGCCAGATTTCTGAACATGCTGAGACAAAATGATAGAGCACACACTGTATACATAGAGCAGTACAATGAAAAAAAAAATCATTGCACTATATGTATATTAATTTGCTAAAGCCTTCAAAGATTTTAATTTCAGTCCTTCCAGCTAATGGCATTTGGCCAGACTTGATTTTTAAATGTGCTTTTCTACTCAAAGTGCAACATCTGGCATACCCAAAATCTTTTTCACTATTGTTAAATGCTATTTTCTAATCACTTTTTTTTTGTTTTTAAAAAGGATTTTAATATGGTCTAGTTCTAAAAAAAAAATTAAGAATAAATCAAAACATGTAGTAGGGATTAATACAAATGTATATTAGAAGAGCAAAGAAATCATTGAGACAAGACTAATCATAATTTAGATTACCACTAGAAGATGATTAAAAAACAAAGGATTGTATGACAAGTTATGTTGATGCCATGTTTGTGTAGCCAAATGTTTCAGCTTTATAAATGGAAAAGCCTAAGCAGCTTACAATGAGACAAAGTAATCACTCAAATTACAAACTTAAGAATTCCAAATTACATACTTCATCAAGTTGAGTCTATTGTAACTTAAAATACATGGGGAATGTTTCACTCTAGTTGCAAACCAGCATGTAATATTTCAGCCATTATGAAATTGCTGCTTGGTTTTACAAGAGTGTTAATGCCATTAAACCATCTCTTTTTTAGGATGAATGCTCAGGCCTACTACTGGGTTTAATCCACCAACTATTAAGAACATTTTCTTATATGTAAATGCTGATATTTTTAATCGTTTTTTGTTTTATTGTTTGGGGTTTTTTTTGCTTGTTTGTATGAAAGTAATCAGAGATGATCTCTCTTACTCTGTGCTCTTGCTCTAATACTTAGGTATTTTGATCAAAAAACTCAATCCTCCAAATATATAGGAGAAAGTAAAGTTTTGTTTTTCTTAGTGCTATCATCAATGGGAACTTTTCTAATTTAAAGACTAAGCTGAATTGTAAGTTTTGGCAGGCTCTATGCCTAAAATTAGAACTTGTTTTCCTAAAATGTTGTTTTAAAAAATAGAGGGATGCATATTCCACTTCTATCATAATTGTCTCATAAACAACAGGGCTTGGACTGATCATCACAATTCTTTTTCCATGCTTTCTGTTGGGGAAATATCACTGAATAAATTTCAGGTAAATGTGATAGTGAATTTACCCTTAATGTAGGACTCCAAATGTCTGGCTCATGCTCAACTTCTTTATCAGTGGTGTTGATGAGAACAGTATTTTGTTCTTAATTTTGGTGGATATTTCTGTTTCTGTGCCTTGACTCCTTCCTCCAACTACTTTACTAAGTGCACTGTATCTCACCCAAATAAGTTTTGGGGTTTTTTTTTAGTAGGACTCTTACTTGTTTGTTTGTTTTCCTGGAATTTTAACAAATCCTGAACCCAATATTTTAACAAATCCTTTTCTCACTTCTCCGATTTAGTTTTTCAGAGAGGACACTGCATGTGACACATGGGTATCTGGAGTGCTTGTGCCTTTAACCTGTTTCTCTGCTTTGTCTAGCAGTAAATCACAGTCTTGACATTGGTGAGATACCCTGAATGCATTAACAGTTTTTGTTCTTGAAGTACCACAACAGTTTCGTTTAGTTTTTATAAGCACTTTGTCCTGCACTATAACACTAATCCAGCAGGGATGGTTTTAAATTAAGATGGTCAGATATGTTAAGCTTATGTGACATTCCCTTGGACCATAAATGTTTCCTTCAGATGGATATGTTCATCCACTATCTTCACGGGTGTTTGGTCCTACAAATAACCTGAATTTTGAAAAAACAAAAGAAAACAAACCAAACAAAGCCTCCTGCCTCCCCCACCCCCCATACTTTTCTATGTGTCTAGGAAGGTTAATAGTAGATTTGCTTGTCTAATACAGATTCATATAAAACACATAATATTAGGAGTCATCAGTCTAGTTCCCAGTTGTTCTTATCTATTATATTTTAATTATAATAGCATGAACTTGGTTCATTTCAGTATTAATTTAAAATTATGATATTGAATCTTGTGTTCCTCTTGTGGTGTGCTGTGAATGATGAAGCCTTAAGGAAAATGTATTGGGGTTTTGTTTTGGTTTTTTTTTTGAACAAGATAGTAATATTTAAGAAGAAATCTTTTCTATTAATATTTTTTCAAAACTTCTATTGAAAATAAATTCTGTCACAATAAATTAAGATATATAAATATAAAACAATAGTAATAAGAATAAAATCAGAAATATCAATCTTTGTACCTTCTTGTCTGCCTTAGCAGAAATCAAATTAAAAATTCAATCTGAAGACTGATTGACTTAGAAAATCTTTGTCTACTGTTGCTACTCTAGATGGTCTCAGGTGGTCAGTGGAAGTAAAATTTATAGATGTAGATTTTCAGTCAAGAAGTAATCCAAGATAAAAATATTAGAACCACAGTCTGGTGAAGGTAAAAATTTAAACTGAAATAAGAGGAAGGAAGTATTATTCCCTATATTAGAAGAAAATTGTCATGAAATACCAGGTCTGCTTAGTATCTTGCTCAAATTTCTGTTAAGTATCTTAATTTGGGTGGATATTTCTGTTTCTGTCCCTTGACTACTTCCTCTAATTACTTTGCTAAGGTAGGTCAGTATATTTCCTATCATCTGAAGTTTTGTTTGCTCCTTGAGAGCACCTTCAGCCACATCTGTGTAACTTGGATACAAAAGGAGTCCTCAGGAACAACCTTTCTGCTTGAGGAATATCTTGCATGCCCACTGGCATGTCGATCCTACAGAAGTCAGGGACTTAAAATTCAGACAAAAGCATCCCTAAGCAATACCACCAGCAAGATTCTGAACCTTAGCCTATCATACAGGCAAATATTTTAGCAGACCAAGGCTTAATTTTATGATAAAAATTTCCATCCTAAAGGTAAAGACCAGTTGTGAACTTGATTTTGCAAGTGCTTTCTGTTGGAATGATATCAAATAACTGAACACTGCTATTATGTGACTTAGCTGCCTGTGAACTGAATGTGAGAGCTGTTAGTCAAGGAGGCTCTTTAAGGGACATAGAGTCTGGTGTTATGTAGTTCAGCTAAAATGCAGTGTCATGTATCCTTGTAGTGTTGCATCCATAACTATCAACTGACTCCTATTAATTGATTTGTCAAGTGCACTGTACCAGTCGGCTCTGTTGGCTTCCCAGTTGGTCAGCACCTCTTTCAGCTCTACCTTCTCACCTTTTTCCTTTCTTTTATATGTCCATGTTGCATCAAAAATCATAAAAATACATTTTTCTGTCATAGGTTTTATTGTCTCTTCTTTTCTTCAGTCACTGGGGAGGTGGCTGTCTCTAGATTTGAAAATATAGCATAGTTAAAGATTAAGGAAAAAAAGACTTGCTCTGATAATTCCTTTGTCATAAAGTTAAAGAAAAGCAATGTCACATTAACAGTAGAGGCTTTATTTATTATTAAACAAATGTTTTAATTTAATTTAATTAATCATAATTAATTTTAATTTAAGAAGCTGTAATTTTTTATCATGAAAGTGTATTCAGTAATGATAATGGATCATTAGTTGGATGAAAAAAGCTTGCCTTCTGATTAACCCTTGGGTTTCTTTCTTCTTTTTCTTTTCTTTTCAAATCAGAAACTAACAACTGCAAGGACACACATTTTGTAGCTATTTTATAAGTAATTTATAAGTAATTAATTGTATATTTTAAAAAATGTAACAGGAGTTCTTAGAAGACTGTTTTTTCTTTTAAATATTTTTTGTAATACATGAGTTTGTTGATATCATTACTTATTTTGTTTGCGATATTTTTGCATTTTCATTCATTAAGGAATAAAAATTTTTAAAAAAGAGTTATACATAGTGCTTAAGATCTCCTATTTCATCTAATCTATTCTCCTTCCACTGCATATAATAAGTATTAAACTTTGTATAAATGCATCACATTTGCTCTTGACCTCATTTTCTTATTTCCTTCTCTAATATTTACCTTCCTGGTATATTTCTAGATTTATATTTGACTGTCATAATAATTTTGCCTGACTAAAAAAGCCAAGATCTCTTAGTCTGATAATCATTCTAACTATTTTTCTCTGCTCCAATTCCCATTCTGAATAATTTTTCTTGAAAATCAATGACCAGAAATATGCAATAGTCCAGATGAACTATCATCAGTGCCTTGAAAGCGGGTATTACTGTGTTGCCATATACCAATAATCTTAGGACTATATTTGCCTTTTCTGTGAATATATCCCATTGAGGACTGACAGGTTATTAATTTCAGGACATGAGAGTTGAAGGAGAATGCTGCACCTGTGGCTCCACTCCTGGTTGAATTAGTTTACACAGATTTATCCACAACACTTTGCCTCCTGGAGTTTACATATGTATACATGTATCTGGTCTGGTCTGTCACCAGCTAATAAAATTTAATGTTTCCTTTCAATTTTCTTCACCTGATCTCTCCTTAACAGAAAGCACATCATCTTGTGTTCTCTGCTACCATTCAAATTCAGTTGGAGTTCTCCTGCCCATACTGTTCTTCCTTAGTGATCTCCTGTTTGCTGTTTATGAGTTCCTTCTGCCTCTTATTATTTCTATGCACCCAATTTTGCATTAAATTATTAGCAAAATATCTTTAAAGATCTTTCCTAACACAGAATCCTGGAGAAACATACCTAATAATGTCAAAACTATTCCGTCAAACTCTTCTGCTTGATTTAGACATTTTCCTATTTATTCTAAATCTTGTTTCCTATTGTTTAACTTGTAGTATCATTTGTTGTGCCATATAAACTATTTTTTCAAAGCCTGGATAGATTGGCCACGTTTTTCAAGAGTTAACTCACTGAAGAAAATATTCAATTTAAAGTGTTGTAATTTACCTTAGGTACATCACTGTTGCATTTTATCTCATTTACCTTTTACTTGTATGATTCTAGTTATTTTCTTCCACATGTGTTTCCTGGCTGTCTGTATAGTTCAAGCTCTATTCTACATTTTATAGGTCTGAGATGCCTTTGCTTCCTTCTCACAATAAACATCCAATTTCCTATTTCTGGTCACAGGTACAGAATGTGATAGATTTATTAAGCATCCTTGCTTCTGAAGTTGCAATTTCATGTGCTAACTCCTTTTGTATTCTCAGATGGGGATTATCCGTTTCCCTAAACATGTCTCTGTCAAGATTTTCCTAGTCAGATGGGAGGAGATATTAATTTATCTGCACCTTCTCTTATTCCTTATGTCCACCTGTTCTACATCAGCACCCAGATTGGAAACAGAGCAAAGGATTCAATTAGTTGGGGTCTCTACCCAGATTATTCTTTAATGTCTATTCCTTTCTCCTTCTATAGCAATCTCATTTTTTTCTCTTGTTCTCTTTTTATTAGTATTAACTATTATTAAAACAGTTTACTATCTGTTTTAATTTCCTTTGGAGGGTTTAAATCATCATTTAACAGTTCTTTCTTTTTCTGACTTCCAAGAAGTATCTGTTCTTGCTGGCCAGTCTTTTTCCTGTTCTCATATTTTTTTACTTTTATCAAATACAAACTGAAGAAAAAAAAAAAGAAATCTTATGTCAGGAATGTTTGGGGGGTTTTTGTGGTTTGCCTAATAAATCTTATTCAAACTATTTGGATGGTTTTTATCTTTGCCACATGTGTAAAAATGCACATACAGAGAAATTAATATCTTTTCTAAAAATAATTTTAATTACTAATTCTGTGAATGCAAACAAAACAATCTGTCATAGTGGGAGGAATATAGCAGCCCTATATATGTATAGCAAACATTAGGTTGTTAGAAACAGTCATCTAATGGATGAAAACTGGCAAACCAAAGCAAAATATATGTGATAAGAACACTTAACACAGTAAGAGAGGAACTGATTCACTGCATAAAAAGGTTGTATGACTTCATCTTAAATAAAGAAGTCTGGATGTATCTTAGGTTGCAAAATGTATTTGAGTCGTTATACAACTCAGGTAACACAGTGATGTTAGAATAAGCATAATGACCTCTTCATTTCACATGGACCAGAAGAACTGTTGCAGATCATCTGTTTGGCCTTGTTGAAACAAAGTTTCTTCTGTGAAGGAGTCCTTAATACTACAACCCGCAAAACATTTTACCACTATTACATTTAAAATAAATGTCTAGTTTATGCACAATGAACAGGCTGTCCATGTATCAATAATGATAAAAGAATAACATAGGTTTTGACTCCAAGTATGGAGTAACACATGGTGAGGTTGATGCAGCCCTTGGTGGTGGGACTTTGTTCTTGTGTATCCAAAAATTTTAAGTTACCTCAAGTAACACACGTCCTGGCAAAGAAAGAAAGATTTTGATTTCTGAGTCTACTGAAAACTGTGCTCTTTAAACTCCAGAATACTGACCATTTTATTCTGTGGATAGATGCCAGGAACAGTGAGCATTATACTCTGCATTATATTTATTGCCAGAGAGAAACAAAAATAACTCCCAGCTTGGGAAGTTTTTCATATTCATCTGAGACTGAGCCTACGTGTTCCTTTCCAAATGATAAATCTAAAGATATTGCAGATGGGATTCAGTCTGAAGGTAAGACTCATACCAGGTGGTTCAATAGATAAGACAGCTGATATAGTCTGTGGACTCAGTATAACTCATAAAACCTAGGGTGGAAGAGCTGAATGAGTGCACATACAACTCAGTCTTGTGCCAGGTCTAAGACAGAGTGTCCTGTGCTATTAGGCTGATGTAGAGTATGTTAAGACATCCACATGGAACTGACAGATACTTGCTTTCTCCTATGGGAGATTTGGGCTTACTGGAACAGCACATGGAAACTAGGAAGAATACCCTAAGGCATCTCAAGTGGCACTAAACGTCTTTATTAAAGTAAAGTGAATAATATAATCAAAGATAACATGAAATTAAATCTTGTGTGAAGGGTAACCTTAAGAAATTATTTCTTAGCATATTTAAGTTAGATATGTTAAAATGTAGTTTAAGTAGATATATTCTGGGGTCTGGATTCCAGTGGGGGTAAGCCTTAATGCCTTGATTTTTTTTTTTTTTTAAACAGAGAAAGGTGTCTTCGTATTATTTGAAGGATATAAAAATAGCATCTGAGGAAAAAAAAGTCCATATGATGGAAAGCCCAGCTTGTTATTATTATGTGACCAAATTGCCAGCAGGTGAAGGAATAGAGAGAACTGAAGAAAGTGGTACAAAGATCACAAATGGTGGATTTTTATAGTTTATTGCCTTCTGCATTCATCCAGTTGTCAAAACTGTATATACAACTCCACTACGACACTGGGAAAGTATTAAATCTACTGGGGACAGACTTCTAATATTTTGTCAGCTGTATCCATACAGTACATTCAGAAGGCTGTTGCATTCATGCTATTTTAATGTTATAATTCATTAGTGAGATTTTGTATTGAAGAATCTCAAACTGGTAACTCAATTAATGAAACTTTTTCTGAGCATGTCAATTTATTTTGCAAACCAGAAATATTCATGGTTAGAATACCTGTAAAAAAATATGCACAGGGCCCAAACCATTGTGGTCTAAAGCTCTGCTTGATTTCTCTTTGGTGAGATGCAGCACCATTAAAAATATTAAGAACAGGCAGATAAGACCCAGTGGTAAGGAGAGGTCAGAGTGGCCCTTAAGGTGTAGAAGATCGGTGGAGAGGAAGAGAGAGTTGAAAGAGAAGGAATAACAAAAGTTCAAACCACTGGTGTAGAAAAGGCACAAGGATGCCATAATTCCTTGATATACATGTGTAAGTCTGCCATAGTCTCTGGAATAAAATTAAGATTTCATAGTGCTTCTGAAGAATACAGTTTTTGCAAGACCTTGTCAGTCTCTAAGCTTAGTGTTATTTGGTTTCTTCAGACTCATTTTTTGTTTACATTTTGGTGACTATTTCCCTGCTGGTTCAGGGGAACTGGAACATTAGAGCCTAGAAGCAGTTAGGAAATATATACATAGCAGAAGCTGAAGTGGAGAAGTGATTGATTATAGTCCTCACAAGTTGCAGATGGACTCTTCTGGTTTCAGATAAGGCTAGAAATATAGAAGTAAAAATGCATTCTCAGGCCATGTGAGGAGTTTGTGTCTGTTCATATTTTCACGATGAATGTAACAAAGCAGAAATGCTGAAACTTTTTTAAATTAAAGTTTTAAATTCACCTTTGTTTAACTTTTTATCTCTGGAATTTAGGTATCAGAACAAAGAAATAATTTACTTGTAGGCCTTGTCCAAGTTTACAGATGCTTTGAGAAACAAAGGCTATATAAATACAGTATTAGAAGTCTTCATGGGCTTACCTTGGTAGCTGTTTTTATAGAATCTTACCGGTAACTTTTTGCTGTTAAGTCCTTCCTAAAGGGAATTACTGGTTTGGCAAAGGTAACCAGACAAGATTATTTTTATTTATTGTTCTCTGATGGTGCAAATAATTTTTCTATGTTGTTTCAGAAAACATCTGGAAAAGGAAAAGTGAATTCCTCAGCTGAATGAAGCAGCTGCTTGTTGTTTCATCTTAATAGCTGCTGGTGGGTAGATTTCTCCCTCATTCACTGCTCTTATCAGTGCTGACTCCTGAAAGGCAGTGGGGCTGCTTTTTTAATTGCAAGTTCTATGCCCAAAGTTCTAATATATTATAGAAATTTGATGCAGGCAAAGACAATCCCCAGATTTTGTAAAGTCTTTAGTATTCAGGAAGGTAACAATAATGAAAGTACTTTAGAAAGAAAAAAAATTATTTATTTATACTTTAAAATGTTTTTTTTTCATTGACTTTGATGGAATTTTCTGGGCTGTATGCCACAAAACAGTGATTAATAAGTTTGTGAGATATATATGATGATATTATTAATCTGATCCCTACAATATGTAACTGGTTGAAATAATTTCTGACACCCTTGGAATTACTTAAATTTACCAAGTTAACTTATAATTATATATTGGTTTATCTGAGCTTTGAATTTGTTTACCTCTTCCTGTGTTAGAAGCTAAAATGTTACTTCCAAAAAGCTTTTTGCAATGCTAGCAGAAGTTTTTCCCTATCTACTTTGACACTTGTCAACATCTCATTTGTTTCCAGAGTTTGATCAAACTTGATGACTTATTTATAGTATGCTGTTATTTAGCTTGGTTCTGTGCAAACCATGGACTCTTCCAAAAATCTTTCCTCTAAATCAGATCCAGGCACTACAGTCGAACACACAATTCATCACTTCCCATTGAATGATAAAACTCTTTCATTATTTTCTCTTTATAACCTAAGAAATGCAAAATGTATGACTGTTTTCTAGTATTCATTCCATATCCTCCTTTCTGAAAACTGATATGAAGATTTGTTTAAACTGATAGCAGTAACTACCTCTTCTGTGAATAAATTACACTTCCCATTTCTGAGAGGTCCTACTCTTTTCCTCCTTGCTGACCTCTTCTTCTCCATGTACTTAAAAAAAATTCTGATTTATCTCAAACCCTCATGCAATCTGCTTTTCATTTTCTAGCCTTAATTTTCTTATCATTTTTTGCACTCTCTCTTAACTTCATTTTCTAATCTTCTCAGTACTGCGGTGTAGCTGATGTTTTATGCCTTGTATTCCCTTTTTCCTTACTTTTGATTACATTTTGGACTTTTCAGCACATCCTCATTGACTTTTTACTCCTTGTATATATATTGCAAGATTGCACATGCAACCTTTGGGTATGCATTCATTTACCTCTTCACATTTTTTTTTTCTTTTTCTTTTTTCTTTTTTCCTTCAGCTGTCAATATTTTTCCTTTAATATTTTCATCATGTTAATTTTTCATACTACATACTACATTGCTCTAAAATGACTGCTCCTAAACATTTTGAACTTCTTAATTCATACCAGTTTGATTTGTCTTTATAGTTTTGAAAGCAACTCAAGTATTTTCAGTTCTTTCATGAAAAGGCTTTCATACCTCTCGTTAGATGGTAATCAAAGAATTTGTCACAATTACTTTTTTCAATATATGCATAAAAAGGATGGGATACCCCTCTGGGAACAGGAACAGTCTTAATTTTTGACAACACTTGCATTGCTAGAGATAAACAAATTAATCCTTTTTTAGAATAAGGAAGCAGCTTTGCTGGTTCTGTGACAGCCAAGGGTTCCATTGAGCCAGAAGATCCTTGGATATTACACAAAGGCAACTCTGCTGCCTGTTCCTGTCTGTAGTGCATTTTCTGAAGTTAGTACACAGGTTTGCTACTATTGTCTAATTCTGAACTGGTAATAAGATGGCAGTGCTGGCTGTGGAAATCAGTTGCCATAGATTCTGGGAAGAAGTATGATGCTAGGAGTGATAGATGCTTGTGAATCTGGCTCTGTTAGGAAGAATCAAAAGTAAAGATGATAGAGGCAGTCAAGCAGAATTTCCTCGGTAAAGTACACAGCTAACAGGCATTTCTCTTTCTACACAATATTCATTTGCTGGAGAGGGCTGGGATATATATATGTATGGGTACATACACACATATATATAATGTATAATTTTGACAGGGCTGAACATGACCAGACTTTTACAGGCTTTATGATCTCTAGCAATGCAAAATCATTAGACTAATAATAGAAAACTAGCTGACCATTGAATATGTAAATATCTTAAGCTAGTTAAAAAAAGTGTTGCACCCAGGCCTTTGGTCCTCCTTCACTCCTTCTGAGGTTCACAACTTAATTTTCAGTGGGTAAGAAAAAAGTAGAGGTGGGAAGTGAGTATCTGAAATGATCCAAGCAGCAGACAATACAGGGGTTATGTTAAAGATTTCTTGTTTAGACTTCTGTCAGATGAAAGATGATCTAAAATCTCCCTCTTGTGTGAGATACACACTCAGAGTAGATTTTAGCCCTAAGTATTTATCAGATTTTCAGCAAATTGATTTGAGTGCTTTTTAACTGTACAAAATAAATGAGGCTTAAGAGTTCTGGATTAAATTTTTACTTGTATTACAGCTGCAAATGGCTTCAGTATACAAAACTATAATTTTACAGGTGGTTAATCTGTAACATGGGCCAAGATTTTATTGCAGAAAAATTAAAAACGAGAGACATCAAATGCTGAAACAGATGTCATATCTGGGTTGTACCTAGCTTTAAAAAATAACATGTTGAGCAGGTCTATTTCTGATTTAACATTGTTTTAGACTTTTATTAACATCAAAAAGGCATACAAGTTATATAGTAACAGTAGGACTCCTCACCTGAGAGGAATACTGAGCAATCAAGTGTAAAACATTAACTTTACATGAAAATATATACCTAAACTAAGGTGGCAACATGAAAGATATCTCTGATGCACTGTGCTGAGTGGGGGAAGGGAGAACTGAAAATGAGGAAACGAACAAACTGGACCCTTAGTGCCAAGCAGCACAAATTGGAGTTAAGATGAATAAGAAGAATCCAAGAGCTATTAATCGAAGCTCAGCACCTCCAGGGATAAATGATTCTTATGCCTGAAATAGATTTAACTCTCCCCAAACAGTAATCTCACTCCTGAACAGGAAATGAAAATAAAAGCGAGCTACCTACCAGGCAAGAGCAGACTCTACCTTCTGAATATTGCAGTCACTCAAGAGATGCTGAATCTTTCTCTTTAAGTCCCCTACATCTACAAAAATATGTGAATGCTTGCATAATAATCTTTAGGTTTTAGGAATTTTATAAAGGGAACACTCGTTTCTGAACCCTCATTTTTTTCCCCTGTATCAGTGCTCTGTTTTATCTCTTAAAGTTATATCAGCCTGAGGATTGCTGAGAATCAGTTTTGAAATGGAGGAATTCTTTAAAGCTGCTATTCAAAAGTTCCACAGAATTTTTTTAATTATTGTTTTTTTGAAAAAGAAAATGTGAGACACTATGTTAGCAACTTCAGGTTCAGTTTAGTGTTAGTTTTCAGATAAATTTCTTTTAGTTGACACGGTTTCATATTCTTTTCTGATTCAAGCAAAACAAAACACATTTCAAAGATACAATGCTTATTTTGAAACTTTTAAAGAAGCTTTTGGATTAGGAAAATAATAAATTGTTTCCAAAGGGAGCAGAGTTAGATGAATGCTGTAGCATTCTGCAAGTCTAGCCCTGAATGATTGTCTTTATTCAGCTGCTGAAAAGTGGCAGGGAGGAAGCAAGCATCTATTACTACAATTTTCTTTTATTCCAGAGTTGTTGGTTTTTTTTTTTGGAAAAACTTCTTCAACCTTTCCTTACAAGCTTGTAGTTCATGTTTGGCTGTAATTCACATTACAGACATCTTTTCCTGATTTCTCTGTTTCCCCTTGGGAATTCCTTGCTTTGGATAAATCTAGCTACAGTGGAGTCAGTGGCAAAATTTTGATTTCATTGACCTCAGTATTTCATATTCCAGTTCACATTCTCTAAGCCAGTTCAGGTGCAGCTACTGTATTGAAGTTGCTGTAGTGCAGAGTAGGCTGATTCTTTTTCTTTTCTTGTGTTTATTTTCACAGCATGTATAAAACTATTTATTGATTTGATTGCTCATTTATGCAGCAGTAAAATACAGACAAACTGTAATCTGCCTGAGCTGGAATTCCTAGGAGTCTGCAGTTTTATGTGGTTTTTGAGTATGTGACAGGTCTATGAAGTTTCTCTTACTTCTGTGGGATAGCCAGGGGCCTGAAGAACTTCATGAGCAGATCTTAATTTTCCATTTTCTGGTTGTGCTAGACTTAAAGTTAAGGGGTTCTTAACTTGTAACACTGCTTTTCAATCATCTTCATACCTCAACCTGGAGCAAAATTACTTAGTATCTTCTTCAGTTTGCTGTCTCTCAACAGGGCTATTTTTCCTCCTTTTGTGTCCTGAAATCAAGTGCTAGACTTCCTAGAGAAAATTATAGAGTTACAGTACACTAAAATGTGTATACACACATTCAGGATGCAGAAGCACTGGAGTAGAGATGCTTCTTTGGCTTAATTCTCTTTTTTAATATTTTCTAACATCGTTATTGTGTTGTGTTTTGCTTTGTTTTTAATACTGCTTCTGAGGCTTGAAATTATGTTTTTACAAAAACATCTAGTTAAAAGCCTTGAGGTTTTGTTCCTAAGACATAATAATCAGATCAGAGCACCTCATTATATGGAAAGTTATGAGCTTTTTCCACAAGCTTCACCATTTTAACTGCATTCACCTCATATTATTTTATTCAGTTCTTTGCTATCAGATTCTAAATTCTTCAGCCATCGCATCTTTATTTTCCCAAATAATATCTTAGTAAACTCCACCCCCACCCTATCCATACCCTTTTAAAGACCATTTATGAAAATATTATTATATAATTTTTTTCTTTTTTTCCTGCCTGTGGTTTGTTTTTCTTTTTATTTTTGGTTGTATTGCTGTTTTGTGTGTCTGTTTCTTTGGTTTTTTTAATAATATTTATTCGTGTGAGGACCTTCTTTCTCATTTCATAACCAGCCACGAATCTTTTAGATCTTTTGACAAGGGTCACTGTAAAATATTTTTTTCAATACTAGTTTTAAGGTTTTTTTTTTATTTTTTAGGGTTATTTTAATAGCAAATACTTTCCTTTAAGTGGGCCTGCCTTTCCCACAGCCTTCTCACTTCTGTTCAAAAATTCGTTTCAGTAATCTGAGACATTTCAGTAAGCACATGAATGTCTAATATGGAGTATTCATGTACAGGGCTTGCTCCTACAGCACTTGTCCATGCTCTCCATGGTGTGAATACTCCCTTAATTACTCACTAGCAGAATAAAAGAAATAAATTCAAATTTCTAACCATGCTGTGTGCAATACTCAAGACAGAAAAGTTTTCTCTATTGTTCAAGGGACAGAAAAGGACAAGAAAAATCCATGAACATATTCCATAGCAACGAATACTCATGCTACACTCACTCACCAGCTTTCAATAAGGCACTAATGCTCCCTTTAAGACATAGGTATCTTATTTCCAAAAAAATGATCATGTTTCAAGCCAGTCTTACCTCTGATAGGGAATGTCATGCTTTCTGCTAAGAAGTAATAGCAGAGCAGCACACCTGATGCTGAATGCGGACAAAGCTGAAAGTTGTGCTCGAGTGTAATTCAGAAGTGTCATGTCCTTTGTGGAAAAGCTGAGTAATTTTCTGAATCTTGTGATACCTAAATGCACATGCAAAATTGACTTTATACATCACTTATTTTTACAACTAATTAGAAATCTGTGCTGAATGTCAATAGAACTCCATTCTCCTTCAGGTCTACTGACTGACTGACTCCAGTAGCACACTTAGAGGAATTGAATTGTGTGTTTAATTCATTCCCATATAATCCCTTAAAAGTGGTAGATGATCATGTCAGGTTAAAAGTAGAGAAAAAAAAATCTCAGTAAAAACACATTGCTTCATAATCTTAGTTTGGTGTAGGAACTGCAAGAGTCTAAAGAGTCTACCTTTATTAATAAATTTAAGCCTTTTTTTTTTTTTTTTTTTTTTCAAGTTAAAGCCACAGGTAATCATGAATTCTAACGGGAGTGAAACAATTTCTGGAAACAGTAAAGACAGAAAATGAAATGGCAAAGGCTACTAGAGAGTGTGCAGGAAGCTCTTCAAGTATGCATTGGGAGGCCAACATCTTCCTGGACCGTTTGTTATAAGGAGTAGTGTGCTTACAATAATTAGTACCCTGAGCAACCCAGAGTAGATTGTAGACACAGCTGTTGTTGTTTAAGGCAGCAGGCACATCAATGGCAAGGCAGTAGGTATTGATTTGTGCAGTGACATCTTTCTAGCTATGTCATCTGAGTGAAAAGAGATCCCAAATTAACCAATAATAAAGTGTTAGAAGTTGTAGTAGGTGCCTCTTGGGACTTGTTCTGGTTGAGGATAGATACCTCTCCTCTTCCCACAGCCATCAATCCTTCTTGAAGGATTGCATGAAGGTCCACATTGGTCAAAAACAAAATGTGAAGCCTGAAAGTACAAAGTAGCTGCACTGCATATCTACTGAAAATTTCCACACAGTTATTCTGAAACTTGACCTAACTATTGATATGCAATTTTAAAAATGTTACAAAATGTAAATAAATATTCTTCTTTAGGTATTTGAATACGAGTAATTTTAATGTATAGTCCCATTTCCATCAAAATCATATGTCAGAAATTGTTAGTTGCATCAACTTGATTCTCTTACTGTTCTGATTGTACAGTCCATTTTTGTCATGGGCCACTGGCTATATAGTACATCAGCTGACTGTATGTAATAAAGGGCAACAGGCCTGGACATTGTTGATGTTAGAGCAGTAAAAAGCAGTGACCATAAATACTTAATCCACATGAACATTACAGAAAGTCTGTACTGAGTAATAATCATATGACATAAAATGTTAATCAAAGAACTAGCTCTAATTTGGATTTGAACTATCTCATACTGTGGTGGGATTTCTGTTTATTTAGTAATATAAAACCAGCTTGTAATCAAACTTTTTCCAGTTCTTGAATTACCTTTTTATAAAGGTTATGTACTTTATAAAACATTACATGATTGAATTTGCTCTCTTATCATGCAGAAAGGGAAAAAATATTTTGACTCATGAACTAAGTTTTACACCAGCAAGTATTTAATCAAATTTGAAGAAGTAGATTTCTATCACTATTTTGATTTTAATATACCATTATAGACCACACTTTGTTTTAAAAAATCTAAGTATTTTTTTCATATATGAGTTATGTTACAACTGGATATAGATTCATATTTCCAAAAATACCAGGTTACAAATATGGCTGAGATAAAATAAATAGTTATTATTTAGTTATTTTCAATAAATACTCACTCTACAGATTAAAAAATATATTTTTTTCTTTTTTCTTTCTTTTTTTTTTTTTTTAAGCTAGAGGAAGAATTTGTATCTAGGCCATGGCACTCAACATCAAGCACAAATAATCCAGATCAAGAGGAGTTAAAAAAATCTTCTGTATTTATTAACACAAAGTCCAAAGCTCTTAAAGAGGTATGTAATCTTATACTTGCTTCTAATTCTGCTGCAATCAAGGTATTCTCTGAGTAAAACCATATTTTACGTCTCTAGAATTTTAGAAAATGCAACTGGTCCCTATTAACACAGTATAACAATTTTAAAGAAATGCAACTGCCAAACATGATCATTTTTTGCTGACACAGTGCTCATTTCTAAACTGTGGGAGAATGCTGAGGGAGGCTTTCTTTACATCTCATTTTCTGTGCATTTTTTTAATAAACATTTGTATCAAGTCTTTAAAAGCTGCTGTTGTAAAACTGCTGTGAAGTCATAAAGAGATCTGAGGATTTCAGATTTAGAATCTTATTGATATATACAGATTAAGAGACTTTGAATATAAAGGTGTTTTATATACATTAGATGTTCCCCTTACAAATAAATCATGAGACTAGAGCCCTTTTCCAGTTTTTCTGTTATACAGCAAGGACTTCCTGTATTTCTATCAGAAGATAAATTCTTTGTATTGAATGAAAGCTGAAATTCATATTTATCCTATTTTAGAAAAATCAAATTAGATTTCTGTCTGTCTAAGGCAGTTTTGGTTTTGTAAGGCTGGGGTGTGTGGGTGAGGTGAGGCCGTTAAGATTTGATTGCTATCTAACATTCCATAGAATGAATCTTAGACCAACTCTGTAATTATATCTGTTGTACAGTCCCAGTGTTTGACTCAACACCTTTCAGAAGCACATACAAAAAATCAGAAATTTTTACCTCAAATCAAGTTTTTTAAGTTTTAAGAACCCTATTAGCTTTTTATAAGGTTCTTTAATTCCTTTATTTTGTATAATGCTCCCTAGGGGGCAACAGAGCACATCAGCCATCTTACTGATCCAGCTGAATGTGGCAGGACCAATCCTCCGTAGGTGTTACACTGAAGCTGAGCAACTAAAATCTGAAATCTTTAAATTTATTTGTGTGTAAAGCTTCACTCAATCAGTTTTTAGGTGCAGTTGTGTAACTAGAAAGAGAGGTTGAATCATCTTGGTATAGGTAGCTGATGCATATAGGTTAACTTAAAAGATGACTGAGCTCAATGTGCCTTTGCAATATTTTATTAGGAAATAAAATTCCTAATTTCAGCAATTAGGAAATAAAATTCCTAAAGTCAGCTGGAAAGCTGAAAACATGGATGGAGTTAGTTGATACTGCTAATGGAAAACCACCTGCTTGGAGGAAAAGAATGACTACCATAGTCTTGTCCATCCATCTTGCATTAGGAAAAAAAAAAGGAAAAAAGAAAAAAAAAAAAGAAATTGTTTAGATAGAATGATTGCTGTTACAGGGCTTAGATATTTGAGCTTTTTTGCTTTTGATTGATTTATTTTTTGTGTATATAAGGTGGGTTTTTTAATTTCTTCTAAGTCCTTATTTATTTTTGCAATCCAGGTCTGTATGGTCTCTTTATATAAGCTGCAAACATCAATACATGGTGCTAATATTAAGTCAAAGCATTTCAAAACAGCAAAGTGTGCTTATGACCGCACTTGACTCTTGTATAATAATTTGTTAATCATAGTAGGGTATTTACCTTGAAAATGGTCATTCTGTAACAAAGTACACATTTGATTTTATACTGAATAAAAATTACCCTGCCCTCTCTTTTTAAATTGGTTGCTGTCTGTTTTCACTCCATGCCTTGTTGTGTGCAGAAAGTGAAATCCACAGGCCTATAGTGGATGAAGCTAATATTGTCTGTGTCTTTCACTGCTGGCTGTTACAAAAATCAATACAAAAAACTTATGAGTGTTCTCAGTACCCAATTCAATAGAAAATATGTCCCATTTCTGCAGCTTTTGCAACATTGTTTGAGCTTCCAGGGCATAGAGGTCTGGACATACTTTTTATTGAATCAGATCCTCAGTAATGTCTTCATATATTTTTAAAGAAAACTCAGAAGGTACACACTGAAATAAACAGTGAGAATTGTACAAGTCAATGGTTAGAATAGAAAGCTTGAATCAGAATGTGAAGACTGAAATCTGTTTGGCTAGCAGCAGTTTCTCCTGTAAAAATATTTTATTTCTACTGAGGTCTTCTATATCTGGTTGTATCAACTTCAAAGAATATAAACATTGTGCCTTTGGCATTGCCTAATTTGAAAAATATATACCCACCAATAAACCAGCGAGAGATACACACTTTAATAAAAATCATCATAGTTGAAAGTTCTATTCTGCCTGAAAGTTCTGTCTTTACCAGAACCTGTTCCTCATTCTTTCTTCCTCCTTCCCCCACCCCCTCACTTTCTGTTTGATGCATTCCTTAAATATTTTAAAATATGTTTTAACCTATTCTTATTTCTAAAAGCCTGATTTGTGTCAGTTCCATAACTATATGGAACTGCCTGGAAGATATATGCAGTCTGAGAGAAAGCGGTTGTTTCATGATAAATATAAGATGAAAGTGATGCTTCTAGGCAGAAATTCAAGGAAATTTCTGGAAGGCCAACCTCCTCGTCAGCTGAAGACTTCAAAACATTCAGCTGAGAAGGAAGCTCTTGTCTCCTTTCATTGTCTTTATACATACTTAACATATTCAGCAAGAAGTATTTTGTGGAAAATTGTCTTCTGCATCCTCATCTTCATGGACTGAGGCAAAAATTTGTAACACTTCTAATGGCTGAGCAGGAATAATACAGACTTCAAAGATGTCCTCATTGGCAAATAGGTGGAAATTGGCTCTGAGTCCAGTCATATCCATGACTGATGTGAGAACTGTACTGTAATTTGCTGACTTAAAATCTGGTTACTATGTTAAAAAAATTATTTAAAAAAAAATGTCTTACCTTTTCAGTAACCAAACAGACGTACTGAAGAAGCAGACCTTACGACTTCATCCAAGCTGGGAATCCCAGTCCTATCACCACTCATCATGGATCTCCATTTTATGCCTGCTTCATTAGGTCGTGTTGCTGATGAACCAGCTCCAGAAAAAATGTAAATGGTTCATGTCTTCTGGATTGATATTAAAAGTATTACCAGTACTATCAATAATGATGTGTATCTGAAGGTATCTTGCCTTCTCAGAAAAGATCTAATTGACATTATGAAAAAAATTGCATAGAGTGTAAATGTTTTAGAACTTGTAGAGCACCCTTACTAACAGCTAATGAAACATCCAGATACTCAGTAGTGGAGTAAAAATTCCTTATCTTTTCCTATGTTGTTCAATATATTTTGATGTCCAGAAGACAAATCATATCCTATGATGCATCAAGAGCAGCATAGCCAGTAGATTGAGAAAGGTGATTCATCCCCTCTATGTTTTTGTGAGACCCCACCTCAAATACTGTGTCCAGTTCTGGTGTCCCCACCATAAGGAAGGGACATGGAATGAGTCCAGAGGAGGGCCACAAAGACGATCCAGGCTCAGGAGCACCGCTGCTACAAGGATGGGCTGAGGCAGCTGGGATTGTTCATCTTAGAGAAGACTCCAGAGAGACCTCATTTTCTTCTAAAACCTGAAGGGAACCTACAAGAAGTCTGGAAAAGGACTTTTCATAAGAGTGTCCAGCAATAGAACAAGGGGAAGTAGGTCCAGATGGGATATTAGGAAGAAGTTCTTCAGACAAGACTCTGGAATAGACTTCCTAGAGAAGGTGTGGATGACCACTCCATGAGAGTGTCAAAGGTCAGGTTGGAGCAGGTTTTGAGCAACCTAGCCTTGTTGAAAGATGTCCCTGCCCATGACAGGGAGGTTGGAGTAGATGACCTCTAAGGTTCCTTCCAACCTCAGCCATTCTATGATATTTAAGAAACCTGAAAAACTTATACATTGCTTGCAATGCATATGGTGAGCTGGGTGATATTATTTTTATTTCTTTGAGTGTAATTTTTTCCCTTGTGTCTTGTTGAAATACTTGATTACTAATGCAAAGGCAACATTTGGTTGGTTGGCCAGCAACAGGGTGGTCAAATACTGGACCAGGTTCACCAGAGTGAGTCTTCTCTAGGCTGGAGAATCTGGGAATCTGTTTTAGCAGAGACTGCCTGAGCAGGGGAGTTGAACTAGTTGATCTCTAGAGGTCCTTTCCAACCATGGTCATTTCATGATTCTTCTATGAAGTTACCACATAAGTTGAAACAATTTAGGCTAAAATTCATTAGGTGTTTAATAAGTTTGATTTAAATAGATTGCATGTGAAGATGCCGTATCATCTGCTCTATACCTTTCGGAAGTCAAATAAATGTAAATGATTTCATAGTCTACATAAAAGAGCTATCGTTTCTTTACCTAATGAAGAAAACCAGATTTCTATTCTTAGGAAATTTTTTGGAAAAAATCTTGATGTCCATTTGAAATCTCTGAAGGAGTATACACATGAAGGGGCAGGCATCTTGGGATGAGAAAAAATTAGGAAGGCAAAAGCCCAGCTGGAGCTCCATCTTGCCACTACCATAAGGGACAACAAAAGAAGTTTTTACAAATACATCAATAACAATAAAAATAACAAAAAAAACCCAAACAAACAAACAAACAAACAAAAAAAACCCCCAAAAAACAAAAAAAAAAACCCAGGGAGATTCTCCATCCTTTATTGGGTGTGGAGGGAAACATTGCAACCAAGAATAAGGAAAAGGCTGAGATACTTCATCCTGCTCTTGCCTCCATCGTCATTAGTCAGACCAGCCACCCCCACAGTATTCAGCCCTCTGAGCTGGGAGATAAGGATGAAGAGCATCACAGCCCTCCCATAATCCAGGAGGAAGCAGAAAGTAGTAAACAGTAGAAAGTAGGTGAAAATCAACAGCTAAATAAGTATACATCTCAGAAACTATCAAGCTACACTTCACTTTGCCGTTTACAAGTACACTATTGTCCTGGTTTCAGTAGTTCATGGAGGGCAGGCCATCAGAAGCCCAGAGTCAGGCAGGAGCTTCAGGCAGGCAAGCTGCCTGATGGGCTGATGGGGGTGTCCCCCTCACTCCCCTCATGCTCGTTATAAAGGGGGAGGTAGGCTAAGGGGGGGCAGTTCTGTCTCCTGGGGCTCCTCCCTCTTGGCTGCTCCTTCTGCTACTTGTGAAGACTAGGCTGAGTATAAGCTTGCATATTTTCTCTTGGTATTTGTATTTTTTTTTATATTTCAACCCATGGGGCTTCTCTCCTCTTCCTGATTTCCCCTTCCTAGGGATGAGTCAGTGGGTGAGAGAGCAGCTGCTTCAGTTTAGGCCCAGGTAAGACCAAACAGAAAAAATTCTTTATGTTTTTATGAAGCCATGTTAATTTTGTGGCTTGGACAGATAATTCCCCTTCCAGGTAACAATACAGGATCATTGACAAAAAAAAACCATAATAACTAACTTGGGCAGAGCAGAAACTCACCTGGCAGATGTATGTGTCCACTACCTGTGGGAGTATGCACTCTAAAGTAACATTTTATGAGACCACACTGCTGAGAGTGACCTGAAAAATCAATTTTTGCAGTGTACCAGAGGAGGAAAGCATGAACAAACTGACTAGTCCATCAGCTTAGCAGTTTAGAAGTCTGTGAGAGATCATTTTGTGAGGAATTATTTCTTTTTGACTTCTACAGCAAACTACTGTTTTTGCTGTCATCAGTGGTCCTTCTGTTTTTACATCTTGCAATCTGTTTTCAGTTGTCTCATACCACGGACTCTACCCACTAGCTATGTAGCCAATATAAAAATAACACAGCTAAGATATCTCTAACACTGAAAATATTGCTATGCACCGAAAGGTAGCATACTTTCTTCTTCATACATGGTCTTCTGCATTAAAATTCAATTTTTTTCAAAAAAAAGCAATATGTTTCTGAGAGAATAATTTTCAAGAACAGACTATACAGTCAAGTTACCTAATTGATTGGAGAATTTTTCATTTCAATTATGACCTTGAAGTCAGTGATGCCTGGAATGCCCCTCAAACCATGTCATGGGTGTTCTAGTAAAGATCTATTGTTAGATCAATTACTAAAAGCAATGGAACATCTGATCCTACCCTTGAAATTAACCAGGAAAAGTAGGTCAGCACACCTTCAGCTGACACAATGAAGTATTATGCTCTCAATGACCCAGGAAGGAAAGCACTAATGATTGATGGGAAGAGATATTTAAATGAGAAAGTTGAAGCACACTAGAATTAAGCACGTCAGAATGATCAAGCAACTCCAGCCAGCCAAGTGACTCAGATAACTGCAATTTTGGCCAAATCTTATGTGAGTTTATTCCCCCTCAAAACAAGTTATTTCTTTCATGAAATGGAAAAGGATTTAGGTGTTGAAGATCTAACAGTCTTTCCAAATGGTTGCTGTTCCTTTTGCGGTTGTTCTTTGTTTTTTTTTTAATAACACTGTTTTACTTTCCTTAGTTTTCCTGGTCTCTGTGTATGTGATAGAAAGGCTATTGTCATCTATTCTGAGAGGTTAAACCCACTAAAAATGATGTCAGAAAGAATTTGGAAGATTACCAGTGTCAGAAAATTTATGAAAACTGTTTTCTGAGTATGCTTCAGAGGCATTATTCTGTTTTGAATGCAAAACAAATGGAGAAAATTAACAAAATACTTGTGGCAGTACAAGAATATCAGAACGCTATACAAGTATTTTTTTAATTATCCCATGGTCAAGAGCTCAGCACGTATTTAGAAACCACTTAGAACAGCTGTTTTGGTTGTCTGTAGGCAGCAGTGCAGCCCACCAGTTCTCCAGGAAAGGCGTCATAGACGAACTATATTGGGTTTTGATTTGGTTTCCATTGGCTGTAATTGAAAATGGACCATGACTGCTGGAAATAGACTTTGAGGGAAGACACTACAGATGTTCAAATTACTGTTTAAAGAGTATAAGAAGTCCTTGTCTGAGAAGGCAGACGGATTTCATGATCGCTTTCTAGATCAATAGTGAGATAAAAGGTGTGGTTTTGCTCAAGTCTGTTACAGATTACGTAATGTCTTTCCCAAGCTTTCTGGGACAAGCAACTTAAGCAAAGGAAAGATGAAGGCAGTCTCCTACCAGGCTGACAGATTTCTTTTTGCCAAATCACAAAAGGAGACTAAACTTGCACTTGACTTTGCTATGATAAGTGCCAAAAGTCATTAAAAGACTCAGCATCAGTACTTTGAGTAGCCAGGGATTTTAAGTAGCTGTGTATTTGCAAATTTGGGGCTTAATTGTTTTCAATTAAAGTGACCTAGTTTCTGTATTCAGCAATTAAAGACACATCTGCCACAGGATCTTTATAATTTAGAACTGGAAGTTTACTGCATCAGCTATTTCTTGGACTACTAGAAAGAGAATTTACAATGTGCTGTGTTTCTAAATAAGTCTCTATTGAGAAAAACATTGCTTACTTCACTGAGCATTTAAAATGGCTGTATAAGAAATATGAAACACCTGTACAGAAAATTAAACAGAATTTCATAGGACTTGAGGTATACTTTGATCTAAATGTACTTTTTTCCTTTTTTTTTTTTTTTAATTTATTTTTAATTTGTTTTTTGTAACATTGGTGCTAGTTCTTAAAAGAATCTCCCGTGGAATAGTGTTATTACTGCAATTGGAGTGGAGTGGACACGGGATCCAAAGTGTGAAAAATAAGACGCCTTCAATGCAGACAAAAATGGTTTTGAGCATAACTTAATGTTCTTTACTGCATTTTTATCTGTGCATTAAATGGTACATAAGGGGAATCTGCAGTTTGCAAAGTAGCTGCGACAACTGATTAACTGACTCTGTCAAGCCTTATTACTGCAACCTAGGAATAAGATGTTTTCATAGACTGTGATTTGGATTCTTTCAGGTATAATTCACAAAATTTTGCATTGATATAGTTTGCTGCTTCTCTTTAGTCTTTGGCCCTTGATAATGCCAAGGGTGGGTTACTGGGTATATTTTCTCTTTCCAGAAAAGTTGTGAAAGTTACAGGAAAAATATTCCAATTTGTACTGGATGAAATCCTGAAATCTCTTATTAAAATATTTTATCAAATCGGTGTATAATTTTTTAATTTTCCTGTTGCTAGATTTCTATGCTCATTTTTAATTTTTCTTGCATCCTGATCAGAGCTAGAAAAGCTTTTCCTACCTGAACTAAAATAAACAGCAAATCCCCAAGTGGTGTTGCATATGGGTAAACATGTTGTGGTGATTAGCCTAATATAACTCAGTTATTTTACTTAGGCCACATGGAACTCATTCTATTTGAATGGCACACTGTGAAATTAGCTGTACTCTGCACACTTAAAATATTTAATGTCAGCCTATTCATTTATATTACTAAATGCAACACAGTAGAGTGATGAAGACAGCAACTCTACTTGTCCTGAGGTAAGCAGAAATATTCATAAATTAAACCAGATTTAAACCCCTCATTCGAAAGAAAATGTGTCCATTTAAGATATGAAAGGCTCTTAGCTTTCACAGTTAGTATCTTCTTAAAAAGCACAAGACATTATTGTTGTAACAGAAGTATGTAAGAAACTGCTGTCTGTAGTATTATTAGTCAGTGAAAGAAATGGTCATCAAAACCTTAATTTGCAAACAGAGCTCAAAAATGGCATTTTCCTAAAGAGAAAGTTTTTAAGAAACTTCAATATGTATAGCATTTCCAGTAGAATCCTTATGATAATTTGCCTGATTGCTTTGTGGAACACTTTTGTTATATGTCCTATCATCTAGGAGAACAAAAATGTCCCAGAGAAATCATGATTTGGTTTGAAGTTTGTGATGTAGTTTTTAAGAGCAACAACAAAATGGTGTACGAAGCACTGCAAAGATCAGGTCAGAGTTAGGAATGGTATGCCTGGAGTACTGATTAATTTCAGGCAATGATTTCTTGGTACACTGGAGATATAGCTGGGTTTTTAGTATAATTAGACTTTGAATGCCAAGGCTGTGATCAATAGGAATTAAAAGACCATTTGCAAAAGCTATCTTTATACAATTTATACAAACAGTTTTTTCATTTCTTTAAATATGTCAAAGCCTAAGGCATAAAACCAGCCAAGATTCCATGCTAGCACCATCGTAATCTCTACCTTTCTTCTTGCTTTATATAAAGCTATAAAAGAATTTTACTTTTCTATGTAAATTAAGGGTTCTTTTTTTGTATTTAGCTTCTTTGTATTTAGTTTGGCAGGTGTCAATTTCATTAATAATCAACAAAATGACATTCTAGACTTGCTTTGGATAGCAGTTCAATGCATTCTATTGATTTTGTATTATTGGAGTAGATGTTGTCATCATTATTACTGTGTGCCATGCTTCAGGCAGGATTTGAATTAACCAGTAGTATTTCAGTGAAGAATTTTTTCCTTTCGGCATGGAAATTGAATTATTGTTCACCAATATTTTTTTTTAATTTATTTTCTTTGGGCTGGGTACTTTTAGTTTTTTAAAAATATTATGTATTAAAATTATTCAGAACAAAATGCTTCTAGAAGTCTTAGCTTATTTATTTGCTGGCCTTTTTTTTCTTTTTTTTTTTTTTTTTTTTTTTCTAACCTTAAGGCTGTATTACATTTTCTTTGGAGTGCAACACAGTGTAATATTAGCTACTATTTTAATATGGTGACTAAAGTTAGATGGATGTTCATGTATATTACTCTTTCTTTTCTAAACTGTAAAAAGCAGCACACTATTCACAGTTAGGTCAGCTACAGGAACACATCCACTGTCAGTGAGCCATGAGAACTGCTCTGGAAGGGAAGCAGTTTCGTCATGGGTGACAGTGTAGAAATTCTTAAATATGTTCAAAACCAGTATAACTCCAAGAAATTGAACATTTTGTACTACACTTCACCTATCCGTGATTCCTTTGGGAAAGTCTTTTCTTGCAGAAGTGATAGAATTTGAGAATAGCATAAGACTTCCCTCTGCTTTCTATGGTGAAAGAAGTGTTTGTTTCTGTTGAAACTACCACCTCCTAGGACTGTAGGAAGTTTTGTAAGGAGTACTGCAGTCTTAAATTTGTACAGCTACTACTCAAAATGAAACGCCGCAGATATTTACATCTGAAAAGTGGTCTGCTCCATGTAAGCCTGACTATTCTTACAACTATTGAGGATTTTAAAGTCTGTCATGAGTATGGAAGTGACATATCAGCTACATCTGTTTGCAGTGGGTTTCAGATTACACTCAGCTCTTTCAAATATTTACAAGGGTTTTAGAAAGAGGTGGAGACTCAAGGCAAAAGCTAGAATCTTTTACTGAGCTACAGAATGCTTGAGGTTGGAGAGCACATCTGGTAGTTATCTTGTCCAACAGACTGCTCAGACAGGGTTACCTACAGCACTACTCTGGAAGTGTTATTCCTTAGTAAATTTCTGAGAGACTGGAAAAGCCCAGATGGAAAAAATGACTACTCTATAATCTGCCCAGGCACAACAAAGGGATGAGAAATTGTAGTAGAAAAAGGACTTTCCCTTGTCTCCTTCTTGTGGAAAATGTATTTAGTCTGAGAAGGTGTTCTGTGGTCACACAGCCATGCAAATGTCATCTGCAATGCAAAAATGTGTGGCTAAATTAAGAGAAGTATTTCCCAACGCAAATCCAGAGATACTACTATGGAAAGACCCGCTTTTCCAGATGGAGTAAAATATTTAATAATTAAACTAATAACATGTAGTCTCTTTTGAGGACTTTTCCCAAACTTTACTTAATTTTAATTTTACGTATTTGACATCTTGTTTTGACAATTCCTCTGATTATATCAATATGTCACATTCTGCAATAATAATGAAACATGATGTATTTCAGCAGAGTGAGTCATCCTGATGGCATGTCAGATCCAACATATTCCAAATCAAAGTTCCTCAAAACATGATGATTAAAACTGTTATTTTGAGCTCCTCCTGCTCAAATTATTTATATTTCTTATTGTTATTCCTTCTGATAAAATGAACAGGATCTTTTACAACATGCTCCTCTTGACCTGGTTACCACTCACTTTAATTCAACACAAAACTGAAAATGAGGTGTACAAAACCTGAGGGGTAGAATGGAGAACAAAGCATCCTCGCTTGTATCTTTGCCTGGTTTTAAAAATATACACCTTTAAATTTAACATAGACTTCATTCCAGTAGCCATTATGTTCCTATGCCTCCCCTAGTAATCAGTATCTTTTACTCCTAAAAGCTGAGGCCAAGAAAAGGAAGTTGGAGAGGTGTAATGGGTGAATCTTGTAAAGCAAATTTAAGACTACTGATGGGATAGACTTGAGGCAAAAATCTCACTACTGAGTTACGTCAAGAATTCCTGGAATAAAGTTTCATATTCTCTTACTACCAGAAGCCAGAACTACAGACAAAATGAAGATTTTTTTTTTTGTGCTGAATAGTAAGTAACAGCAACAAATGACTAATCTTTGTTTTTAAGAAATGACGTATTGTCATTCTACTTTTGTTACCTGAAGAAAAATGACCAAACCTTCTATGAAGAATTTTTTTGCCATGCCAGAATATTTATATATCAATTTAGAAAAATAATAACTTGACATTGTTTTCTGCTTGTTCATATTATGAGGTGTGTGAACCATTCTATTTCTTCTTTGCATTGTTGCTAAAAAAGATACAGAAGACGTGTGTTATTTATGCGTGATGATAAATTTCCTCATCTTCAGGAGTTCTGTTGAAGTCCTGATGGTTCATTCAGTTTGATGATTAGTCTTTTTGCTGAAGTAGCTTAGGAGGGCCTCTGATGTCGGTGTCTTGCCTTGCTTTTTTGGGAAGGAATTGGTGACCTAGCTGTGGAAATGTTTCGTTCAGAAAAAGAGGTACTTGAAGGGTTGCACACCTTATTAGCTGCCTTTCCACTGCTGAACACTGCTACCCTTAATCCTGATGGAAGTTATATACACACCTTAGCAGACAAGTGAGCCACCCTGCCGAGTGGATTGCAGGCTCCTCAGAAAGTAATACAATGGCAAAGCCATAGTATTAACCAAAATAGCTGCCAATGATCATAATAGGTCCTGGCACTGGGTGCAAAGGGCAGGAATCCTGGCAACTTTTGTGCTTTCTCTGTTTTCTTGTTTGCAAATGCTCTGTCTTTTCCCAAGGCACTGCTTTGCAGTGCGAGGAACCTCCTGTCCATTGCCAGACCTCAACTACATATTAATTGGGAACTTAATGAAAATTAAAACACTGAGTTTCTAATTTTAACTCCTGCTGGACATGTGTAAGGGGGTAGGTAAAAGAAAATATACAGGAGAACAATGAATGATGAATGTGAGATATTTTTTACAATATATTTTTCTGAGTATGTGTGGAAATTCACTGAAATGCAAGCCAACAAACACCACTGAAGTTCCTGCTGTAGGGGGTCATTTTTTGGTATAGGTAAAGGAGGTAACCTATATGAGGTAACATAAATTAGGTAACCTATACAGAAGCTTTACTTTCCCTTTTATTGGTGGATAACCTGGTGACTGTTGTCTTTGCACAATTGGTTAAAACCCAAGCCCTTTCAGGATAGTAAAACATCTCACAAGCCTTCAAGAGATAAGTAAAATACCTTTTTAAATTTTTTTCTTTTTGTCACAGCAAACCAATGTGTTGCTGATTAGAAATATTGTTAGAATTAAAACATATTTTTAATTATTATCCATTGTATGTGACAATATTCTTGTCTAATTCTTTTATATAAAAAATAACCCTGAAAAAATTCAGACAGTACAGATTACTGTGTGCAAGTCCCTTATATATTGACAAAATGATCAAACGATACTAATTACAGATATTCATATAATATAACTGTAAATGCTATTAAACATGAATAATTATAACTCTCCTGGATGCAGTGCAGTGTTTGATTTATATTATCTCCTGTATATTCTAATATGTTAGCTCTTGCTGTACATGTAACTGAAATTTTGGAACAGATGTTTTCTCCTTTGCTTGTAACTGGGGATTCAGATATCTTTTTCTTTCAATAGTATCACTTGAGTTCTGATTTTTTGGGGGGGCACAATCATATTCTCTTAATATATTTTTACATGGCTATATTTTCTAGCCAATAGCTGTATTTCAGCTTATCACCAGACTTCATTCCAAATGGAAGCACTTTATAAAACAAGTGAAATCACAATACCCAATCATTCAGAAATATTGGGCTACTTCAAATTTTTATACGCTCTTAAATTTTGAGGTGATCAGGGTTCTGAGCTTGCATTGCACAGAATAATTTAGAATTATTGGAGCACTTCACATATTTTTAAAACCACTTCAGCAAGGAAATGATGGGGTTCTAGAAATATGTGGCATATAAGGGTGTAAAATTATCAGAGAGCTTAAGTGCTTCATTGTGAAAGTGATCAAGGTTCCTTGCTTGCACATTGCAGAGCAATTGAAAATTACTGGAGTGCTTCAAGTGGCTCATGTTTTCAGAAGAGTTTCAAGTCTCTCCTGCTCAAATACACTTTAAAATTGTGAATGTCTCCAATATTTTCGATTGTTGAGCATGCACCTGTAATTATACTTTTTCTTATTTTGGCTGTTGGGGCTTTTAGATCCAAACATTTGTCTATCAGAGGTCTTACAGTTAAATAAGTCTTGAAATCCTTTAGTCGCAGACACATAGGAGTTTTGATGAGTTGAATTGTAGCATTGCTTCTGAAGAAAACAGTTTAAGAAACAGTTTTAGTAATATCAGTATAGAAAGCTGACATCTGTATTCATGCCTCTATCTTTCACTGTTTATAGATGCCCTCCACAGGTAGCTTATTTAATTTAAAATTTTAGGTGTGCTCTTTTTTTTTTTTTTTTTTTTAAGTTTAGATTTTCCTTTTTAAAAAATTTGTTATTTTTTAAAATTTTATTATGCTTAAAAAATAGCTTTAAAATATCACTATTTTTCTTCCTCCTTTTGTGTGTGCCTCCTTTGCTTCCACTCCTTGCTGTCTTCACTGCACACATTGCACAAACCACCAATATATTTCATTCTCACACAGCTCATTCTCAGTACTATGTTTTGGTAGAACTCACAGTGGGTAGAATTTTGAGCTGGATTTATCATCCACACAAGAGAATCATAATAGTTCTATATTTTAAGAAGGGAAGAAAAAACCCTATAAAGGGCATCATTCTGCAATGCATTGTTTCTGTATGTTGAATTTATGACTAAGAAGGAAATCACTTGTGTTATACAGGTATTCTATTGTGTGCATTTAAAAATTTAATTCAGTCCCTACTGTGCTATTTGTTTTACTTAACTGTTTTCATGAACTTTGCTTATTTCAGGTCTATATTTCCTTACCTCATCTCTGCTATGACCTATTCCCTGTGACAGTTTGAATCTATGCGCCCTGCTTTCTATTATTATTATTTTAGATCTACCTGCAGTTGTATGGCAAATTGTTAAATGTAAAAAATCACATAAATTTGTCTTTACCTCAGCTTTGCACATAGGAATAATATTAGTAGTAAATGCTGTTTTCTGAAAAGTGAGATGGTTTATTTAAAGGTTTTTAAAATGTTTTCACAATAGGATGAGATTTTTTTTTTTTTTTTACTGGAATAGCACAGTTATAACCCTAAGAAGAAGGAACTAGAAAATACATGCAATCAATATTTCAGTTTATCAAAGATCAAAATGGACATATAACATTGTTTAACATAATATTGCATTCATTTTCATGTTAGTCCTTTCACTTCTAAGGTACCTAGAACAGCATCATTCTCAGGAGCTGATGTTTGCCCACTGATTTGAATCAGGTGCTTGGAAACTTTATTTATAGTGCTTGTTATCTTTACTTTGTGAGAACTTTAAATTATGAGCTGCCAAAAAGTGCTTACAATGTAGAGAATGGTCTGGAATTAAAAAAGTATCATCTTGTATATGTTGTATGCTTGCTGTCATGAATAGTGTCATCCAACCTTTGTATGACCCACAGAAAATTAAAATAAATGATTTTTATCTTAAAAGATCACCTTAATATAATATAATGGCTCAAGATATATCCATATCAATAGCTGCTATTAAAACAATAGTTTTGCAATTTTGGAAAATGAAATGGCTATTAGAGTTACTACTGTGGGATAAAATAGATAGGTATCTATAGAGATAGAAAAGACTGAAATCTGTAAACATTAATATAGAAATTGTTTACAGTGTTAACATTTATCAGAGGCAGAATTTTCTGTGTGTTGCAATAAATCACGTCTTGTTGTGTAAGTTCCTGGCCTCTATTTTTCAGCTCAGTATTTTCAAGTATTAAATGTAATCAAAAGGAAAAAGATGTTTGGACCTGTAGTTCATTTTAATCAAACTGATTTAAAAAAAAAAAAAAAAAAAAGGCCTGAAAAGACAAAAGAACTCTTCCCTGATGCTTTATGAGCAGCGAAGAATGTCTCTAAATTTTGGTAAAGATTTTTGTCGAAGAAATATTAAAAAACCTTGAAAAAGGATGCTAATATTGTACCCTTTTACTGTACTACTGTTGTCTTTTCATTGCAGATATTTCTGGATAAGAGAAACTGCTACATGAAGGCAACAAATGTTTGGATATGTTTGGACAGGATGGGTTCTGCAAAACTGCAGAGCTCATACTGTGTTACAGGCAGTAGAGGTCAAAGGAATGAAAGTGGCTACCAAAGTGATTCAAAGTGGCTTCCAAAGAAACAAGAAGTCAAAAAGACCACAAGGTCTTTTAGGCTCTTTGTTTGTTTGTTTGTTTGTTTGTTAAACTCTCTGTAAGGATCTTTTTGCTATCTACCATCAAAGTAAGGATGCTTCTCAAGGTAGATTTTTATTTGTGGTGAGGGTAGCCATTTCAGGCAGTGCTTACCAGCAAAATGAATAGTACATTATTAGTGCCTAAGGATGTTCCTTAGAACTCCCTTATAACTCTGAACATCTCATAACTTTGCTGCTGAAAACAATCTCCATTTTACATTGTTAGCATGTGTTTCTTTAATTTTCATATACATACCAAAGTGTTTAGGTAGTGTGACCTATTTATGTACCACTCTTTTTCAGTCCTGTTCTGTTGGTAAATTTTAGAATGGCTTGTAGGGTTTAAAACAGAAAAAAGAAAAAATAGAAAAACAAAACAAGAAGAAAACAAAAACCTATTTAATAAATACAGTCAACATGACCACATGACCTGCTTTTTGAAAGAGGAGATATACAGCTGTATACAACTTTTCACCTAACTGGCACATATGCTTACCATGGCTGATGTGGAAATTGGTTTACAGGCAATTTTGTGTAGAAATATTCACAAATTCTTCTGGTAGGGGACCCATGTGCGTGTTGAGGTTTTCCATTTATGTATTTTGGATTTTGTTTTATTTCTTTCTTATTTTTATTAAAACATTGCTCACAAGCCTGATTTTTTTTTTCCT
Organism: Heliangelus exortis; assembly: GCF_036169615.1. Taxonomy (NCBI): domain Eukaryota; kingdom Metazoa; phylum Chordata; class Aves; order Apodiformes; family Trochilidae; genus Heliangelus; species Heliangelus exortis. The sequence goes on from NC_092423.1 coordinate 120,457,389, forward strand.
CCAATCCTTCTATTATGGTTCTTCCTACATGTTGTAACTGAGGGACTTGAGCAAGGGGATTCAGGTACTTTAGCACTTCAACTGGAATATGATGAACATTTACTACGTAGAGACAGTCTGCTAAAGAAAGCATCTAACCACACTGAAAATATTTTTTCCTTTACTTTCTGTTGCAAATTCAAATATGCCAACTGAGCATCGTAATGAAAAAACAAAAAGTAAGATATAGAAGTGAGGCAAGCTTGCGACAAAATGAGAGTATTCAGAAGTGTTAATAGTTTTGCCATGGTTTACCAAATTCATAAAACATTTCACAGCTAATCATAGAGATCTGTGGCCCTACTTACATGGTACAGGCAGTGTTTTCTAGATGTTACACCTGTGAAACAGGAAAAAACCCTTTACAAACCATAATTGTTTGGTTATATATTTCCTATTGCATTTAATTTTGGATACCCGAGTGCACCTGAGTGCTTTTTTTTCACAAATAAACTAATAGTTTACCTCTGCACGTACTATATCAGGGAGCATTTCCCCAAATATGTTGCTTTACGCAGCTTCCCAAAGGCTATTTACTGAAAATGTCCTACTCAATATTTGGAATACTGGCTAGATGTGATTGCTCAGAAAACATCATTTCTGACTCCCAGATCAGATAGAAAAAGTTACAACAATTTTTGAAATCTTGATATTGTCTGAGAAATTATTTGCTAAATATTTTAATATTATGAATTCTTGAAAGAGTAAGTATTCAAGTAACCTAAACTTCTAATAACTTCTAAGATTCTGTAAAGATGGAGAAGAAAACAAGGTTAGAGCTGAACTGTTTAAAATTTTCATAAAAATTTAGACCTGTAACTTCTGAAAATTAAGTTTGCTAGTAAGTATGATTGTAACTTAAGTTCTCTTTGTGACTGGAAGACAAAATGCTATAGAGAGCTTTTCCATGTGAATTTTACTTAGAAATATTGAAAAATATAGGAACACTCTTTCAGTATTCTGCATACTCTGAGAATTTTAGTTTCTATTTACTTAGTTGTGATTTTTTTTTTTCATTCTTAGATATTTTCCTTCACATAGTTAATTTTATAGCCTAATCAAAGCAGTGCTGTAGGAACTTGAAAAAGCTTTCCCATGAAATACCCATATTAGTATTTGTTTTAAAATCCCAAAGCTTCAGGATTAAAACATCATAGGCCTTTTAGAATTGTCAGCAAATGGCAAAATGCTGAAGACTAAGAAAATGCTTCTGAACATATATATATGTATATACATATAAATACATTTCAATTAATCGATATCTATTTTTCCAGTAATAGTGATAAGATTAAAAATGTATGGTATTTGGAATGTATTTAAAGGAATGGTACTAAAATAAAATTTTTCATTTTTCAAGGAATGAAAAAAATATAACCAGTTTAAAAGTGCCACTCACCTAGGAAAATGTAACTCAATATTCAGAACAAACTTCTTCATTTTAGTGCAATATAAAGCATTAAAAACGAGCATTTACTAATAATGTCTTAAAAAACCCCAACCTATCTGTGGAAGCCTGTCACTGTGAGATTGCTTAAAGGATGGGCCATTTATCTTACAGTGTAAGTGTGTACGATAAATATTAGTTCAATAACTAATAGTAGTAATTTTAGTATTTCAGATATATTTTAAAAGTGGTCTGGAAACATAAAGGTTGTGTTGGGGGTTCTTTAACCTGCCAGAGTATATCTATTTTTCTTATTGCAAATGGAAGACAGATTGACCTCTTCCAGCTGATGCCATATATAATTTTAATTATCACATGAGAAAATTATCCTATAAAATTAAATAAATATTAAAGCACTGATTGTTTTTCATTCTTTTTTCTCTTGGGTTTTTTTATGGTTTGGGGTTGGTTGATTGTTTTTGTTGTTTGGTTGGCTGGGTATTTCTTTTGTAATATAAGACAGTTTCCTAAACTTTTGGTTCACCTATGGGACTGTAAATAAGCAAAGACTGAAAAAATCTTTAATTGCTCTTTCAATCTATCTCTACATACTTTTTAAATAGAAATTAGTTTTATGCAGTGATTCTCAGTCAATTATTCCCCTATATCCCTCAGTGCATCCCAATAAAGACCGTGCTTCTCAAACATTTGGGAGGTACTTTGAAGGAGAAGGCCAGAGAAACATCACTCTTTTATCTTCTGTGTGGCAGCATCAGGAATCAGGGAAGCAGACCCACATTTTACATGGCACAGTAAAATGTTTCATGACTTGTAGAGGGAAACAGTGCTAGAGCTGGAATTGTGGCTATTCAAAGTGATGGGTAACACTCCTGGGGAGAAAAGGTGCAAATGAGGAAAAATCCCCAATGCATTATGTCCCCTGATCATAATGTGGATTGTGCTACTGTGTATCTGACTGTTGGGATCCAGTACTGGAGCTTCAGAGTTTATGATATTTACATATCAGATGCCTGTACTGGCCACAACCATGTGAGACCCTATCTGTGACACAGAAAAGTTGCCAGTTGGTGCCTTGTATTTAAAAGGCTGAGCCAAGTGGCCTTTCTTTGATTACTCACCCTATGCGTGCCTCTGCTAATTGTAAAACACTGGTCTCCTGCTAACCAGCACAACCTGAAAATCCTGAGCCAGTGGGAGATGGGCACAAGTTGTCACTTGGCCTTTGAACTGTGTGGCTGGTGGCCAACTGCTGTGGTTGGCTTTTCAGAATACCAAGCTGAACTGTAAATCTGCATCCTCATCCTTATAAACATTGCTGCTGCTTCTCAACATCTGCTCAAAAAAGTGGGAACTGGACAGGTCATAGCTGTGAAGTTAAAGTTCCTGTAAGAACATTTTTTCAGTCAAATAATTCAGTTATTTTCCTGCTCTGGTGGTACTAACTGAAAGCAATGACAGTTTTTAGTTCAGATCAAAGAGTTTATTCTCAGAGTTAATACTTTTTATTAGACAAGACATTAGGCCCACTTCTTACTTTTGTAGGCCTCTTTGCAAAGCACAAGACAGTAAATTAAGAATATGGTGAAGACCAGGCCACGGGCTTACCTTTAGAAATACTTTTGGAAGAATTGTTTGTTTTAATGTTTGTCTAAAATATCAGTTTCTTTGAAGTTGACAAATCACCTACAGCTCCCAAATAATTTCTCATTTACTCCATGTTTTGCCTGCATCCTCCCCTTTCCTGCATCTCTAGGGAGAGCTGCAGGACAGGATGAACCTGCAGAAAGCACTCCCTTCACCTTTATTTGGTGTTGCTTTCACTTGACCTTTTCATCTCACACCAGGAAACAGCTACTTAAATGAGAGCTCAGAGCACATTGTAATCAAATCTGTTTTAAGAACAGATTAGTGGATGAAAACTAGCATCAACTAGTACCCCTTTCAAAAAACATCTAACCTCATGATCCACAGATTTCTGAGTGCAATCATCCTTCATGCAAGACTGCAGTGATAACCTGATCAGGAGAGATTGAAGCTCAAGTGATTTTAAGCAGGGTAGGTGCTTTTATCCACCTGATCAGTTGTGTAAATGGCCATGATATATCTTGTTGGGAAGGGCATGAAACATGTTATTTGATTTTTTTTTTTTTTTTTCATAGTTTGTCTGTCATCTTAACATGGACAGGATATTTCAAGTGGAGGTTCTGTGCACACTGTGAGAATACTCACCGAAAGGGTGTGGGTGTGCTCCATGTATTTTTGTGTCACTTATTTATTTATTTATCTGTCTATTTATTTATGTATTTGCTCCAATCACCTCACCGATTAAGAGAAGTTACACTTTCTAACCTTTCAGTCCTTATTATTTTCCTAGTCTATATGAGTGGGGTCTCATATAGTGGTGCAGACCCCTGCTCTGGGAGGGACATTTGTCACCTCATATATGAGCTGCATGGGAGGTTTGTACCCCATTGGTGTTTGTACCAAAGTGAAGAGAATGAGGTTTGTACCCCATTGGTGTTTGTACCAAAGTGAAGAGGGTGAAGAATGTTTTCCTGGCGTTGGATGCAGGTGAGATTGATCACCAGTGGGAAGGTCCAGCAGGACTTGCCCAACCTGTTCATGAAAGCCCACGGTTTAAATAAATTTCTTCATAATAGCAGACTAGTTTTAGAAGTCTGCTTTCTGCTTTTCAGTCAGCTCAGGAAATTTCAAGCTTCTAGATTTGGAAGTGTCAGATCCTGCTTGCTGCTGCCTGAGGAAAGGCAGATTGGATGTCAGTTCCCTGATTGCTCAGGCCCCTGTCCGGAGACACAGGGAGGTCAGTGGTCAGGCTGCCAGCTGTCCCTTTCAAAAGGGCAGCTTTCAAGTTTAACCTTAAAAGGAGTCTCCTGGGATTTGCATCTGCTCTTTAAAGCCTGTGTAATCTCAATTTCAGTTTCCTAAAGGTGATTCCCCTGGCCCGGCATCCAGTACCTCCAGTATGAAGTACCACAGGGCTTCACCAGTCAGAATCCTTGCTTATTTATTTGTAACTTTTTTATTTACTAAAGAGTGTCTTCTTAGTTTTAGTTGAAAAGAAAATTGACTTCTCTCGCTCTTTGTCATTGCCTTGTTAACAAGGAGGAGGAAAAGCTGCCTAATCTTGACATTATGAGAGTTGTTAGAATTGATCCCAAGTGAACTCTGGAGAGCAGAAAGTCAGATCACCTCTTTGTTTTGTTCCAGGGGGTTACCGAAAGGGAATGACAGCCTTCAAGGGACCTATTTTCCACTAGCTGAAAGACTGCATTAAGCAAGCATGTTTAGTGAAGGGTAAAGAGAGTACCAGTGGGAACGAGTGCGTGCACCACCATAGCAGGCACGGGGCTCTGAGCAGATGAAGCAGATGTCTGCTGTGTAGAGCTCTCTAAAAAGGCCACGTGGGCCTTTCTGCATGTAGAAATTCAGCACTGCAGACTGGATCCTCTACGGTATCCTCTGGGGTTGTCAGTAGAGTAGTGCTAGAGGCGGCCTGATCTAGCCAGGTAGAAGTACACTAATCCTGCTTGCTTAACAGAGGTGATGTTGAGTAAAGATTTCTGATTTAGTGAGTAGGTTTCTCCATCCAAACTTGTGAATAAAGTATTGGAAAAATTTCTGGCATACTGTTTCCTGGTTGAATTCCTATCATTGTTTCATTATTGTTGGCCTAAAAGGCTATTGAAAATACTCCTTCCAGTATCTGTATATTTCTCAGTAGCACAAGAAAATATTTTATTGATCTCTAAGTTATCTTTTCCCTTTCTAAGGTTTACCCCATATATGAAAATAAAGTACTTCATGTAGGCCAGTTCCCTTCCACGTGAGAATGTGCAACATTTCCTTGCCAATGACAATTCAGCATGCAGGATTAGAGGAGTTGGTAATACAGTGTAAGAGATGAAAAACAATAATATCAGATTTTTCATGGATACAAAGAGAAATGCAAGAAGGCTAATTTGGGTCACTGCTATAGACAAAAAGAAAATTGAAACTCCTATATTTGTTCCAGAGCAAAATGTAATATAGTTGGTTCAACATGGTGGCTCCAGAGTGCATTCTCACCAGGCAGAGAAATTTCTTGCAAGACTGGGAAAGCTGATCTCATATACTTGAGCTCACAGAAAATTAAAAAAAAAAAAGGCAGGTATTTCCTAGGGGTTTTAGTATCCTGCTGAGGCATGCCACTGCCGAACCTTGTGCCCTGCCTTGTTTACCTGTGTCCTCATAATTCCAGGTGGACCCAGAGGGAAGGAGCCTGCCTGCAAGGAGACATACTACAACTCCCAAGAGTCACTGCAGCCTGAATGAACTTTTCTTCTTAAGCCAGGCAAGGAAAAACTCCCATTTTTTTCTCAGTGCCTGAAATTCAAACGGCAATCAGAAACTCATGTGTCTGGTATTTTGTCTTAAAAAGACAACATGTTAATCATGCTTAAAAATGTACAGCATGTGCTTTGGCTTTTTAGCCCTATTCCAGTCATGAAGGGAGAGTTTTTCTGGGAGAGGATCTGAAGGCATGTGTTCTTTCCTTCTTGTTCTCAGGCCTATTTTAAGGAGACCCTTGGCACAGTGTTCTTGGACTTATCTAAAGGAATATGAGGTGTGGATGTACAGAGAGAATGGTGCTGAAAGCCAAGCCAGTTGTTTCTTCAGTGAGGCATCTAGCAGTGCTCCAAAACTTGTTGAAATCAATCAGATGATCATTTCTGACTGATTTAGTCAGTAGCATCTCCCAGTGAAAAGAGAGAAGACTGAACTTTTTATTTGGTGAGCCTTTCAGATGACTGATGACAGCTTTAAGTCTGACCTCTCCACTGATTTGCTTGTTTTTTGCTCTGTCCTTTGATATCAGGGAGACCACTGCACTTAAAGGGCTGATGTAGGAAACAGAAGTTTCTGTCTGCCAAGACAGCAGTGCCTGATAGTGAGAAGAACAGATTTTTTTTATATAAGCAGGTTATTTTCAGCAAACAGTATGCACTTTGTTTCAGTGTCATTAAGAACTTGTAACAAAAAACTAGGTAGTTTATCCTGCTCAAAGGAATGTCTAGGAAAGCAGTGGAAAGCAGCTGTTAATATGATTATTCAAAATATATATATGTATATGAAGCTCTCAAATTCTAAGCATCTCTTACTACTATTACAGTAATTTCATAGTTTTGCTAATAGCAATCAACAACAGTTTAACTCTTAAGCTGTAGCCATCTTTTCTGCCAAGTGGCTTGAAATAATTAGGTAGCGGCTTAAATAAATAGTTAAAAACTTTTTTTTAAAGAGAAACCAGCAGTGCCTTTTTCAGGCACAGTCTGTATCCACAACAAAGAGAATACTATGAAGCGGAACTTATTTTAAGACAGGATTTTTATCATGTTGGGACATTTCTTACTAGCATTATTTAAAAGCTTTTTTAAAAACTGCTCTCTCACACCTTTGTTCTTTCTGTGCCAGGAAATACTGTTACATATTTAATACCATATTTTAAATGTTTCATATGTTTATGACATGAAATACATGTACAATATAATCAAGGCTCTTCAAATTCTTCTGCACCTTTATCGCTCTGCACAGCCATCAGACTTTGTGTGAGGAAACACTTCTGACCACAAGTGCTGTAAATTGAGAAATACGTTTTTAAACTATTTTTTTACAGTTTCCATTAATTTCCATTACTAGACAAAGTCACAGTGTGGGCCTGCTGGAAAGAATGTTGCTTCTTTTACTCTCTCTCTTAAATTTATTGTGTTTATTCCAATGTTTTTGGACCTAACTCCAAGTAGGTCTACTTGAATTTGAGTAAACTATTAAAAAGCCACATAGTGACGTTTTCTCATCATCATAAACTGGGTTAATACCATGGTTTATTTCTCAAATAAGCTATCAACTAATACTGATGGTGGTAATGTCACATCACTGAGACCAGACCCAAATAAGAATTCATAAGGTTCCTCATCTCTCAACAAGTAATAATTTTCTAATTTTTTTTTTTTATGGACATGGCATGTCCATCTAGATACAGAATACTTAGGAATTTGGTTCCTGCAGGTAATACAGAACAGAATTTTATTTCATTTCAAGGTTTTTGGGTGTAGGTGACTGCAAAACCATGATGGCTTTTAAAACAATTACATTTTTATTGTAGTGTGCATGTGTTAGTGGAGATAAAAAGAAAATTACCTGATGAAACACTTGATGTACTGTATGACTTTAAATTAAAACATTGCAAGTAGTCTTCCTTCATGAAGATTGATCTGTCCAAAGATATATTTTTGGTTAGTTGGTCAGCTGGGTTTTTTTGTTTGAGTTTGCTAGGTTTTTTGGTTTTGTTTGTTTGTTTTGGGGGGGGGGGTTTAAAAATTTCTTGTGGTTTTGTTTTGGTTTGGTGGGTTTTTTTGTTGTTTTGTTTTGTTTTGTTTTTCAATGAAAGCTTTCAGTAAGAAAATAGTGCTTTTTGCTTTCATTCTAACATTTCTCTGGAACATTCATAGGATATTCAAGAACACAAATATCTGCTCATTAGCTTTAGATGGATCTCCTGACAAATATTGTCAGTGGCTCATCAACTATTCCTCATTCAAAAGAAGTGAATCACAGAACTTGGAACATTAACTTGCAATGTTAGACGAAGTTGCTTTGAGCAAAACCGAAACATTTACAGGAATTTATAGAAAGAGGAAAAAAATGAAGTTTTTAAGGGGTTTTTTGTCTGTTTTCAGGGTTTTTTTTTTATGGTTTTGATTTTTTGTATTTTAGGGATTTTTTTTTTCCATTTGGTTATTTCTTTCACTATATCATGCTGTAATTACTAATACTTCAACTTGTGCTTACCACCGTACCAGCAGGGACAGATCCTTTAAATTTTTTATTAAAAAGTGTAGCATAATTTGCAATACGGAACACTAAAATTTCTTCTCATTAGTACTGTATGATATAGTATAAAGACGCAATGTTTCATTTTCCATCCTGTTCTCTTTCTGTTGCTGCTTATTTACTTTGGTTTAATCATATAAATGTTTGTGTGCATACTGGTTTATTGTGTTTCTCTAAACACATGTGAATCTAATTACCGATGTGTTTAATTTGAATTTAGTTTTACATGGTTTTTAATCATGCTCCAAGCCACTTTTAATGGTTACAAGAAACGTATTTCTGGAACACATACTTCTCAGGCTATAAGAATACAACTTTCCCAGCAATAGTTAATATTATTTAATTTATTAGCAAATGAATGTTGTGCAAATACTGTTGGATGGTATGCCAACATTAATTAACTGGAAGAAAAGCCAACAGGTTAAAAATTAAACTTGGATTCTATTAAGCCTTGTAGGTTTTTAAATACACCTCAGGAAGTCATGCATCTTCCCCTCCCCAAAACACATCCCAGGTTTGTATATTTTGAGTTGTCTGAAAATTATAGTTTGTGTATATTTATTTCTTTGAACTAGTCTTGCTGGTAACAACATTTTGTTTTATTTTCCAAAAACCTAAAAGGGCTGGAAAAGTGCCAGCACGGGAGTTATAGAAATGAAATGACTTTTGTCCTTTCTTGAAGCACACATAATGACAGTAAAGTTTTCCCATACTTTTTCAGTCTATTTTGCATTTGTCATTGAAGGACTGCTTAGGGTTGAAAAATTGGTTGAACCATCTAGCCTACACATTTTTCTGATATCTTTACTTTATTTCAGCCAAACTAGAAAATATTTTGGTGCTTCTAGGAGTAAACTTCTCAAACTGATATTTTTATTCAGGTCATCAAAAATTAAATGCTGCACAATTACAACCACCACTGATTTAAATGGTACTGAAAGCAGGTAGTACCTATGAAAAAATGCACCTGTTTGTTGTGCAAATAAGAGATTCAGGTGCAAAGTATATTCTGATTAATTTAATATTTTATGGGTTTTGTAGTTTGGATTGAAAGAAATATCAAAACATCAGATATATATATACAATTACTAAGAATTTTTCTTCCACCTGAGAGTCAAGAAGAGACATAGGAAGCTACTTTTTTTCCAGTAAAATAATTCTTAATTTATGTAACCCTTCTCATTTCCTCATCAGTTGAAGGAAACTTACTAAAACAGTAGGAATGTGTGAGCCAATGAATTTAAGAAGACAAAAGAAATAAAAAGTCTGAAATAATTTCACTTAGTAGCATGTGTAAAACTAATTCTGATTTGTCATGTTTTCAGTTTCTTCCATGTGATTCCATTGGTGTGTCACTTCCATTACTGTGCTTTTATGTACTGTGATTCAACGCTGTTATCATTCAGTGTTTCATTGTTGTGAAGAATTTATTTAGCTGTTAACACTGCTGTCTGATTTCCTGTGTTTCCTTTCAAGTGACTCCTTTCTTTTTCTTTTTTGGTGGATTTGCAAGTCATCTTTTACCTGTGCAGGCTACAACTTGGCTGAAATGCTTGATGTTGACATCTCGTTTTATTCCTTTGTCAACTTCCTCTTGATTCTGCTGGAGCAACATCTGAGACCCTGTGTTACATTTGGATGTGTAAACAGGTATTTCTGTATTGCACAAACAGATTGTGTTATACATTCTTCTAAGATACTCATACTACACATTGTTTTCATGCTAATTTTTGCAGTTTGTGATTTATGCTTGCCATTTTGCAAAATATTACAATCACTGACACTTATAGAAACCTCAGGACAGTCTGAGGCAGTGGCTGGTAGCAAATACTTCACGAGTGAAAAAGAAATGGTTAGGATGGAGAAGTATCTTTCTAGTTCTAGCAGTTCCTTAGAGACTTCCTGGGTCACTCTTTGCATCCCACCCAGAGCATTTATATTTCTGGATGGACCCCTTCTCCATGAGTTACTATGTTTTTATCCCATTTATTACCTCTGCCTTCAAAATATTCTGAGGCAGTGATTTCTGCCTTTAATGGCACATTCCATTAAAAAATATTTAATTTTGTTTGCTTTGACTCTCTTTTCTCCTAGTTTTCATCATCTGTTTTCTCATTCTTTTAGTATGAAAATTAATTGTTCCCTATATGCTTTCTCCAAACAGTTCAAGATTTTATAGGTCTTTCTTGTATTTTACCTCAGCTCTCTATTTTGCCAAATTTGGTTTACTTATAAAAAGGCATTCCTTGATTTTGAGAGTTCTTAGTAACTCTCTCTCTACCTTCTATTTCTACCCTCTCCATTACAAGAGTAAATTATAGATATTGTGCAATCAGTAAGAAACAAAGGAATGCAATGGCAGTTTTTATAAAAATTTACCATGGTGATTTTGGAATTTTGTCTTATGGAACATTTCTCTCAGATGTCATTTCTGGCTTAAAATCAGAGTATATACTGCTTTACTGGAGTACCTCTGGCCATTACAGCATTCTCCCCATGTAGTCTGCTTGTCAAGTTGGGTATCAAGTCCTTCCAAGATACCTGTGCATGCAGAGCACCTCAGAAGCATTTTACTTGTAGCTGATCTCATTCTGATTTGGTTTACCTCTATTTTTCAGCATAGGCTGTACACTAAACCAATAAAAAGGTACAGGTCTGATTTTTTTCTCATTCAGCACATACATGTAGATCTTGAAGTGAAGATAAGTGGTTACACTGGAGCCCTTCAGTAAAACAAGTATTAGTGACAGCTTTGAAACTACTGTTGGTCAAAAATGTGTTTTACATTGGATGCTATGGATTTACAGTTTTTTGTTTGTGAGTTTGATACAGAACTAGGGGAAGAGAGCTGTGTGGAATTGTCTAAGATTGATTGAAAGCTGTGAATTACAGCTTCTGAACATCTAGCCTAAAACATAGTTTGGGGGTTCTGTGGATAAAACTCAACTAGATCATGGTATAAATTCTTTTCCCCCCCTCCTTTAATTGTCATAAATAATAATTTTGGATGTCTTTACTGTGATGAACTTTTCAATTATTACTGAGACACAATATTGTCTGTAATACTTTTTTTTTTTTTTTTTGCCAAATCAGTAGGGGGAACAAGATTTTCCCTACACTGTTAAAAAACTCCTAATATTAAAAAAAAAATAATTAAAACATGCAACTCTAAAATGTTAGAACAGGATGAAGTATTTTAACAAAGCTGTTCAGAAGCAGTAGTGGCCCTTTGTAATTGTTCACACTAAGGCATTTGGCCTTGCAATATCATTGCTTACCACTGTCATAGAAAACATTAGATATGCTTAGCTGCAGGTATCCATACCAGATGATATCCTAGTAAAGTCCTTTATATATTTCATCTTATAATTGTATTTGCAAGTTAATGTTTGAAGTGTCAGTCTTTGTAAAATTAGCTCATCTTGTTATGATTTAGGGCTTTGATGTGAGTGAAAGGCTTCAATTGCAATGCAGAGTCACATCTGAGAGTAAACTGCATAGACAAAGAGACTTACAAGACTAGTAAATCAAATACTCTGAACTGTCTATGTGGATTATGAGGTACTATTTGCATAACTTTGAAGTATTTATACTGATGAAATTACAATAATTAAAATCATTGCTGTGTCAATTGCTAGATGCCACAAGGCATAGCAATTACTAGCATGCAAATCAGACTTTGTGTAAGCATTTTAAAGAATAATTACCTTATTTGATTCAGATGTGCCTGAAAGGCATTAAGAATCATTTGAGCTATTTTGCCTTCAACAATTTTTAGGTCTCAGATAATATTGTTTTTATTATTATTGTTGATGATAATACCTTTGTGTGGGCATATGCCTATATGTTTCTGGTTTAGATTTGAAGTGAAACCCAGTGGTAGGACTTGTCAACACAGTTAGGAAAGATTTATTTTACCTTATTTTCTTCTAAGTATCTGTCTACAAATTATTATTTTTTTGCATAAGAACCAATGAAAGCATGTAATGTCTTTTTGTTACAGCTTGTTAAATCCTGTATTACATTTGTTGTTTATAAATTATTTCTTAGAGAAAGGAAGAGTATTTTTTTTTAATTTAGATTTATAGCGGATGATTTGGGGCTCCACAACATGAATTTGAAAAGCATAATCTCAAGAAAAATAAACTGAAAAGAGCTGGTCATTCACATTATTGAAGATAAACATTTCTAGGAAATGTAATGCCTATAATAAAATTAATTCAAGCTTATCTAAATTTCAGAGCCATTTCCTTTTACACATTCTGGGTGGCAAAGATGCACTCTGCAATGAACAGTAGTGAACATTGACTGATGGGGTTTGTGACAAAACAAATGGCAGAGAGTGAAATAGGTGCTCATTCTGGAAAAAGCCTGCAGCAGCAGCTCAAAGTCAGCTAAAGAAGCAGTGCCAAATCATTCAGGCCTTAGGTTTAATCAGTGCTGTGAGTTTTCCTGAAAAAAAATGTCCTGCCTGCCAGAACATATCCTTAGGGACATGATATACCCTGATATATGGTTTGTGATATCAAAATCAGGAAGGAAGAATATTGTCCTCTCTACTTTGTTTGTTTTCCAAATAATCCTAATCCCCATGTACAGTGCAGTACCTGTTGCTGCTAAAACCCTAATTGTTTAGCCAACAGTAGCTGAGAATTTGGTCATATGTGCAGAGGTGTAGAAGAGGATAGACTTATTCTGAATTTTGAAAGGATGAGGTGAACCAACCATTTCAAGGAATGAAATCTGCTATGTGGAGAACCATCACAGCATCTTTTTTTCAAACATTAATAATTAAAACTTCTAACCTTTTTCCTGAAGATAAAGGCACAAATAATGAGGGGAGAAAGGAAAGGTAAATCACTTTCCTAAGTATGAGCCTCAACATATGATGCTGTTAAAGTGGAGTGTTGAGGAATATTGAGTGTGATAAGGAATTCACCATGTCAATTCTGCATCTGTCTTTGTGTGACAGTGTTGTTTATTTTCCCATTTCCATCTCTTGTGAAGTTTCAATTGTGCTCCTCAGTAGTTTGTTGTCAGTAGAATATATGCTGTCCTCTCACCTGACTTTGTGATCCCCATGAAACTCCAGAACCAAGTGAACTTTTCATAGGTGCTCACTTCAGAGCTCAGCTTCTTTAGTGACAGATGAAGACTCTGAGTTCTGATGGTCCTTCTTACTTCCATAAATAATTGCAAACATAGGTTGCCACCATCTGTAGGATGTGTACCTTCTGTCTGGATTGCAGCAGGCAGGCTGGGAGATAAAATGTTCCGTCAGGAGCAACCTGACTCCATGGCTTGGATGGCTCACAATTAGAGCACCTAACTATGGAGAATGATTTATCTTTCATTTGTTACTCTGTTCTTCAGCAGGGTTTGACTCTTTATGTGACGGTTGGGTAACACTCTTTTCAGTATGAAGTAAAGATCATTCTTTGCTGTAGGGTCTTTAGGAAGAAATACCATAATAGCTTTTCTGTTTTTTCCTTGGTTTTGTTTTGTTTTTTTGTTTTTGTGTTTTGGGTTGGTTTTTTTTTTTTAAATTATTCCCCACTGTCAAAGAAAATTTTATATCCAGACTGTAACCTGGGTAATATGAACAGTAGTATTATTTTATGAACACTTTAAATTGCACTTATGTTCATTAAACTCCAGCAAATTCCAGGGAGACAATCAAATTCCAACAAGTATTTCAGTTTGTAAGCAATCATTAAAATGTTTTGTTCAGAAAGACTCTATTTTTATCCATCTTTCCTGCATTATCTTTTATGCATAGCTTTATTATAGCATAGTCTGAACAGAAAGCAAACCCCCTGAAGTTAATACTTATTAAATGAGATAACCTTATGCTTCTTTTCCTCTTTTAGTGCATCAGTTGTTATTGCAACTCTTGGCATATACACTGGTCAGCTATGAAGCAGTGGATAGTGCTGTGCTAATTTTTCACATAATCATCAGCATAGTTCCCAGCTGATTGTGTGGCACAAGGTCTGACTTTCAGCCTTATGTGCATCTGTGTTCAGTGAGTCCAAGCTCAGGCTTAATGACAGTGACCAAATGTCCCTTTTGAAGTGGTTGGTTTCAACGCTGGTGTTGCTACCTGCTGGAACATGTTTCATTTAATATTTCCTCACTTTTAAGGTCATCATTGTTTTGGTTTTCTGGTTTTTTTTGTTTTTGTCTTTTAATTCTAAAGTTGTATAGTTTTAAGTTTTTTTTCTATTCATATTTAAACTGCCTTTGGTTTTGGAGGCACCTTTTTGTTGTGGTGATTTTTTGAAAAGTTTATACCTGAATACAGCCAGATATACCTATACATGTGCTACTCCATTTATTTTTTACAAAGGCAGTCCTTTCACCTTCCAGCTCCACTTCCCTCTCCTATGAGCCTAGTGCCATCATCATTCATCATGTTCATATAATGGGCTGGAAGAAGAGGTATACTTGCTCTCCTTAAATGAACTGCTACTGTTATTACAGAGGTGTGATTGCTGCTGATATAATGTATTGTAACCATCCAATGTGAAATGCATTTTGTGATGGCTAATAAGTACATTAACAGCCTTTATGTTTGCATTATTAGGATTTAGTTAGAAACCTACTACTTTCAGAAGAGACAATCACCTATGCCAAATCATTTCCAGCCTGACCCTTATGTGCAAGGGCATGAGTATAACTCATCCTAGTTTTTCCTCTATCAGGATCATAAATGGTCATGCTTTAGCTGTCATCAACATAGCTTGAATTGGTTACTGAAAGTGGCCAGCATTGGCAGTGTTTGTCACACTGCAACTCCACACTTTTCCTTATGGTTTATAAATTCGGGCTACTGTTCGTCTAAGTCACCACTGCATCCATGAAAGCCATTTGCTGCCTGCATCCCTTTCTAGTTTCCTTCTTTATTGATCTTTTTAGACACTCAAACAATTAAAAACCAAAACCAAAACAAAAAAGGGTCTTCCTCTTTTTTTTTTTGTAGACATTTGGAGTTCTTCTCTCTGGTCCTTCTTTGTTTCTGTTCTGTTTCACTCTCATTGGGAGATTTCATTGGAGGTGTTGAGTCCTCAATAACATTTGGTTGTTTCATCAGGTTTGCTCATTAGCAGTGGTGCTCTTTACAAAATTCAGGTTCAATTGATACCCAAAGGTTTTTTCCTTTATTTTAAATAACTACCATTAGTTTTTGTGTTTTCCTAAAGAACAACAAAAAATATTGGAATGAACAGTAGCTCTTGAATTATTACAGATGTACCTTCTGCTGTTCCAGTATTACTGAGACTTCTTATCTATCCAGAGAAAAACAAATTAAAAAGAAAACTGTGAAAATCACTAAAGGTCTAGTCTTTATTTAAGCAGTATAGTTGTTATTCATTTACAAATGCACTTTTTATGCAGTATTTTGCTCTACTTCAAAGGAGGGTAAAAGGCTGGATGAGCTAGTGCAGTCATCAAGCTTTAAAATAGAAAGTGTTGCAGACCATTGTTTACTGGTCAAGAAGTCCCAGCAAAGGCCTGTACAGGTCTTGCATTACATAGCTGCATGCTATATGGCATGAGCACAGGTAAATCTTGAAGTCTGAAAGAAAAAATTCTTTTGTCCTTTTCATATGTTGTTAAATCATACTGTGGAAGAAGAAAAAGAAGGAAGAGAAGAGAAGAGAAGAGAAGAGAAAGAGAAGAGAAGAGAAGAGAAGAGAAGAGAAGAGAAGAGAAGAGAAGAGAAGAGAAGAGAAGAGAAAAAGAGAAGAGAAGAGAAGAGAAGAGAAGAGAAGAGAAGAGAAGAGAAGAGAAGAGAAGAGAAGAGAAGAGAGAGAAGAGAAGAGAAGAGAAGAGAAGAGAAGAGAAGAGAAGAGAAGAGAAGAGAAGAGAAGAGAAGAGAAGAGAAGAGAAGAGAAGAGAAGAGAAGAAGAGAAGAGAAGAGAAGAGAAGAGAAGAGAAGAGAAGAGAAGAGAAGAGAAGAGAAGAGAAGAGAAGAGAAGAGAAGAGAAGGGTTGTTGGTTGCTGTCCAATTGGCTGCAAATGTCCCTTCTCTCCAACTCTTGGTCTCTGGTATTTTAGCTAGGGCTGAGGCAACCTATTTGAAACCATAGATTATCATGAGTGGGTTAAAAATGGGGCAAAATGTATAATTCCATATAGTGGTTTTTGCTCTGTTGTTTCAATGAGGCTATGTTGGCTGGATCACCCTATCTGAAATCACAGATTGGACACTGGTAAAAATAGTGGTCATCTGGCAGCGTGCTTTAAGGACTCCCTCATTCAAAACAATAAGTATGTAAAAACACTATGGATCTTGAATTTAGTTAAATGACTATGTTTATTTTGATGGAATATAACTCAAGTAGAGCAGATGATGACATTTGGTCAACCTCACAGCTAAAATGAATAACGAGTGATATATAAAGTTAGTAAGTGTGGCTGGTGTGGCTGCATAAAACATTTCATGATTTGCCCTCCATGAAATAAAAAAAAGATTAAACAAAGTACGAGAAGGGGTTGATCCAGTTGTAGTCAATAGAACTATTTGGGAGCGGGTCTTGAAACTGATGAAATTTGTGTTTTCCATCTTTGTCTCTGATTTGAAGGAACTTTTGCACATCTTCTTTGTTCTGAAAGCTGAGTATCAGGATCCTTATTGCAAAGAGAATGTAAAGAAATACAGGTCAATTGGAACTACTTAACATATGAGAGTCTCCCACAACTTGTATTGTACCACTCCAGCAACCCCCATGTAGCTACTGTCATTTCATGAGACAGATATTTTTGGTTGCTCATGTTTTTTTCCTGTGGTTTGCTGTTTGTTTTTTGTTAGGTTCGTTGGTTTTGTTTTGGTTTTGGTTTTTTAAAATTTTGGAAGCACTATAGCTAATATTCTTTCTTGTTGATTTCATTGTCTATTCCCTTTGAAATAGTAATACTGCCAGTTCAGCTTTGCTGAATTTGGGGAAAGAGGAGAAGCTTTTAATTAGCACTTTGGTTTTAGTAGAGCCAGAGGAAGACATTTCATGTCAGCATAAATTAAACTTCATGAAAAAAATTAAGAAGGTTATTCCTTGGAGATTGTGGAAGAATTCTAGGCAGTAGGGGAGATATTTTTAGGCTTTCATATTTTTTTTTCTGTTTTTTTCCCACCTATGTTTTCAGATTTCAGTACAGTGCTTTCACAGACTTAAGCTATGCTAAGTTTACAAATATGTTGTGGTGAACCATACTCAAATCCTGCGGGACCTAATGAAAGATTCAGTGGGGCACTGATATTTCCTTCAGATCTTTCCATAGGAATCTAGCTAAAGAGATGCAGAAATTGTATGTTTGACGTAGGATCGTTTTTAATTTATTATTATTATTGTTGTTGTTATTAATATGAAAGAACTTCACATTGTCATAAGTAACTAATAACTTACTGGTGCTTTTTTTGGTTTGTTTTGGGGTTTTTGTTTTGTTTTTGTTTGTTTTTATTTTTTTCAACTTTCTTAAATAAAGAAAATACACACAGGAAACTTCTGCAAGCTCAGAGTGCAAAGAGTAAACATCCCACTACTTCTCATTACATTTTAAATGGAAAAATGGCTCAAACCCAGCTGTTTTGCCACTGGATTGTCGAAGGTTTCTGTAGTTCATACAGCTGATTGTTGTATTTGGCCCCTCTGCAAATACATTGAGTTTCATAAGTGGCTAAAACTGGCTCTACTCCCTTATGCAATACACACAGTAGCTGGAGGGATTGTTCTCGGAAAATTGTGAGTGTTGGCTCTAACCCTTTTTTAAAAATATGTGGAACAGAAGGATTTACACCTCTTAATTAGAACTTTTCTCCCTTTAAGCTTAAAAGTCTACATTCCTTCTGGGTGTGCTGGGTTTTAAAATGGGGTATCCAGGAACCACACAGAAATAGGCACATCAGGAGAGGAGGTGATGAATACAAGTTGAGATATATACAAGACTTTATGCTGTGACTAGAAATGCCCCTATAAAACTATGCAACAGATGAAAAAGTTGAGAGCTGGAAGGTATAGTATAGTGGAAAGCTGTATTTATTCATTTACTAGACCTACAGCATAGAGTATTAGCCTGAGGTGACCACTTATCCTGGAAACTTAAGAACCAGATCTGAATTAACAATGTAGCTACAGCTCATAAAATTAAGCAAACATTTCCTCAAACAGAAACATTTCCAGTTCATATGTCAACTTGATTTTACTATTGTCCACCCTGTGGATGGGTGAAAAAACCTGACACCTCACTGCAGCTTTCCTATTATTATCCTTAAAGTAATCTTGTGGTACAATATTAAAAAATAATTTTAGGAAAACCTGCCCAAAAATAAAAAAAATTCTTGGATTTTTTTTTTTTTTTGGAAAGCAGCCATCTCCACCAATATATAGATCTCCTTTCTTTTCCTTTGTTTCCTACAAATTCCATATTTATCCCTATCTCCTAACTAGTCCAGCTGCTCAGAATAGTGTCTCTGAAGTGCACAGTGTACAGTTCATATTAATAGATCCATGTCTTTTTCTGTGAACAGACTTCCTTCATCATAACATGATGTTTGCATTATTTATGTATCACTCTAAATTTATAGTTTAAATAAATCAGTCTGTTGCATAAAACACTGGACTTGCACACAATCACATAGCCTTCCTTTCATCAGTTTTTATGTAGAAGATATTAAATAAAATGTGAGAAAAGAGGAAGATAGAAAATTTGAAATCTCTTCCACTATTTGTACAAATAAAACTGATATAATTTTTCTGGACAATGGCTGGGTTCATACAGCATTTTCTAGGAAATGTCATGAGAATCTCAGTGTATAGTAGAATGAATGAAGGAATCTTCTTTCCATGACATATGGGTAAGAATTTTGGGAAAAACACTGAAAGACAGTTCATTGTGTGGTCCCTGGCAAACACAACAGAAAAACAGAGAAAGACCACCCTGGTGATATCAAAGAGATTAGACCTGATGTGGTTTCCCCTCTACATAGATCTGGCTTAAGGGAAAGTTGTTGGTATGTTATCATGTGTAATGAACAATGGAAATACAGGTAGCAGCAAAGTTTAGGCTATGAGTAAGTTATTCTTTTATGGTGAGATCTCCAGAAGGACTGGTTTTGGATTTGAGATGATTGAAGGAGAAATTAGTACAAAGTGGTGTAGAACATTACTGTTACTGTTACTGTGTTGAAGTGCTTTGTGAAGATGAAACTACTGGGAAAAAGCAAGATTATCAGACATATTCCCTAAGAGGAAGAGCTCTGTTGCTGAAAACTTCTTGCAAGTAGAAAGAGGAGCTGGATGCCTTGAGGACAGATAGATTGAATTTGAAAGGCTTAAAGGGGCATGGAAAAGACAAAGAGGAGATAACGCTATTCTCGAAAGTAGTAAAGATTAAAAGATTAAGAAATGAAAGGGAATAAAAACCCAGAAATGCTGTTGAATGTTCTGTCAGTAGGCTAGAGTATATTGAAGATGGCTTGCAATAGGGATGGAAAGTTGAAAAGTGACCAAAGTTGTATGTCTACAACAGAAGAGAATTAAGTAACTACAATTCCTCCTCATTTGCCTTCAGTAATATGCAAGTTTTCAATCCAATCTTTATGGAAAAAACTAGTTTAAGTATATATAAAAAAATGGAATAAAATGGAGGTTTATAAAAAAATGGGTCATGCAAAGTTGATATGTTGTTGTTTGTTTGTTTTTTTTTAACAAAAGGGTTTTTAGATGAAAGAAGTTAAGTATATCAAATGGGTTTTAACAAAATATCTGAAATACAGTTACTAGGAAAGTTATAAATTTAGGTAAGAAATGAGAATTAATGAAAAATAATTTAACACTGAAGAGTCAGTTTATAGAGAAACAGCTTCATATGGAAAGGGCAATAGAAGGGTACAGTTAAGCTGTTACTTGTTTTTTTCCAGGACACGTCTGATTGTAGTAAATATTTTTTTATATGCCTGCAAAAAATTATGTGTTAAGGGAATCCATGGTTACTGCATGGTGGATGTTCATGCCAATGGAAAGGCACAGAATACCATGAAGAGCATCATGATACTAGCACTGGAAGTAGTAGAAGCAAGCTTACTTTTATTACATGCTAAGTACCAAATCATGCATGTAAAGATGAAAACAAAATTATAAACAGAATTACTAAGAAATGAGAGTGAAAAAGACTGGTTGCAAAGGTGGTACACCAGATAACCAGCAACATCCTCAATTGTGAAAAAGATGTATAAAATATGTCAAGTACTATATTTTCAGTAAAGGAAAACATGCTTCTGTAATATAATAAAAAAGAAAGAAATAGGACTCCAGTAATTGAGCAATCTTTAGAGAAAGCAATATGTGCTTGTACCCTGCTATCATGATGGCCTAAAGCTTTAATGTGTTCTGAATAGTGTATTCGTGTTAGGCAACAGAGAGAAGGCTTGAAGATACTTTACTGATTCACTGATATCAATATATCTGGATTTATTTTCATCCCAATAACAAATATTTCAGGCAAGGAAATTAAGAATAGAGTTCTAATTACCAAAGCAAAAGTTTTTAGGGAACAAAAAAAGAAAAAAAAAAGAGAAGAAAAATAAAGAAATAAAACAAAGCCACCAAACCAATCAAAAAAAAAGAAAAAAAAAAAGTAAAATTATTACAGATTATAAAATGGAAGCAAATAAGTTCACAGAAAGAATTGCATCAGCTGTGCACCTTACATAGGCAGTCTGCTTAAACAGGTATTTTCTGTGGTATTTTTTCCATTAAGACTCTTGCAATATACTAATTGACAAGACATTTGTAGGCACTGAAAAATTGGGAGAATTCTTGTTAAGCAGGGATTTTACATGCCACTTTTTTGATGCCTTTGCAAATTTAGGATGAAAAAAAAAAATATTGTCTTTCTACAGTGAGTTTTTTGACATTCAAATGCAAAAATTGTCTTTATGGTCTCAGAAATGTAAATATGTACTTTATCGTCCAAAGGGGAGAAGAACGTTAAATAGGTAATAGATTCCAAGGGGCAAATTTCTGCTATATGTTATGTTTCTGGTTCATTTGATTTGCTGATTTCTACAGAAGCCTACAGGAATGCATCACAAAGCATAATTCGGTGCAAAATGTACACAACTTTATATCTATCCATTTAAATAGCCAAATAAAACTTTATTTTATACTCAGCTTTTTCTATTGTCTTCTGCTGATAATCTCTGAGATTAACAGTTTTAGGAATTTTGTCCCCTTAAATTAGTATTTATGTATGATTATAAACCTTATCTTTGTTTTGAGAAAAGCTCTTCTCTTCTTGTTTTAGTTTGTACTTCTCTGTAGTAGCAGTTATTTCTATATCCTTTCTCAGAAGATAATTCTTACAGAAAACATAAATGACAGAATTAATAGAATTAAAATTATATTTACCAAAAATGGTATCAAAAGTGAAAAGAGGGTTTGTAATGCATGACATGTGCTATGGGGATATCTTGTCTGTCGTTGGAAATTTATACTATGGGTTAGATTTTCTTTCTCAAATGTGGGTACACAGTAATCTGAAGAGTACTCTTGGGAGGAAGATATCAGGAAGAGAAAGCTAATTCCTAAAAAGAGAAGAAACATCAAATATATGTAACATGAATCCCTCTAGGAGAAATGGAAAATTTACTTTATTCATTTACTTTTTGTAATTTTAATTTTAGTTGCTTGCTTAGTATAGATTGAGGGCAGCTAGAAAGACCAAAGGCTGTATCGGCAAGGAGAATGTAATTCTTCAAACTCTAGGAGAAAGAATTACGAATTTTCTTGGAAAAGATTGTGATTTTCTTCAACAAGTGTTTTGATGAACAGTTTGCATAATGTACTAGGTAATCCTTGACCATCCAGTCTTACTATTTTTCTTGCTTTACATGTTATATTGTATCTATTGATTGACAAGTGCTTTGTGACTGCATATGTAAATAGCTACTGGTTAAAAATATCTACAGCTGTGGCTAAAGAATCTGTAGTAAAGTTCTGTCATTTTTAGGGTCCTGGTACACAGCATAAATTAATTTCTTGGCAGTACATAACTGTAAAGGTCTGTCAAAAACAATTTTAGAGCTGAAAAGGAATAAAATTAAAACTGAAAATCAACAGAAAGGAATAGTTAGTAGCCCTGTCAATAACTTGATCCTGTCATGAAGTGAAAGTTTATAATTATTGCTGCTGTTTAACAGCTTTGAGATATATTATATGAGAAAATAAACACCAAAGTATCTTGAGAAATGAAGTTCAGCCATTGGCCTAGACTGGCGTCATTCAGTCTAATTGTGAAGTGCAATAGTCTGAAGATATCAGCACTTGGTGAAGAAGGGTCCTTAAACCTGTAACTGCGTGGTAACAGCCTGCTAGAGCTTCCTGATTAACAAGAAAAGGACACAATCTGTTCTTATTTGCACATTTGTTTTCTTTCCCATCTCCAGACAGAGACTTTTAATTATAGTAAACTGACTATTTTATATAAAAATAATAGAATATTATTCTTGTTTCTGGTACACAGGCAAAAGCACTGGATCTGCACTAATGTAAATGAAGATTTGA
Source organism: Heliangelus exortis (assembly GCF_036169615.1). Lineage (NCBI taxonomy): Eukaryota > Metazoa > Chordata > Aves > Apodiformes > Trochilidae > Heliangelus > Heliangelus exortis. The sequence goes on from NC_092423.1 coordinate 120,480,288, forward strand.
CATTAACAAAAAAGTTAAAATCTTTATAGGTGTTGAGCTGAAACCTGCCATGTAAAAAAGAGGTGGGGACTGTGTCCCTAGATGGCAACTGAGGACTACACCCTGTACAGTTATTTACTGGGAACATTGGTATTGTATGGTGGGAATATGATAGCATACGTATAGCCTTGCAGCTAATGGCTTTAACACATAGAATAATTTACAGATAAGGATTATGTTGAGGACAGCACAGCAGCACACCTAATGGAAGCTGGGAAGAGCCTTCCCTGTCACTTCTGGTTTCAGGCATTTTTGCAACTCTTAAACAGTGAGCAGCATATGCTGAAGTGGAAACAGTAGAAGAAAAGAGAATCCAGATACTTAAAGGATATTTTTCTGTCTGTCAAGTACACTACTACTACTACTGGAAATAAGAAGGATAGGTGCATTCTTTTAAGCTTGTAAATTTATGTATTTTAATGTTTTAGATATGATTTCACATCTTGTATACCAGACTGTCCATAAGACATCACTGGGTCTGGTTCTTTCTGCTTGGTCCCTGAATTACTCTCCAGAATCTTTTAACACGATCAAAGCATCATAGATGTTAATGTTAATTCCTACCCAGCAACTTTATGTATATTGTTATGATCCAGCTTGTCTCCTTCACAGGGAGCTGGTTTTCTGCTACATAGAAAAATTCACTTTTTACAGGAGGACAGCTTTTGAATTCCAAAGATCAATAGGAAAGTTTTACTTTTTTTACCCATGTTTGGACATGAGGGCTTGAAGCCAGCTTTCTTTGGTTGCTGGAGGAATTCATAGACATTTCAGCTTAGTCACTGCTGTTGCCAGCAGCCTCTGGCAGATGTATTACAATCTCTAAAGCTCAACTAATAAACCTTGTGTTTGTTGTTATGGAAAGACATAAATTAAATGTACCATTCCATCAAAAAGAATTAAAATGGAGAAGAAATTTGTATTTTGATGACAAGAAAATAGGTGTAATCCTCTGTTCAGTTCAGAAAAACAATGATCCATAACAGCATGACTGCTATGGTAAGAACTGTCAAAGCTACAGAACTTGTGAAATTGGTCCTCACTGTTCAGCTAAAACAGTGACTGGATCACCTGCAGAAAGTGTTGAATTTTTTTTCTTTTTTTTTTTTTTTAAGAATTTGCAGTTTTTACTTGCTTGTGTCATTGTGATGGAAAAAAATGTTTTTCAGCGGTCTCCTTCTCTGATTTATAAGTGTGTGGGTGCACGTGTGTGGTGTCATGTTTGGTGAGGATTATTTATGAGATGTGAGAGATTTAGGTTCAAGTTTCCACCCAGAAAACCACACTGAATACTGTACTGTATAAGGGCCTTTTAGATTTCATGTTCTGCATTAGCCTGAAAACCCCTGCTAAAGGTCTGGTCACTGGTTTCCCAGTATCTGTACCTTATGTGAAGAACTCTTACAGCTTTTGGGAACTGCAGTCCATCTCCTCTCAGCAAGAGTTTGTGATCTTAAGTATAACCCTGAATGCTTCTTGACGATGTCTTTGTGCAACATCATTGGTTGTGAACCTTTTGTCTTATTAAATATTATCCCAAACAGCTGTTAGAACACTTTGCTGGAAAAGTATATATGTGGGACTTTTTAAACGTAATTCCCATTTGAGAAGTGCAGAATATTATGCCTTTCTTCAGCTAAGCTGATCCAAATTCATAGGGGCTGTGGGCTTCATCAGCAATACTGACCCTTATTGCATGAAGGAATCTCTGATGTAGTTAGGATATTACAAAAGCTTTGCATACATGTGAGAGGAAACTATTCCTTCATGCCCCTTCTATTCCTGTTGGAAAAACTAAGATGTAATGAAGCCTAAAAAGCCAATCTTCCTGAGTGGAAAATAGTATTTATGTTACATATTTATATAGAGAAAAGAAGAGGATTTAAAAGCTATTTGCAGGTCTAGGAAAAATTCTGATTACAGTTGGTTCTAATTTAATGTAAATTTGATTAACCAATCTACCTTTAAACCTGTACATAAATGTTTTATAAATATGTAATACTTCTTATGTTTTCAAAACCTGTCCAGTATCATGCACTACATACTTTAAAATATTTTTATTTCTCTCAGGTCAATATTTTATGTATTTTCTTGTATCAAGGAACAAGTTCTTATCCTTTCAAGTGCAATATTTGTGACTTTATATTGACGTTTTCTTGCTAGGTCCATGATCGGTTTTGTACTCACATTTAAACTTATAGCAGTTTTCAGACTATTTTCAGTATGACATGTGTATTCAATTAGCTTCAAAAGGCTACCATAAAACCAATAAATGAAGAAATGCAGTTTAAATATATCTGGTATGTTTTTCTGTTAGAGCAAGTAGGACAGTATCACAAGAAGTTTCTGAGATTCCATTTCAAGTTTTAAGTTTCTTTGAGCATAGAAAAGAGACTGTTGAGAGTTCATGATAGCAGTGATGGGTGGAAGGGCCCCACTTATTAAATTGATGGAACAAGCATCATTAGTACAATATGAGTATGTGCTCTCTGTCTACCCTTTGGAATCATTGGTGTCACACACTATGAATTTGTAGAAAATTATTTGTCCTGGCTGCTGTCTGCAGAGGGAAAATACAGCCAAGACTAAAACTTGGTATGGTTTCAGACACAGAAATATTTCAGGCAGTCTTCCTTCTCATGGGCCAACTTCTAAGACATTATTGTTTGTCCTACACTTAACCTTCTTTGTCAAAATACTATTTAAGTCACATAAAACAATGTCTTACATGTTGAGGCCAAATTTACTTGCCTTTTATGAAAAGTACATATATTCTTACATGTATCTATTTGCAAGCTCATGGGAAATATCATTTTTCCCATTTACAGATATTTGTTATATTCTCTTGTGATTATGTAGTTATTTTTTTCCAGAATTCCTTTCATCTTCATGTGAATTTCTACACTGAATTTAAAAATATGTGCAGATATTAAGAATTAATAGTTAAATAATTACCAACTTTATTTTTCTTAAATCTTTATTTTTTTCTTCAGCAGTGTTGGTGGTATTTTCCATGGTACTTTCCATGTAAACTAGATGCATGTAGTATTTTATTGTAAAAATAATGTTTCGAGTAGTAGAATGGCAAGGGAATACTGACTGAGCTATTAATAAAAACACACCAGCTTTTAGCTGGCAAAGCAGCCTTCTTTCCATCAAATATGTCTCAGCCTTTAATAAAGAAACTCAAGTGGTGTAGGTGAAAAATTACTTTTCTCACCCGGTCATCTGTCTGTCATGTATTATTCAGGTCACCAATGTTTGTCCTGAACTGTATCATTCTGTAGTTGTGTCAGGTATGAAATATGTTCAGTGTAATTCCATCAGACTTCACAAAGTTGATTAGAACAGATCACCTTTCGGCATGGGCACAAGTTATCTCGGCAGATTGAGTGAAAAAGACTTATTTATCTTTGTCTTATAATAAAGAAAGAGATGAGTAAATTTATCCATTAACTTGAAAAGAGTCTCATGTTTTGTGTGAAAACAAACTGAAAGCAGTAATTCTAGTGAAAATACTTTAATACATGAATGTCTCTTTGAAAATGTATTTGAGTTTGAAGCCAGAAAATATAAGCCGTGAGCCACATGCATTAGATAATGAGGTTTTAAATGTTACTTTTTTTCCCCAGAGCAAAATAATTGGAAACAAATAAGTTGATGTTGCTTAATTTTTGATAGGTTGTAAGGTTGTAATGGCTCTTAATTTCCTTAAAATTAAAATGTTGAAAGTCTAAATATAATGGGGTATGATACATGTTTTGTTCTAACCAATAAGGGTACAAAATATATATAAAATTCTTTGTCAGACGTATCTATTAGTCTATTCTTGTTTCTCAAGGGTACTGACTGGATATAATGGATTTCCATTTAGCAATAATTTAGTAAAGCAACATTTATTTATTTATTTTTAATCATTGTACATATCCTATTATGGAGAACATCTCTGTGTGGCCGCTGAGGACATTAACGACCTAAGCAACCTATTTAAGATCTGTGATTACTCAATGCAATCCCATCTCCAATACCCTTTTGAACTGAAAATATCTGAGCCTGGTGTACAGCTACTCTACATGTTCAGTGCTATTTTTGTGGTGTGTAATTTCTAAAGCACTGCATCTCAGCAACAGAAAATTCATGATAAGCTTTCAGACAGACCAAGACTATCCTGTCTGTCTGTGAAGAGTTATACAGCTTGAAATGTAAATCTTCACCTGTGGAGGATGCAACTTACAGGTATTTATTTCATTCTGCATAACTGGAATAATATTGTGAATTAATGGCAACACAAGTCAGGTGGGATTTAACAACCAGCAACTTCTGAAGGACCACTGCGTTTCTATGGTGGATTCCCCTCTCCCCTGGCAAGGGGAGGTAGCCCTTGCTGCTGGGTCACTCACTCTAGCTGGGAGCTTTCCTAGTGCAGTGGTAGATGTTGAAGCAAAGCTGGGTTACACTGCTTCCTCTTCCACTTCCTTTTTGTGATAGAATTTAGGCTTAGATGTTCACTGCTGAAAAAGGACAGAGGACAATGAGTCCTGAGAGAAGGAAGCTAAAAGCACAAAGCTGAATTTCATCTTTTTAGAGTGACAGTTCTCTGGCTTCTGTTCTCTCCATCCAGTGGTTGAGGAGGGACTAATTTCCTAAAACAGAGCTCTGAAATAATTTACTGAGTCATGATATGAATACTCAGTTTATTTTATTGATCCAAGCTGTACTGGTTTAAGAGCTCCACCCAAGAAAAGTTTTGACTCTTTAGTTTTTAACAATATGGTACCAATAGATCATAATTTGCTCAGTTATCACCTTTCTTGAGGAAGGCTGGGAAGAAACATCATGTAAAAATGAAAATATAGGTTTACTTTAGTAAATGACCTGTTGGTGCATACAGACAAGGAGGGAAGAGTGGCAAATTTTCCCACAGATGCCTGTCTCTTTGGTGACCCAGGAGGGATGAATAACATGTAACTGGAATCCTCCAAACAAATTCCACATCTGAGGTTAAAAGCAGGATATCTGAACGTCCATCTTGAACACCTCCAGGATTTTCATACTGCGTTCATGATTGTAACAAGTTTCCTAGATTTTACAGTTCTAAGTGTTTCAAAAAAGCACACAAAATGTGCTGTTATTCTTTTAATGTTTTACTAGACCAATCTCCTTGCAAGAAGCTGCTTTAAACTATCCCAGATTTTACTGAATATAGCTCAGATACACTTCTGTTAGAAACCTGGATCTATTAAGCTACCAATATTTTTGCCAAAACCTTCTGTTAAAATTTAAGATATTTTTATTTTATATGAAACAGCTAAGCATATTTGAATTGTGATTTTGGATCCATACAATGAAGTTTAATAACTGCAGCACATGCTTGTGTTTTGCTTTGAATAAATAGAACCCCATTTTAATATATCAAGATAAAACTAACCTCTAAACTCATTACCACTTTTTCCTGAGTTAAAATTTAAGAAAGACAATGTTAATATATAATATAATAATAAAATAAAGGCATAAGCATTATATAGCAGCATGGACAATGAGAAGTGCTTTACTAACCTTTTAAATATTCGAGTATTTTTCTGCATCTTTTTCCAAGCTGTTGTATTCTGTGCCTCTGCTCATCAGAAACCTCTGAGAGACCTTTTCTTCTCACTCTTTCATTCTCCATCCATTAATCTGTGTCTTTCCTCCTTCCACTTGTTAAAGAGCTATACAGACTAAGGCCAGTTAATGGATGCACTAGGTCACATTCTGCCCTCAGATAGAAAGTCAAGGCTCAGCTCCCATTGAATCTACAAAGATTTCAGCCAATGAAAGTTTTGGCTGATTATTCAAGGGCAGTATTTTGCCTATCTCATTTAAGGAGATCATGTAATTCATTAATGGCTGCCCAGGTTGTGCTACGGAAAAGAACACTAAAACTCTATAATACAATGCTCCTGCCACTGGAAGGTGCAGGCAGAATATGCAGTATGCTAACAACTGGTTTAAAGACCAAGGCTGCAACTTTTATTGAAAGAGAATAGTTTAAACTCCAATGCTATTTGACTGATAATAGCCTCTGCAGATGTATGTAACCATAAAACCCAAGGGCTCCCATCAGGAGCTTCAGATCCCCTGAAGAGGTGATCTCCAAGCTGTACCAATACCAGGGAGAAATGTAATTTCTCAAGGGTGTCAGTGCATCTTTCTTTTTATTCTGTTAATTTTGTGGGGAATGCTGTGACAGAATTTTGTGGTCTGTTAAAGTCAGATGCTGGAATAAAGAGATCAAATGATTTTTTTAAGGGGGGGAAAAGACAAATCGGCTTCTATGTTTACTGAGGAAATGTTTTACATATAAACATGCAGAAATACAAAGATTTGATTGAGATACCAAATGGAGGACCCTACTGTCTGTTATTTTTTAAAAACTTAAAAAAAAATAACAAAATAAATCTTTCAGTTTTTTGCAGTCATTGCAGTCATTGTATCTTAGGGATGATAATATTGATTTAAGCAACTGAAAGGCTTTCTTAGACAGGTGACCCAAAGACATACAACTGAAAAGTTCCTAGGGAATTCACTGTGTATTAGGCTGATAAGAGTTTCTCTGCTTCCCAAACAATCTTTTACATATATACTGGAACAGGTTATATGATGTTATGTGGCAGCAGGGTATGGTAGCAATTTCTGCCTCATAGCTTTCATGCCAGAAGAATATAAACTAAATATAAACCATCCCTTGTAATAAAATTCTATTTAATGAAATACAGCGGTTATACGTTTTTGAGGGTATATAACCAGATTAGTTCCCTGTGTATTACGCTAGATTTCCCTGCATATCTTAACATCTGTGGTAGAATTCAGCCTCAGATTAAGATACCTAAATTCAGGTTTTGATTGTGAAATATCCTCCAAGGAGGGTAAAAATGAAAATCTGAGGTACTGTGGGCTAGTCATCTTCACCTCAGTCCCTGGGAGGGTGGTAGAACAACTAATTCTAGAAAGTATTTCCAGACTTGTAAAGGACAAGAAGATGATTGGGAGTAGTCAGCAAGGAGTTACAAAAAGAAAATCGTGTTTAATCAATATGCTACAGTCATGCAATTAGCTTGATGAACAACAGGTGAACAGTGGGTATTTACCTTTTTTTTAGTAAAACCTTTGACACTTTCTTCTTATAACATCCCTATAGACAAGTTGAAAAATCACAAGTTAGATAGGTGGACAGTGATGTTGCTGTCTTAACAGATAGGTCCAGAAAGTTATAAGAAGTGACCTGAAGTTCAGTTGGAGGCAAGTAACTAGTGGTGTGTGCCAGGGACTGATGCTGGGGCCCATACTGTTCAACATCTTCATTGATGACCTGGACAGTGGGGCAGCGTGGACCCTCAGCAAGTTCACACATGATACAAAACTGTGAGATGTGGCTGATATACCCAAGGTTATGATACCACATGAAGGGACCTCAGCAGGCTGAGGAACTGGGCTGAGAGGAATCTCATGAAGTTCAACAAGGGGAAATGCAAGGTCTTGCACCTGGAGTGTAATAACTCCAAGCACTTATCCAAGACCAATTGTAAAGTAGTTCTGAAGAGAAAGATCTTTGAGCCCTGGTAAAGAAGCTGACCATAAGTCATCAGTGTATCCTTGCAGCAAAGAAGGGTCAACAGTATCCTAGGCCACCTTTCTTTAAGCTTTGATATCTGTTCAGGGGAGATGAACTGAGACCTGCTCAAGCACTGGTAAGACACATCTCAAGAGCTGTGCACAGTTCTGGGCTCTTCGGTACAAGAAGGATATGGGCTTTGTGGAGCATGTCTGGTGAAGCACCATCAAGATCATGAAAGGACTAGAGCCTCTTTCAAGTAAGAAAAATCTGGGAGAACTAGAACTATTCAGACTGGAGAAGAAATAGCTTGGGGGGTTCTTAATAAGGTATACAGATACCTTAAGGGGGAGAATGAAAAAGTGGCAGCCAGACTCTTATTAGTAGGGCTCATTGACAGGACAAGGGGCAATGTCCACAACTGAAAATGCAGAAAGTTCCACTTAAATGTAAGAAAAAAATTCTGCTGTAAGGGTGGTCAGACACTAGAATGAGTTGCACAGATACATTGTAGAATCTACATATGTAGAGATAATAAAAAACAGGCTGGATGTGATTCTGAGCAACTTGCTGTAGATTATGGGAAGCCTACTTTAGATCACGTTTCTTGGGCAAGAGTGTTGGACTGGATAATCTCAAGAGGCATCTTTCAGCTCTAACAATTTTGTGATTCTGTAATATTCTTTATATTTAAGCTATGTAGGTCATAGTCAAGCACACACTGGTGTTTGAGAAGCTGAATTGCTATCTGAACTCAAGTGAACTTGATTAGGTCACCCACATGTAGCTATCTGGTGACATTTTACATGTCCTACCATATATCTGATATACAGGGCAGACAGATATGGTAAACGATATATGCAAATCTTAAACTGTTCTGGAGCTTTGTCTGGAGTCCTGTCATGTTACTTTAGGGCACTTTTTGCAACCAAATTGACCTCTCAAACTGTATTGACTAGATCTCTATTGACTGTAACCTGACCTTGGATACCTAATTCAACACAGAGCTCTAAACTTAGGTGTCTCAGACCATGATGGCTCAAGACGGTCCCTGTTGTGAAAGCAAGTTGATTAATACCAGGATCTGTGTACCTTAGACACTATAATTCTCTAATTAAGTTGGAATGGGGTATCAAGGATTGTTTCTCATTCAGCTTTAGGTCTTCCAGATGAATAATTAACTGTATGTAACAACGTCTCCTTCTTTCTCAGAAGGAAGAGTATTAGATGGCCCCTTTCTTAGCTTAACTAAAACAAAATATGAGGAAACTGTCAGTCACTCTTTTTTGAGGACAAACTGAAAACTTAAAATTAGCCAGTGTTATTCATGAATGTAGTTGAATTTCTGTTTTTTTTCACCCAAACCTACTTAATATGTTAAATAGGTTAAGGGGAATTTGATTTTATTCTTAGTGTCTTTATGTCTCTTGATGTCTTGGTGTCATGCTTTTTACATGACACCATTGATCAAGATACCTGGAATAATTAGAGCATCTCTGCAGCCTTCTCTGTCTTAGTCAAGTTAGATTTAGATTCTGATTTACAAAATATAGAATCAGATACTGTATTTCAAAATCGGCTTCGCATGGATAGTCACTAATATTTGGGTTTTTGTTTTGTGTAAAGAGAAGAAAAAAATCCGTTGTACCAGCCAAAGTGCTGGTTGTACAAGACAAACTGTAGAAATATTTGTCACCACTTTTTTAAAAAAGTGATTGTTACCAGTATAGTTCAAAGCACTTTGGTGTCATTGTTTTAGGCATAGATATTTTATACGAATATTGAGGAACAGTCAATTTTTATGGCAGTAGCTGTTTTCAAAATGGAATGATCACTCAGGCAAACTTGGGGAAAAAAAAAACTATCAATTTTAATGAGTTAATATGATGATTAAAAATAATTTATTAAGTAAAGTGATGATACTGTGAGAGAAACCTTACCTTTTAACAATGCTGCTAAATTTACACCTTTTGAGCTTAGTAAGCCAAGTGGCTACTTTACTCCTGTTAAATTCCTCATCCTTGGATGAGAACATTAAGTTAAAACAAACATCTTACTGGTGATCTTGCAAACAGTTAACCGTGCTGATTTCTCCATTTTAAAATGTCTGCTCAGTGAGATTTCTGTTTGTGTTCATGTGACTCTGCCAGATATGTCAGTGGGTTGTTCAAGGGTAGGTAGTCAGCTTTGAAAAAAACATGAATCAACATTTAGCTTCAAACAGAATTGGAATGGATTTAAACTGATATCAAAGAAGTTAGGAAGTTTGCCTTGTCATAGTGTGAAAGATAGTCTTACAGGATGTTTCAGCAAGCAAATTTGCAGGTAGCATTTTGACAATCAATGCATTTATTGAGTAGTGTATGGATTTATTTTTATCTTTACAAAATAATTGCTTTTATTTGCTGTAAATTTACTTAGAACATAACTTTTATCTTCATGCATCTTCAGTGTCCATGTTTCCAGTGTTGTATCTTCATCTTTCAGAAACACTGGTTCCATCTCTAAGAGCCAAAGCTTGGTTGTCAGCCTCTGCTAGTAGCCTTTCCTTCATTAATAAATTTCCATTGGCTCGGAATTAAATTTAACAGAAATAGATTTTCCATAAATAATTGTTGTTTCCAATACTGATAAATAAATTGGCATACGTAAGATGTTATATGGAATTTAAATGACTACTTTTGATAAAAGTACAAGTCTCATGTCCAGTTGCCATTCTTTGCAGCTGTGAACATTGGTTTGTAAAATTAAGAGGACTGAGACAAAATTTAAACTGGTATGATACTATATGGAAGTAAGTACCAATCAAATGTCAGATATTTTCAGGCTGTTTTAAAGTTGTACCAGGTCTACAAACTCTACATGATTTCTTATCACATGGCCTCTGAAAGTCACCAGATATACTAAGTCAGAAGAGTATATGCTCACAGTAACTTCTAGTCCTGATTCAAGAGTTTCCTGTTAGTGGCAAGTATCCACTTTCGAAAAAAAAAAATGCAAAAGCAAAAAAATTCAAACAAAACCAAAACCAACAAAAGCCCCCAAAACAAACAAAACAAAACAACCCCCCCCCCCCAAAAGCCAGCAAAAAAGTCCCCCCCAAAACAAACAAACAAAAAACCTAAAAAACCCCCCTTGAGTTTCCAAACAACACAGCTGGTGACACTTACTTTGAAACTCTGAAGAAGAAGACATGGACTGGTTCACTGAGAGTGTGCAGCTCATAATTTTAAAGAAATAACACTGCACAAATCATGATGCTGTCACATTTAATACTTGAGAAACACCACACGGAGAATATGCTTTGTTATATCATAATGGAATAGTTCTATCTGGGAGACTTTAAATATGTGCATTTGCTGATGTTCAGAATGTAACATATTGTCTGGAACATTCTTCATTAGAGGTCTTATCCAAGAATTTTCAGCTCCCACTGAGATCAAAGATTTCTGAATTTGTTTAATTCCTTTCAAGATGTTCCCTTGAGTTCAACACATTATGCTGACCTTTAGTACACTAAATGATGACTTCCTTGTTTGTTTGGCTTTTCTTAAGGAAGCTGTTTCTTCCTGAACAAGTCTGTGGGGACCAAAGTTTAATTTTCTTTGAGGAATGTCAATTACTATTTTGTTTAGATTTATTTGGTATTACCAAAGCATATTATGGTAAAATGTATAATACAAAATGAATTGCAAGGATGTAAAACTTAATGCCATCTGGGTTTTTGTAGCACCCCATGGAACTTACAAAATAATTATTTGGTCCCATGTGGCTGCAATATTTTAAGTAGTAATGTTGTGGATGAATTTTTTTCTAAACACATTTAGAAACCAATTTTTTTTAGAAGTGTAATTCTGTCATATTTTTATTTGATAAAAACCTGCATTTTGAATTATTTTTTTTTTTTAGGACTTCAGAATAACATAAGGAGAAAGCAGATATCTTTTTATTCTAAAAGATACAAGAGGTCAAATCTAGAGTTTATCAGGTCCATAACACAATTTTAAATTATCTTTTATGATACTTCTGTGGAGCAAAGCTGCTTTATATAATTCCATACTTTTTATAAAATGAACAAATAATATTCTTTCCATATTACTTCCTTCTGTGCAATTTTCTTTCTTCATACTGTTTTAGTTTAACTATTCTTCTGTCATTTTGCATATATAACAGTATTATATAATAATATTGATGAAGTGTTGGGTACTAAGACTGTGGTGTTTACTTATTGAAAAAAATCGATGTCTCTAATACTACCCACTGTATCAAGTTTACTTTGAAGAAGTGTTTTCAAGGTGATTTCACAATCTTCTGTTTCTCTTCCGGACACTGTATGCCATGATTCAGTGTGTGTATATTTTCATAACTGATATTGCTTGATTGTAGTTATAGTAATGTTAAACTGAAATAAGATATGTGTGTAGTATAGTTATGAAAATACCTGTCCAGTAAATAGTGCTCTTATTGAGTCCCTAAATGTGTGTATGGTTTTCAGTGTTATGGTTGTATAAGATAGCTTGAGTGTGTCCCATTTTCACCCCATAAATTAAAGCTGGCCAGGGTCAACTGTAAGTTATGTTTATTTTTTTCTCATTGAAAGTATTTGCTTTTTACATTTATGTAACTTTTTTTTCCCTCCCCCTTGGAACTGCTACTCCTTTATGAATGTCTCCCTTCCTTTGAAAGATGCACACCCTCTGTCATATAACTGGAAACATTCCTGCAATGTATACAATTTCATGTGCATGTGCTACCACAGTCCACATTCTTTTAAAAATAACCACGTCTCAAATTAAGTAAACTTTTGATATCTCAGACAGTAATGGAGTGTATGTGTGTCACCACAGATATGTGTGCCACCACAGGCCAGGAATGGGTTATTAATCAGTAGGCAGGAAAGAGGCAGAGAGGACCTATCCTTTACTGGAGGAATGCCTGGGACTGGCACTGAACAGAAGACCTCTGTCTCTAAACCTTAAAGAAAACAAAAAGAAAAAAATTGTGTGCTTTTTACCATGATGTCTGATTTATCTTAGCTTATAAGCAAATAGAAACTGAGATGCAGCTAAAAAACAAAACAAAACAAGACCAAGCCAAAACCAAAACAAAACCTACCAACCATTTCAACTAAAAATTACATGTCCCATTTTATTTCTTTGTTTAATAATGTTGAAATGTATCACCTGTACCTTGTTTCTGAGGATCCTTCAGGCTCATTTTTAATAGAAAAATAGTTTTACTTCCTTGAGTATGCAGACTTTGTTAGAGAGGAAATCCAAAGATGAAAAAACTGAGTGTAATGAATTTTCATTTTATTTAACTGAAGTCTGCTAAAATCCACTATTTTCATAACTAAGATGATAACAGGTAACCAACTTAGCAATACTTACCTTTTTGAATCTTCTGCTCTGACAAGATAGGGACCTCTCTTCCAAAACTTGTGTTTTCAGCATGTGTTTCCTTTGCAGAGCAGCTGTTAGCAGCTGTAGATAGACTTTTATCTAATAATGAATCTGAGGCTACAGCTTCACCCCAATTCTTCTGTCATGCAGTAAAGACTATGAAACATCACTAGGCTTTCTGCCACTAGTATTATTGTAAAATTTCCCTACCTGGTGATTTTTACTGTACAGAGGCAGGAAAATATGTCACATGTTCCATGATACTTCCAGTGGAAACAGAGATTTAAAATCACAGATTGTGGAGCTGCTACACTGCTTGTGATCTTTAGCTTGTATTCACTCTTCTATTGAAAATAATTTTAAAACTGCTAAAAATTGCCCTTTTTTGTTTCATTTGCTCCTTTATTGAACATTTTTATGCTCAGTAAAACAATGCTTTTGAATATCAGCCAACTAACTAATGATTCTTTTATCTAAACATAAGGTTTTTTTCTCTGAGCTCTTAATATTCAGTTCTACATGTACGATTGAAGACAATAGAAAAAGCAAGGAAAGTTGTTATTACAATCAGTGGGGTAGTTCATACTTACTGGAACTGAATCCAAAATTCATACAAGTGAGAGGTGGTGGTGAAAACTGAGAACTAGAACTGATGCATTTCAGTGGTACTGGAAAATACTGCTTGCAGCACTCTCAAATGTATTGCAGTATGCACAGGACAATTTGTTAGATAATCACTTTATTGTTACCAAACCCATGTGTCATCTGACAGGGTCTGAAAATTTGGAGTGGGAGATGGGGCACAGGGGGGTAGGAGTGGGGTAAAAAAAAAGTAATTGCTAGGAATTTTCAATGAAAATCCATGTTCTTCCTCATTTTTGCCACAGCAAATCAATGTTTATGTTATGTGCTGATTAATAGTCTTGCAGGATTCTGTTTTTCTGGGTTTTCACAAAGCAGCAGAAGAAAGAGCAATGCAGATGGAAATGAAAGCAGCTACAAAGGCAGTTGTTGTTCATAAATAAATTAAACATTTCAGCATACAATGACTGTACTCAGGAAGAATACATATTAGCAATTCTCTATTGTATTGATCCTTCAAACTAAGCCATGTGTGCCACAGTTAAACACTTTCCTGTATTTTAAAGCTGGCATTTGTAAGTTTGAGCAAAGTACAATAGTCCTTAAGGGAAACTGCATAATAACAGGCAGACTCGCAGTCAGAGTTCAGTGTATTTTCTTCATCTTTAATTCAGTAGGAAGTCTTTATAGGTAGGAAATGAGGGTCCCATTCATACTTGCCACTGAAGAGCTGCAGTTTGTAGAGTGGGCTTCATTATCAGGACTAGCCATGCACAGTGGGTGTGTTGCTATGGAACCCTTTTTCTTGAGTATTGGTTGAATGATGGCAGATGAGAGAAGGTCCAAGTTGATACAGAAACTTGACAATCTGATTCTGCCTGTTGTGACCTACTGTGCTTTATTTCACTGCATCTGGTCCTTAAAATATTTCCTCTCCACATTTTGCTTCTCTCAGATTGGCTAGAAAGCACAAGCTTAATTTCATATTTCATTTCTCTGTGAATGATACTTGTGCGTGAATGCACATGTGTGCATGAATTTAAGATACATTGGTTTCCTGAGTACTTTAAAGGAGTCTTTATAAAAAAAAAATAAAAAATTATAGTGACATTATCCAAGATATTAGCAAGACAAAAGACACATATAGATAAGTAAAAAAGCCCTACTATTTTAAGAGAAGGTGGAAAAACATGGCTTTGCTATGAGTTGTTTCCACTGTTGTTCAGTATAATATTAAAAACAGAATTTTTCTTTATCTTGAAATCATTCCCCCTTGTCCTTTCACTATATGCCCTTGTAAAAGGTCCAGTTTTCCTCTAGGCCTCCAGATACTGGAAGGCTGCTATAGGTCTACCTAGAAACATGAACAACCCCAGCCCTCTCAGTCTATTTTCACAGGATACTTTCTCCAGGCCTCTTATGATTTTTGTCACTTTCCTCTGTACTTGCTCCAATAGGTCCATGATCTTCTTATGTTGGGGACTCCAGAAATTGACACATTACTCCAGGCAGGCTGTCACCCAATATCTACTCATATCCCCAAGTCCTTCTATGTAGGGCTGCTCTCAATCATTCATCACCGAGCCTGTACCTCAACCTGCCCTAATCCATGTGCAGCACCTTGCACTTGGCCTTTTTGGGTCTCATGAACTCCATGTGGACCCACCTCTCAAGCTCATCCGGATCCCTCTGGATGGCATCCCTTTGCTAAAGTGTGTCAGCTGTGCCATACAGTTTGGTGGTGTCTGGAAACATGCTGAGGATGAACTCAATCCTTCCCTGTCATTAATGAAGGTATTGAATACTAACAGTTCAAATACTGATTTCTGAGGGACAGCATTGTCACTGACTTCAATTTTGACATTTACCGATTGACTGCAACTTTTTGGATGCATCCAGCTATCCAGTTCCTTACCTGTCAAACAGCCTATACATTAAACCTGTGTCTCTACAGTTTTCCAATGTTGCAGTTGTGTCAAAGGCCTTAGAGACACCAAGATAGATGAGATCTGTTGCTCTTCCCTTACCCACCAGCACAATCACTCTATTGTAGAAGGTCAACAGATCAGTCAGGAGGAATTTGCACTTTGTGGAGCCATGTTAGCTATCTCTAGTCACCTTCCTATCCTCCATACCCTTACATGGATTCCAGGAAGATCTGTTCCATGGTCTTACTGGAAACAGAGGTTCAGCTGACCCCAGAGTCCTGCTTTTTTACCCCTTTTTAACTTCTTTAAAAATGGACGTGAGATTTCCCTTTCTCCAGTTTCTGGGAATGTTATCTAACTGATTCTTAAGTTCTTCAGAATCTTAAAGGTTTATATACCTTTATATACCTATACAATTATACCTAAGCAAGGAAATAAATAGTAAAAAATTATAATGTTCTATATGTTGGCTAAATTAAAGCACGGTGGAAAATTATTGCAAGATCTATTAGTTGAGATTTACTACAAATATCTTGGTCTATTAGCATAATAAACTACCAGGTTTGGCATGTGATAATGATGTTACCTTTTAAAATATAGTTTTATATTGGTGTTTGAGAGGAGAAAGGTGTGTTGCAGAACAAAATTTGTGTAGAGCAAAAATTGTGTGGTAATTACCTTGCTGCTGGTTTGCTGTCTTCAGTGAAAGAAAAATAATTGTTGATTAAACAACTTATTTATCTAGAGACTAGATTACATGATATTTCTATATGGAATTATGATTATATGCAACTACAGAGCACTGGTATAGAAGGAATGGCTACATTATTTGAACAGTATCTTATGCATAGTTTTTTCCATTATTTCAGAAATCTTGTTAGTGCTTTTTACATCATATGTGCCTGCATGTGGCTTTGTGATGAGCTTTGCAGTTGGTTTCTTTACATTTCTGTTATAATATACACTTTATTAATACAGTGGAGATAGTTTGCTACTTTTTAATTGGTACTGCAAGTAATAACCAAAATTTGTCACCTCAATGGAGGCCCTGGTTATAATAAACATACAGGAATAATAAAATTTCCATTATTTTCCTTCAAAAATTAAAAGCACTGTTGTCATCATTTGTTTAACTGAAACTGTATTAACCTTGGTAGGCAGCTAGACACCACACAGCCACTTGCTCATTCCCCTCCCAGTGGGATGGGGGGGAGGATCAGAGATGTAAAAGTTAGAGAAATCATGCTGTGAGATAAATATGTTTTAATAGGTAAAGAAAAAAGTACACACAGAAGCACAGCAAAATAAGGAATTCATTCAGTACTTCCCAGATGTTGGGCATTTCCAGGAAAGCAGGGCTTCATCCTGGTTACTGGGGAATAAAAATGCCATCATTCAGAATATTACACACACACACATACACACACACAGCCCTTCCTCCTCCTTCCCCCAACTTTTATTTCTGAGCAAGACATCATACATTACAGAATGTCTCTTTGGTCAGTTGGGGTCATCTGCCCAAGCTGTGTTCCCTCCCAGCTTCTTCTGCAAACCCAGCCCCAATTGATGTGAGGAGCAGAAAAGGCCTTGGCTCTCTGTAACCACTGCTCATCAATAACTAAAACATCCCTGTGTTATCAACACTGTTTTGATCACAGATCCAAAATATGGCACCATGCAAGCTGCTATGAAGAAAATTAACTCCATACCAGCCAAACCAGTGTAGTTGTGAAGTTAATTTACAAAGCAGATAAACTAGAAAGGAAGCATCATGAAGTAACTATCTGAACAAAAACACAGGGATACAAAACACAATTTGTAATCCAGCAGAGAGCTTGAGCACATTAAACTTCTTGGCAATTAGCCAGCCCTGTAAAACCAGAAGATCAGAAAACCAGGGTGGAGTCTTAAGTCTTGCTGGCACCAACAGCAAGGCTTCCAAGGCAACTGACCCACCACTCCTTTTAGGTTACTTCAGTCAGAGCAAATACTAAACAGAAGCAGGGAACCCAGATGCTAAATCTAGTTCAGGGATTTAACACTACAAAGGAAATTTGGGAAAAGTTTGAGACTACTCAACCAGTATTTCTAGCTAGCTGTTGGCGGAGGTACCAGTCTCTTTCTAGTAAGCCCTCTTAACATCTGCCATGAGAGAATGTTAGGACCTACATCCAAGATCACTTTTTTCTTCATGATCTTATAATTAATGTGCTGAAAAGGGATCCCAAATAATGTTTGGATAGGTTTTTAGGTGAAAATTTCTACTTCTATTACATTTAAAAAGCTTTTTTACTATTATTTTTATATATCTATTTATTTCTTTATTTCTTTAGCTTTTTTTTTTTTTTGCTTTTTTTTTTTTTTTTTTTTTTTCTTTTTTCTGTCTCCAGCAGGGGAAGCAATTCGAAAGCCTTTCTACTGTTTCAACATGTTTGGTTTTTTTATTGTGCCTCCAGGCAGAATTTTCCTAAGATTGTAAGTCCAGCCTATTCAAGTGGCTGATTGACTGCAAGGCACAAAGGTTGAGGAATTTCTGGCAGCAAGTCAACTTGCAGCAATAAAAGCTATTTTTTCCCAACACCATCAGTTCCCATTACATGGACACCACAAAGGCCCCAAAAGATAAAATCAGCTGCAGGAAATATTCACACTTCTCATTCTGGAAGATAATTTTGCAAACATCTTTTTGACAAGTGCATTTTTAGAAATAATAGTGATTCTGGAATTAGAACATTATTCTTCACTTCCTTCCCCTCCACTCTACCGCCACCCAGCTCTTTCATACAGGGATTTCTCAAAGAAAGTAATGGGGAATAAAGGCAGTATAGGAGCCAAATTACTACAAGAAAATATTGCAGTAATTCAATTTCAGTTGAAGTAAGTCAGAAGAGTGTCCCTTGCAAAACAAGTAGTGAAAGGTGTAAAAGAGAGCATTTCCATGCCAATTTGAAACAAAACTTTCTTTATGGTCCAAGACATTTTTATGTTTTTCATTGTAACTGGAATAATTTTCATGTTCAGGGGTAAAAAGGAAGGCACAAATTCATTAGTTTTTCACTTTGGCCATTCTC
Organism: Heliangelus exortis; assembly: GCF_036169615.1. Classification (NCBI taxonomy): domain Eukaryota; kingdom Metazoa; phylum Chordata; class Aves; order Apodiformes; family Trochilidae; genus Heliangelus; species Heliangelus exortis. The sequence continues at coordinate 120,498,901 of NC_092423.1, forward strand.
TTTCTTTATTAATCATGATGGCTTCTGTTGCCTTTTAACCCCAGTTGGCATCTAAGACCCACATAGCCATTTATTCACTTTCTGTTGGTGTAATGAGGGAGAGAATTGGAAGGGTAAAAGTGAGAAAATTGTGGGTTGAGATAAAGACAGTTTCATAGATAAAGGAAAAGCTTCATCTATTATATGTCTCATAACATGCAAGCAAAGCAAAACAAGGAATTCATTCACTGCTTCCTGTCAGCAAGCAGGGGTTCATCCACCTCCAGGAAAGCATGAAGTACCTCATGTACCCAGCATCATGGGAAACAGTAACTTGAAAGGCAAACACCATCAATCTGAATGTCCTTCCTTCCCTTCTTTCCCCAGGTTTTATTGCTGAGCTTGATGTCATGTTTGTACAGCTCTTTGGTCTGGTGGGGACAGCTGTCCCAGTTGTCCCAGTTTCCCGACTTATTGGAAGTGTGCCCCCAGCCTACTCGCCAGTGAGAAGCAGAAAAGGGCTCAGCTCTGTGTAAACACTGCTCAGCAATAATGAAAATATTGCTGCATGACCAACACCGCTTTCAGCACAAATCCAAAACATAGCTCCATACTATTATGAAGAAAATTAGCTCATACTAGCTACTATGAAGAAAATGGAAAACCCAGCCAAAACCAGCACAGACTTTTATCAAAGAAAAGAAACAAAGGCAAAATTTGTAAATCAGCATCTTCAAAACACATGTGTGATCTCTCAAGGCCCAGTTAAGCCCTTCACAACAATAGTACTAGGTTTTTAACATACCTTTTAATTTACATTAAGATTTTTAATGCATGTAAATAACTGCTGATGTGGTGTTCCTAGTATCTGTGGCATTTAGTATCTGTTAGTTTCCCACTAAATATTATGTCAATATTGGAAATACGGGATGGGTCTGCAAGCATCAAAACATATCCTTGCTTCTCCTAAGATGTAAGAAGTGCCATTCTAGTCCAAATGAAGGTATCATGGATATTGCTCTGTATCACATGATTTCAGAAAATACATAGAAACAAGATGGGTGCTGCATTATCCTTATTCTGGTAGAGTCTCCTCACAGCCAGTGACCAGCCATTCAGAAGCAGTGTTTTCAAAGATGTAGATTTCATTGCACTATTGCTTTTACTCTTCATCCATGTAGCCATCTCCATGACTTTTTAAAAGGTTTGCCTGAATCTATTTATATTGATTTCTTCAAGTGTCAGTGGCAAGATTTTCCACTATTTACTTCTGGGTAATGTGAAAATGTACTAATTTTTGCCTGATTTTTGCCTCTTTCCTGATAAATCTAACTGAAGATTCTTCATGTAATGTATAATAACAGATAATACATTTCAGTCATGAGTTATGAAGCATATAGGAGATGTTTTCTCTGCTTTCTCAATTGCCAGTCAGGTATAAGAGGAGTAATAAATTCATGTCTTTGGTAGCCATAGCCAAAGAACTAGGGTTACTAGTTAATCTGCAAATATTTGGGATTTGTGAAAGGAAAAATAATGCAGAGGGAAGCAGCAGGTAACACCTCCCATGAGAAATGTCAATTATTTTATGTGTCTTAACAAAAACTCCAAAATTTGGAAACAGTGAGTAGCTTCGCAATGTGATTCACCATTTCCTTAATTCAGAAGGAGGAAAGGATAAGAACACTTAAAAAAAATAAAACACCACTAAGTGTTGATGCATCTGGATAACAAAGTTTAAACAGCTTTCAGATGTGACATTATGGATTTTCCTGCACTGCACTTTTGGCTCAAAGGGCGCACAAATGGTGCGTGTACAGAATACCTTCAAAGGCTCTTCAGTACCACTGCATCGAAATGCTTATTCCAGTGTTTATCCTTCTACATTTTATCTGTATGTATTTATTTTTAGTATATATAGGTTAAAAAATGAAATTTTGAGTGTGATAATTTTTAGTGGCATGAAAGTTGCATTATGAAATCAGAAAAGTGTCTTTGATATATTAATAATTATGGATTCTACATCTTTTATGGAGTTATTTTGAAAAAAACGATTTTTAGTTACAGGTACTAAATATAATTCTGTGAACCTAAAACAAAATAAAATGTGAATTACTTGTTCCTGAAAATATATCCATTTGATCTTGTGGAAAAAATTCATCAATATGCAGCTGGACATGTGGAGTTTCCTGAGAGATCTGTTTCAAGTATAATCATAGCAACTTAGTTAATGCAAGTTAAGATTTGAAGATTTAATGAAGGCTTAGAAATCCCATAATTGGGTATTATATTCCTTTTATGTCAGTGAATTTATCCTGTTCATTGATTATTTTCCTATTTCTGTTGTGCTGGTGAAAGTTTGTCAAGATGAGTATTTACCGGCATAGTAGTTTCCCAGTGTATTTTATTTTCAGATTAAAGCTTTTTATTGTAATAATTGAACTCAGCGTGTACTAACTCAAGATCTGTCATTGTTAACTTATTTAAAGACATGCATTATAAATTCTGGAATATTAAATTACACCATACAAAATGGCATATGGTTTCAAGTTGCTGTGTTCTCTCTCTTGTACATTTATTAGATGCGTTACACAGCTGCTAGCCACCAACACACTCCCATTTCTTTCCATGGGACTACTCAAATAAGCAAGGATTATTCATGTTACAGAATTACTGAGACTTTCCAAGCTGTTGCAAAACTTGTCAGCCATTTTGAAGTTTCTAAGAAGTGTTTTCACCACTGTTCATATATTTGTAATATATATGAAGTTATACACGTACAGATTCTTGTACTGCAGAATCTGACTAATTGTAATTCAGTAAAGCGCCAGCTTAAATATTTAGGCTTTTGAACATGCCTGAATGTAAAAAAAAAGATCAGAATCTGGCACTTCCTTGTTTTGGGTTTTTTTTTGGATGACCAGTGTTTGTTGCTTTTTGGTAGGCTTGAAGCGTTTTCTAAGAGTGATTTAATCTGTGGTTTATGTTGTAGAAAGTTCTCAGACTCCAGAATGTTGTCACAAAACCACATACCTGCAGCTGGCCTGGCTGAATAGGTTTACTGCCTCATCAACTATGCCAGCTGAAACATTTGTGTGATTTCTTCCTAATCCATTTTTATCCAAATTTGATGTGCAAGCACATGGTCACTGTTTAAACTCTTTGAGCTAAACAACCTGATTTTAATTAAAGTCGCTGAGGAAGGAATCATATCCACAGCTCATCTAGCAGATTTCAGACTGTGGAAATCTCCGGGAGGATACGATACCAAAGAGTCAAGAAGAAAGAAAGATAGCACAAGTTTTTACATCTGAGAGTTATTACCAGGAGAGGAGAAATCTATGTAACTCACATAATATTATAAGGATTTATAACTCATTTAGATTATTTTCAAAAGAAGTGTTAATTTAAAATATTAGAACGTTTCCTATGAACATTTATCTTTAAGGACTGTATTTAGCAGGAAGTTAGAAAGGATGTTAAGAATGTGAGTGACGTAGCTATAGAATGACTAGACAAGAGCAACAGCCAATGGGTATAAAGGCCAATAAAGTAATGAAAAGCATTTTTCTATCCACATTTCAAAGAAAATGTTGTGCTAAATAGCAGGCATATCGTCTTTCTTTATTGATCAAGATGGGCAAAAATAAAAAATTCTGGGAGTTCTATCATAGTTAATGTAGTATGAGAATTTTAGATAAAACATCAGCTCCTTTTGATTTAATTATGAATATCAAGGAACTGTGGTATAGGGTCAGGTTTAAATAAGTTTATCTAGGCCATAAAAAAATTAAAGGAAAGTTGGCCAATAAATTAAAAGAAGGTCTGAGTTTTTACCTTCTCCATCACACCTATTGGACACTGTTGGAGAAAACAGGCTTTGCCCTAAGTTACAGACTTAAATGCCTCTGACTTCCATGGGACATTTGGTGCAGACAAGTGGCTAGCTGATCAGTGGGAGCCAACATTTTTGCCTGAAGTAAATGCACTGGGGAGGAAGAGGAAAATAGTTATGTGATTCTCTCCCCACCACCAACAGGAAACAATCAATTAATACATTTTTAAATGCCAACAAGTAAATGCAAATTGTGTGCAGTAGTATGTCTAAGGATTTTGAGGTGTTAATGTTCCCAACAGTAAGTAACAACTGATTTATGTTTATGAACTATACTTAAAAGGAACACTGAGTAGGGGCAGTGGCAAGGTTTCTTCTGAGCCCCTGGCCTAGAATTATGTACAAAGGTTCTAAAATGTGGTGATTTCCAGCCAGCTGCTCAGTGCCCCATGAACTGTTCTTGGCAGAATTCCTGCTGCCTCGTAAGTCTATAATGCTTGCCTTCACAGCTTATTTCACCTTTATTGGATCATGGAGAACAAAGCCCAGTGCTCATTCTTGCTGTTTTTTTTTTTTTTTTTTTTTTTTTTTTTTTTTTTTTTTTGTTTTGTTTTGTTTTGTTTTGTTGTTTTTTTTTTTTCGCTCATCCTTCATCTATTATACTGCTGGGTATATACTAGGGGAATGGATGTCAGAGTATTAGGAATATTTTTCCAATTGATGTCTCAGAGATAATTTTAAGTCCATAATTACTTGGGAGTCTGTTTTGAACAATAAAGTTAAGGGTGAGATTGAAAATGCTTTTCAACTTCTACATTTGCAAATTGCTTTTACTGCTAGAAAAAATGCCCAAACTTACAGGTAGAAAATGTGAATTATTCAGTGAAATCAAACTGAATTTGGAAATACAAATAATGTTTTAGACCAATTATACATACTGCCCTTGGAAAGATATTTCTTAATGATGTCAAGTAGCTGAGTTTACACGACTGACGAAGAAAGATGAGTTTCTATATAAGAAGAATAGATATGAAAATATCTAGGTTCTTTTCTGAAGATTAAAATTTTCCTAATCAAAGTATTTATATGAAATAGAAACATTAAAATATTGTTTATTTTGTAGCTTTACTTTTGGCCCATTTCAAAGTCCACATTATACTAGACCCATTAAATGAAGTTAGAGAGAAGATGGTCTGTTTTCTACATGTATGATATATGCTACAGAAAAAATGCTTGAGAACAGAGATAGAACTATAGGAGAGATTCAAACTCAAGTCCCTGGGTTCTGTTTAGTTTTTATTTATTTATTTATGTATTTACTTGTTTACTTTTACAAACCTTACACTTTTTTTATATTAATAAATATAGCCTTAGATATATTTAAAGAATTTACTGTGCCGTCTTAGCTGTACTCTGGCATCTTTACTGCACTGGGAATCTTCACAAAACTTGATCTAATTGCTTTGCTGCATAACCAATTGATTATGCATTTCACTACTGATTCCCAAACTCAACTTGCACCAGAAAAATATGCACTGGAATGCAAGTTCCTTAAAGGCCAACATAGATTCCCTTCCTTAGAAATATGGACATGAGAAAATTGCTCCTTCTTAATCATAAAAGGGGTTTTACATAGGTCTTATGAGGGATTTGTGCAGTTTCCTTATGTTCAAGCAGATAATGTGGCCACATTTCTCAAGTCAAAATCTAATTTAATTCAGAAAGAAACTGAAAGGAGAAGATCTTTCATAGCTTGGCATCTGGACCCTGTGATTACCTTCCAAAGACGAGGAGAAACGGAATGAAGTCATGTGTAAATTGAACTCTACTTCAAAAAAAGAGTATAAGCCATATTTTTGTCAAATAGAAATAAAACATTCTTAAAAGTAATGTTTGGGCCTGTCTTGGTGTTTTGTGAAACCTTTTTCATAGCAACAGTCTCAAAAAAAAAAAAAAAAAAGGAAGCAAAGCTATTTTTATTATGTGTTTGACCGAGCAGAAAGTAATGGAATATGAAATGTGGAATATAACTATTTGGTATGCTTACCTTTATAATGACTTGCAGTGATGACTTGTACTGTTCAGTAAATCCCCCTTTGAAATGTCAAGTTGAATTTTAGGAGATTTATAAACTTGGCTTTTGTAATCAGAATTGGAGAATAATGATATTCAAATTTAATTGTTTGAGTAGTTGTAGCTCAGAAGGGAAGAGAAGGTAGAAATTGTGGAAAGCTTGGATTGTTCAGATTTACTGCACTGTGTATAGGTAACTTTTTGACTATACGTACCCAGGAGGGATTCAGGTAATACAACAGAATTACACAGATTATTTGTATTACCAATAGCTGAATTTATATGTATCCTATTAGTCCTTCCACTTCCATCATACTGGTCTAAGGAGCAGAAAGACCTTAGTTACCACTCATTATTGGTTTTGTTTGCAGCAGCAGTTACTTGCCTTTTTCTGCCTTTTCTGTCCTTGTAACTTTTTGACACCAGTTCCATATTGGCAAAAAAGAAAACTTCAGGTGAAAGTAATCTGATGTAAGTGGCTGATGATTTTTAAAGCCAGATCTCCAAGGTTCTGAATTCTTCTAAGAAATATATATATTTTTTCTTTTAAGTAGGTGTGAGATATATTGTTATAAATGCAATTTGGTGGCTGTTTACAAAATAGACTCTCTGTTTAGTGAGCAGCCCCCAGTTCCCTTTCCTTTATAATGGCAAAGTTTTGTGAGGGGCAACTCTCTGGTTTAGAACTGATCTAGATGAGGAAGGTTCTAACCTCTTCACATAAACATCCCGTTCAACAGGATGGCACTGCAGGTACTCAAGGGCCGGAAACACTACATGTATAATTTAGTCCCATGTATGTGAGTGAAATAGAACAAGTAAGCAATGTCCTTTTGCAGAAGAACCTAATTTTTGTCTAGCTCGGCACATGTCCCAGTTCATTGAGGAATTCTTTAAAAAGATTATGAATCAAAAGAACTTTCTCTACCGTGTTTTGCAAAGGTCATGCAAATATTTCATTCTATATTTTCGTGTTCCAAAGGCAATTATACTGAACATTCTAAATGATGTAAGAAAAAGATAATTTTCTTTTCAGAATAGTGACTGTTAGGATTATAGTTGTTAATAATTATATTTTTAATTCACATATATCTTCTTCTAGACTTAAGACCAAATGGAGGTTTGCAGATGATCTTAATGGTGCAATGCTGACAAGAAAAAGAACTGTCTTTTGTGATGTACTCTTATACAGATGCTAAAGAAAAGCTCTTAAAAGAAATTTATAAATTTCAGCTTGAAACATTTGAATCCTAAGCAATTAATTAGCAACTCATAAGCTAACTTTTCCCTTTTTCTCTTCTGCATTGTTATGGATTATCTATCATTCTCTTGAATGTATTTGAACTATTCTGACTAAGCCACAGAAAGGCATTAAAAAAGGTGAAAATGTAAGTAAACTTTTGCCATTCTACTTCTTTCCTTAATTTGACTTCATTTGGTCCCTTTCCTTGGTAAATAATGAAGTCCTTTGCTCTGCTTCCTTTCTCTTTACATGCAAAGTATCTAGAGGTGGTTACTAGCTATTAATTCTGTAAAGAAAATAGATAGGAAGAAAGACTATAGGGCGGAGGAAATAGAACTATCTTTAGGCAAAAGAATTTTTCATCCCAAAAAGGTAGAAAAGAGCAGTTGTGATTCCATGCTTGGTCCCGAATAATACAGACACAGGAACTTCATAATGTTCTTCTCAGCTATAAATTGCATAACTCTGGTGGCCTTAGTAGAAATACGTCTGTCATCTCACCTTTGGAGACACACAGAAAATCATCTTAGGACTCATCTTGAAATATGAAATGTTAGTCCATTGGTTAACATACACTTGAGTATAAGTGGTTCCCTAAATACAGACAATGAGCTGGTGTGCTGTTTGCATCATCTCTTTGTGGCTATGCCATGGGTATGTTTGGTAAGGCCACTGTTGTGCTTCCACATGTGACTGAGTGACTGAATTTGAAGACAGAGGTGAATGTTGCCATTTAATGAAAACCAAGTGATTATTTATGAGAGTAGGTGAAAAGTTCAAATGATTTTTCAATATTTAGTGTGAAGATGATTCGTAACAGTCTCTGGAATCTCTGTGGAAGTGCATTTGAAGCTATTTTTTCTGTTACAAAATGGTGTCTTTGTATAAGGTGTTCAATATCGGTGTTCGCAGAAAGGAGTGTCATCCCATACATCTACTGCACACTTCTGCTGGTGACAGATTCCAGTAATATTCATCATTATGCAGCAATTTTATAAGTTGCCTTAATGGTCAAGGCTGCTCAAACTTAGGTGCTCTCTTTTTTTGCTTCTTTGAAGGACTGATTCTTTGCTGTGTGCTTCAGAATTGAAAACCTCATTGGTTTAACAGGGTTATCAGTCCCAACCAAACTGTCAATCTCAGTCCCTTGGAATGTCAGGTTTCACAGGTCAACCCATAGCTTGTTAAGCTGTTTCAACAGTCCAGAAGTAGTAGATGTTTAGTTAAAATCTTTATGCTGTGCAACTTTCATTACATTTTATCTGTTTCTCTACATTCCTTCTTAATATCACTGCCCTCTAGCAGAATACATTGGTCTAAGAATGATTAGAAATATCCTTTACTCTCCCCACTGCAACCAATTGACCTCCAAACAGCAACAAGAGAGATCTGGAAAATAACCTCTCAAATTTAAACTCTTATTGTAAGTCTGACTTCTTCCTGGAACTGGGAGTCACAGTAAAAGGTCAGTGCATTGATACAAGGTATATTAGTGAAGTGTACCTCATGTTAGCCCAAAACCTGTACTGCTTGAGGTAAAAGGAGTGATAAAACAGCTATGAAAACTTTCCTATCAGTATCCTCGTTATGTGGGAAGGATGCTTTTGTGATGATACAGGGAATCAAAGTAGTTATTCACAGATTCAGTTTTGGTCTAACAATCAATTAATGACCCCAAGGTCACAGAACTCTATTTTTTATACCTCCTTATCTCTAAGCAGCTTAGGATAGTGATGGCCTCTTGGGCTTTTTCTTTTTTCTTCTTTTTTTTTTTTTTATTATTAAAGAAAAATAATGGGAAGTGTCAAGGAAATTTATATCAGGAATTTGAAGAAACTTTGTGTCTTCTACAAGAACATTTATGTTTTGATTAATGTTGTGTTTGATGTGTTTTTATTGAAAACAGTATCAAAATTATTGCTTATAGAAATATGTCTAAAATACTTTCAGCCAGCTTGGTAACTGGTCAAATAATTTACTATGCAGGTAATTACTCAGTACTGGTTTTTGCTTCAGAGACCAGAAGTGTCAGCAGAAAAACACTTTATATTGAACATAAAATGTGAATTTGATTGTTTTTTGGCATTGCATATTTATGCATGTCCAAAATTTTATCAACCTCATTTGGTAATATTTCTATGTTGTGCTAATTATGTCTGTTGAATTATGAAGATTTGCAGGTATTTAATGATAATGATAATTAAATAAAATATTTGGTTTGTCTAACAAGAAATTCAGCATGATTCCAGATTCAAACTCATTCTTTTTAGTTGTCCAGAATGAGTTAAATCCAATAAATGGATGAGCAATTAACTCTATTTTTCAAGTTATAAAATATTAAATTTTCATTTTTTTGTTGACATGAATAAAATGTTTGCAAAATCTTATCTATAGATTCCTGAAGTTCCACCTTAGTAAATGAAGTAAGTTATCCATCTGTGATTTGAAAGCTTAGTTTTATTTTCCTTTGATTTTTGGTTTTTTTTTTTTAAATTTTAATTCCATAACATAGAGGTCTGAAACTATCCTCTATATGCCTTGTAAGAGAATGACAAGGAAGGATTTCTCCTCATACAAGGACTTTCTTCCTCATAGGTTTTCTTGTGGAAATCATTGTGGACACATTTCTCCTTCTCTGAAGGACTAAAATTAATTACTTCCAAGGGCTTAAACTGAAAAGTTTTCTCTTAACCTAAATAACATTTACCTAAATATCAGATTCACAGAGTTGCCAATAATGGACCTAAGTACTGATACTGTAATCACAAGTAATACCACAAATAAGGCAATTCTAGTACATACTTAGATTTTTAGTATAAATGATGGAATTATTTGTATTGACTGTGTTCATAGTACCACCAACTGATATTTTAAAGTTCAAAGTAGAAAACATATGACCAAATGAAAACTTTTACTGGTTTTGCAGTTCTTGTTCTTCCAGACTTACTTGACACAACAGTAGGTAGCCTAATTTGAATATGACCTATATCAACTCCGGTGGCTGAATCAGATCTTAATTTTACTTTGTCTGATAGAATCAGCTAATTATTTCTGTGTACTGTCATTTTTATCTGATTTCAGCTTTGCTGACTAGAATGTTAAAAGCTTTGTCTTAAGAAGCGTACAATGGCAGTAGAACATCAGTTTTGAAGTGGTGACAGGCCCTGAATGATATTATAAAATCTTTCAACTAAGAATTTTGTTCACCTGTCTCCTCTTTTCTAATTTTGTATGTTATCATCTGACAAGGACCCACATTACCCTGCTCTTTCTTTGCTTCTGGAATTCTCCTAGGTTAAAATCCCACTGTGTTGTCTAGGTCTGTAAGTTCATCTAAAAGTTGTTATACAAGCCAGGGTAAAAAGTCATTATATTTTTCTATTACATAGTTTACAGTTAACTATCAAAAATAGACACCATGACATTTTACTCTTTTTCACCTGAACTTAGACTGGTAGTCAGTTCCAAATCATCACTGTCATAATTTCCAAACCCTGCATGCCACTGCCTGAAAATAAGATTGGTCAGAAAACTGTTCAGAACAGGACAATGTTCTGATGGGTGATGTGTTTAATAGATTAGGCAACTCCCCAGAGTCAGTAGGCCCCTACCTGGTAAAAGTGTCCATATTACCCTTCTCCTACCCCTTAAGGTAATTTTCTCAAGGATTAAATAAAAGATTTAAAATATTGCTACCATAGGTTTTACATATTTCCACATGCAATTTCTCCAGGAATTCTTTCTGCTTCAAATTTTGTTCTTTCAAAATGTTGGTTATTTACACTGCTGACTTCAGTTGCGTAGGTGCCATCTCTGGCTCAAGGATTCTTGTTACTGACACATTCTTAATTTCATCAATCAAACTTGTGAGTTTTGATATGGCTGGAGTGCTCAAAGAAGCACTTCAGATAGATACATCAAAGGCTTGAAGATGAGAACCAGACTATAAATTGAAGTTGATTTTTAATAGGCCACTTTTACAGCCAGCAAAGGACAGATGTCTCTTGCCCTACATCTTTTAGCTTTGAAGACACACAGTCAGCCAAATGATTTTCCAGTCAATTAACACTGCTTCATAATTGACTGCATATCTCCATTGCATACGTGGTGTGGGATGAATAGCTATATATATTTGGTCTGATGGGCCACAATTGTTTCAGTGGCCTTGATAATGTCGACTTGAACCATGACATTTGTTGATAGGTGATACAATTCTTTAAACGTAAAGCTATGTTGGGCTGTAATTCTAAATTTTAAGTAACAGAATATACATTTATTAATATACAATATATTAATAATGTTTTTAATTTACTTCTTTATGATCCTTCTTTTTTTCTCTGTTCCCTTGAGTAATGCCTGCCCAATCCTACATCTAGAGAGGCTCTTCACCCTGCAGGCAACTGTCACAAGGAAGACAGACATGTAACAGAAACATGCTAAATGACTAGATTTATTATTTTCAGGGAAAAATAAAGTATCTCTTCCAGAAGGCAAATTGTAATGTGAGTAGTAATATAACAACATGTTATTCGTCTGCCTCACGATTTCCCGAATTTAGGGAGAAGCTTCTAGAAGGTTCTAACTTTTCAATCTGGAAATTGTTTTATATAATAAATGCCTAAATTAAAAATTCACTTTAAATGTGCCTATTAGAGCTTCTTTATATAGGTTAATTATTTTGAGCCCAACAATTCATGATTAAAAAAGCCAAATATACAAGTTATAAAAATACTAAAGTGCTTAGAGGAGCTGCATTATAAAAGATAGGTCAGGCAAAAAATAAAATTACTATCAGTAAAAATAATCAATACCTGAATATTTTCAATATTCATCATAATATTGAATAATATCAATTCAATATCTGAACCGTTAGGGTTCAGATAAATATATAGTCCATTTTTTAAATTCCTCAATTCACTGCCTAATAAATGCCAGATATCTAACACATATGACATATGACTCATTATATATAGAAAATGTTTATTATAACATTTTTACAACAAACATTTCGGATGCTTTGCTAATTTCTGAATAAGACACACCCCTGTACATATACTTATTTTTTTTTAAATTAAATTCTCAATATCCTGTTGCTTAGAATCTCTGAATGTTGGGTTCTACAATGACAATTTATTTTGAATCTTCACTGGGCAACAGTAAACTGTGGGAGACTTAAAGCGGGTAAAGATTTGGAGGTTTTTAAAAAAAAATCTGGTGGTACTTCATTTTATGCTTATAGCTAACAAATCCATCGCTGGACTGGTTATGTTGGAAACAGAGTGCTCCTTTACTTTTGCCTATGCTATTTCAAGCCATTTAGGATCCTAACTAGAAATGAATAGAACATAAAAATAACCTAAGACTTTGGGGTATTTTTAGTAATGGTTTTGATATTTTTAGATTTTTGAAGAAACTCTACTAAGCCAGAGAAGAACAGAAAAACATAGATGTATCAAATTCTTTGCCATTAAAAGACTGAAAATTATACTGTGAATGAATTATCTTGTATGAAATGAATATGTATTTCAAAATACAAGATGAGGTCTCTTTTGTCTCATCCTCATAATTTATAAATAGGACAGAAAATGTTCCATAGTATTACTATGGGACATCCTGTCTCTTTCAGTCTACTTTGAGCTTTGAGCCATATTTAAATAACAAATTTGAACTTGCTTGACATGTAATTCTATCTTAAATTGGATATAATGTTTTAAACACATTTTTACAAAAGTCTTTGTTACACATAATTGCAGCTCAAATATCATGCCTGAAAAGAGTTTTGGAAACTTTGACATTGTCATCTGACCAACCAAACCATGTATGAAATTATTATCACTACTGCATTTGCAAGTGAGCTCAAAGCTCAGTGCAGACAACCTGACAGGCAACTTCTTGGAAGTGTTCTATCTTAGTAACCTTAAACATGGTGTTCCTTTTTGAACACTTTAGTAGCTGAGATAAAGTGGAAATATTTTGGCATCCCCACAGTCTTTGATCTAGTCTGTGGGAAAAATAGTGCTGAAATGCCCCTAGTCCTGAATTATAAAAATCCTTTTGAATTACAGCTATCTGTCCTTTTCCTCCATCCTCTTCCAGCAGTTACTATCAGGGTTCCATTTATGTGGCAAACTTCATGAGGTAAAAGAAAATAAATCTAATTTTTTTTTTTTTTTTTTTTTTTTTTCAGAGAAATCAGAGAAATCAGAGAATAAATAATGTTGTCTTAGACTTCCTACCATTGCTGTAGCTCACTCGTAAACATGCTACATCTGATTCAGAAAAATCTGTGAAATTGTTCTTAAAATACTTCATTATTTCTATTAACATTACAGATTTCATGAATATTAAAAAAAAATAATGATAATTTTAAAATCTTTCTCTTTATCTTGGTTGCTAGAGAATATGTGGAACTAATGTGTTTTCCTGTCATGAATATAACTTGCCTCTTTGTCTGTTTGTGATGTTGTCTACCTGATTTCAGGAAATTAAGGATGTTGAAAGTAATAAAGTGTTACTATAAGGAATAAATTGAAAAATTGTGAGGAAACTACTGACTGAGTCAGTGACTTCAGTTAATATGGCCATGTTAATCTCAAATGGAGCACCAGGAAAAAAAGATGGTTGTCAGAAGAACCTGGGCCTAAAAAAAGTATGGCATTTTTAGTGGATGACATGAAGCTGAAACCAAGTCCATGTGGGATGACAAGAGCTTGAAAGATACATACTGCTAAGTTATAAGTAAATCATATTCTTTTTCAGCCAGTGATAATCTAGGATATCAGGATTAGTACATGAGGTTCTTCTGACAGATAACTGAGAAAACAGCCTTAAAGTCACAACTGAAATTTGATCTCTTGATTTGAAAACAGGAGACTGTAACTTTTAAGATCTGCTGTGAGAGAAGGAAGTCAGTTTCATCCCAGACTGGGTTTCAGCTCATCAAATCATTCACCAGAGTGGGAAGCTGAGAAGAGATAAAAAGAAACCTTATGTGCGAATCATTTGGTAACTGTTACATGTTTTTTAATGTACAATGTTTTTTAATGCTTGCATAGTAGATTAAGGGAGAGCTGCAGATATTTACGTTGATTAATTTACCTTGATTAATTTACCTTGATTTTATTAAGTTGTTTGAGACCACTTCCTACAATATTCTTGTGAACAAGCTGATGAGATATGGACTGCCACTGGAGATGAGCCATAAAATTGGTGGAAGGTTGGCTAAACTGCTAATCTCAAGGCTTAATCACTCATGGTCAAACTGGAGCCATTTATGAGTTAAGTTGTTATGTTATGTTATGTTATGTTATGTTATGTTATGTTATGTTATGTTATGTTATGTTATGTTGTGTTGTGTTGTGTTGTGTTATGTTGTTATGTATGGATCTCCTCATACGGTGATACTAGGTTCAGTATTTTTACAAATTATATCTTTAACAGGATTGAATGCTCTCTCACCACTTTTGCAGATGACACCAAACTGAGGAGAGGTAGATATGCTGAAAGGAAGAGCTACCATACATAAAGGTTGGAAGACTGGGCTAAGAGGAATTGGATGGGGTTAACACAGATACCTATGAAGTTGCAGACCTGGACCAGAACAATCCCAAGTATATCAGAGCTGGCTGTAGTCTCACTGCAGTGTAGCCCTGCTTAAGATGACCTCAGGATCCCAGAGGACAGCAAGATAAATATGAATCAGCAGAATTCCCTTGTAAAAATGAAGAAAAACCATACCCTGCATTTCATCGAAGCAAGAGTTTGGTCAGGACATCAAGGGATGTGACTATGCCACTGTGTTTAGCACTTGTTAGAGTTCTTAGTTTATTATGTTTTGGTTCCCCACATTTGAAAAGATAAAACAATAAAATGGTAAGAGTCCAATGGTGAGTCACCAAGATGGTTATATTTTTTAATAACTTGACAGATGAGTAAAAAATTAAGTACTTTGATTTGTTTAGCCTATAGAAGAGAAGAAAATCACAGTCTGACAATAGCCCAAAGTTTAAGTATAGAAAAGATGGCATTTTTTCTTCACAAAGATGATATCAAGCAAAGAGCACAAATTACTTCAGAGGAAATTTCATATGATGTAAGAAAAAAACCTCTTCACTGTGAGAACAGTTTAACAATGGAATATATTATCCAGAGAAGTGGTGGACTTTTCCTCACTGGAAATTGGCTTGGTAAGAGCCTTAATAAATTAATCTAAGACCTTGCCTTCAACAGAAATTTGGAACAAAGATCCTCCAGAGGCCCCTTCCAGTCTAGTTTTTGACATGATTCTATTATTTTCTCCATTCCCTCTTCCACTTTACCATTTTTCCCAAACTAGTTTCTCCCTCCTTCCGTCCCTAGCCTCAATGTATCCTGAGCAGCTGTAGTTTCTCTTTCTTCCTTCTAAAACCTATCCTCAATTCCAGTCCTTCCTCATGGAAATTCTTCCCTCAGCACTGGATGAAGAGCTATGTAGATGAGGCTACACTGGAGAAGAATTACATCCAGTTCATCACCTTAGTTATATTTCCCCTTGCCTGCACAGGCACTTCTGCAGACTGCATGGCATCCAGACAGCTGAACAAAAAAACATGCTGCAGAAACACTTATATGTGCTTGCAAACCCTTAATTTGGTTTCCTTGCCCCTGTACCTGACCCAAAGTCAGAGAGTTCTATCACCTCAAAGAACCACAAGACTGAAAAGGAATACAGTGAAGAGAGATATAAGGAAGTTGTCCATAATGCTAGCCTGTCAGTAAATGACCTTCAATTCTTTGAAATTATTTTGCTGACCAAAAGCAGGAAAACCTGACTGGACTTGACTGCCTTGGAACTAGTATATCTTATTGCATCTACTAGTGGTCTTATTGCATCAGTCCTTATAAAATTCTAAAGATCTTGAGTTCTAATTAACAAAGTATTCAGGACTTAGTCACATTAGCCCATAAGCTAGATAATAGGTAGCTGAAAGCTCATGTTTGTTGACAAAAGACTGACCTTTTTCTGGAAATATTAGTAATATTTCCATCATACACATACGGCTAGGTTGGCATGGATGAAGTTACAGTGGTTATTAACATGTGAATAGGCCTGTGATCTTCATAATGGACTTGTAAGGACTGCTGATCAAGAAAGTACTTTGATGTGAATAGGTGGCTATCTGTATGACCACAGCCTTTCTCTTCCTTAAGCCAAAGTAGAAAGTGTGAAAATACAAACTCTGTCACTGCAACCGAAGGCAAAAGGCCAGATACTTTCCAGAAAAACAGATGAGAGAATCTCAGCCAGAGTGGAGAAAACTGACCTGCAATCTTGTGCTTTTTTCTCACAGGCAACAGAGGAGAATCGCCTGTTAATATCCCCCGACAGGCATAATGTAAAAGGTTAGGAGACCATTATATACTTGTTTGTCTTTATATTTGTAAAACATTCTTGATTTTTAGGTTCATTGTTTTTAATTACAATGTAAATTATAGCATTTTTCAAAGATAGTTTTGTATCAGAACAACATCCTCAAATTACTTTTTATTTAATATACGGCTGCTGCATTGTATTATGCCCTCTATAGTAACCTGTGGTGCAGATCTGTGAACTCTCAATTTTTCTATCCATTGTCCAAGCTACTATCCTGAAATATCTGATTTGCACAAGCAATGGGAAGACATTCTTCCTCATCTGTTACATCTTTGCTTCATGTTTACCACTAAAGTTATGAAGAAAAAAAAAAGAAAAAACCCAGTTGTTAACATCAATGTATGTTCTCTTGCATTTGCCAGCAAACTGAGATCCTGAGTCTTCATCTGTAAAAATAAGGCTAAAGAGAAGCAGCACCTGAATTTATGCCTAGGCTGGATGGTTAGGTTTCTGAATTTTTAAAATTTTGGCCATAATAAACACCATGTAAATTATTGATTCAATGAAAACTCTGCTCTCATGAATAATGATCTTATTAAAGGCTAGCAATCTGAAAGTTGAACCAAAAGAAAAACTTAAAAAAGGTATTTGAACTAGCAATGCACAAGATCACAGCACTAAGTTGCTTTCCAATGAATATGGTGTTAAATTCAAAGCTTCCATTCTCTGTAAGATTGACTGAAATTTCCTGAGAGACTGCTTCTCCCTGTATGGTCATAAGCTTTTGCACAGCTGCTAAAGGTTTTTGGCAGCTGCCCACAATTGTGGAAGCACATCTGGACTAAATCTAAGTGACCATAAATTTCAGTACCTTCAGAACAAAACAGTGAAACCTACTTTTCTCACCTAGAAGTACCAAAGCCAAAAAAATAAGCCAATCAGTTCCTGCTGTTGGGAGGGATGGAAAGAGAAAAACAGAGAACATTTTGTTTTCTCCTTCACAAGTATGTAAGATGCTTTAATACTCTTATAAAGGGTCAGAGTACAAACTTAGATAACTAAGGCCTGATCTGGGTACTATGACCCAAAGCCAAAGGACCTAAATCAGTTTCCAGGAATCAGGAAAAAAAACAAACCAAAAAAATGCCACCTCACTTGATTTAAGTCTTGAGGGCAAAGTTTGGAATTTAAGTCATCTTTTACAGACCATCTTTATTCACATTAGTCAGCATTATTTCTTAAGGAGAACCTAAGCTCTTAAAAAAATCCAAAAAACACTGGATAAGCATCACATTTTTAATTGCACAGATAAATAAGCTCACTAAACAATAGCATAGTTTTCTGTGCAGTTTGGTGTTGAAGAACTCAAAATTTGGGAGATAATTAAAATTTAAACTTCTTAAGGGAATTTGAATCCTGTGCCTATGAAATATATAATATTATATATTCCATGAAGCTTTTTTGATTAGGTTGACATACTATTGTTTGAAATGGACCTCATAAGGTGAAATTGAGATGTTGAGAATGAGAAGGAATGTATAATTTATAAACTCTACTTAATAAAGCATATGTTAAATACAGATCCGTGTGAAAAAGTCCTCTAAGGTTATTTATAGTTTGATTTATTATATTAGAGTTCTTCTTAATAATAGAGTTATCTTACCATTGTAATTGAGACTATCAGTCAAGATTACAGAGATTACTTTACATGTCTGAAGGAAGATGGCAAGGCAGAGCTATTAATCTGCAGCAAGTATCAAACTTAGGAAGACAATCAATAGTATTGAACAACAGTATATTCTTTACTTAAATTTTCCAAATCATTTGAGTCTGGAGATATGTTTTACACTCACCCAAATCAGAACTGCCAGTCAGATTTGAGTGACCAGTTACCTCTGTTAATTAAGATTTTACAATATAGTTTTCAAACCAAGATATTGAGTCAACCAAGAGAAGACAGCTGAAATAACCTCATGCTCATGGACAACTGTATATGGAGAACTGATATGTAAAGAATAATCTCTCTCCATAAATAATCTCTGAGTTATTCAGAGTGAGGCAAACAATGTCATCATATGCCCTCCTGAACTGTAGGAGAACTGTTTTCAGCAGGCTCTTAGATAGCCTGAGACAGCTTCCTACAAGCCTAGATTAACGTGGATGCCATGCTTTAGAGTCAAAAATGTCATGCTTTCTTTGTCAAAGGCCTGGATCCCTATGCAGAATTACCAACCTCCTTCCTGTCTAAGCTTCTGCAGGAATCGTTTTAGAGTTAGGAATACAAGCAAAAAAAAAAGAATTTAAAATTCAAATTTCCAAAGGTGTATAGTCACTTAATTCTCTTTTAATCCATAGAAGTCAAACTTTAATGTCTTCGTATGTTTACCTAAGTAATTCTCCCAGATTTACATGTAAAGTTTCTGGCAGACAAAACTTCAAATTGATATTTAAGGCTTGTACTCAGCCATGCTGAAATATTTGCTGACAAGTAAAATCAATAAAATAGTAAAGTCAGAAAAAAATTAAGGATACTTGAAGTAGAGACAAAAGGGATAGGTAAACTTGGGGTGGAAGAAAGAGACAAACAGGGCTTACATATTTCTTGCTTGGATCTAGCATATTGTTCTGGAACAATATAATCAGTTGTAAAAGTACTGTAATTAAAAGAATAAGAAGGAAATAAAGTGATGAGATAAGTAGTCTGCAACATTGCTTGGAATTCGGAGACTGGAGGAAAAGAGTTGGCTTTTCTTTCATGGGACTTTTGCTTTAAAGACAAAATCAGTGGCAAATTTGCCACTGCTTATGCCACTGGTGTGTCACAGTTTAACATTGGGCCAGCAGTTCTATTCTGGCCCAAACCAGGACATGGTGGAATAAAAATCTCTTCTCTTTTTACATTGATATTCAACAAAAAAATATTCCATAGGAAAAAAAATAATAGTGCAGCTTTGCAATGTATTGGGACATCCATCTTCACGAAGAGAAAAGTACCTTAACATCTGTTTCTTTAAAAGATGTATGGAGCAGATGCATTGATAAAAACCTAAGCAGCATTAGCAAAAACCTAATTTCTAATGGGTCCGGATTTAGGATGCAATCAGGAGGGACTATCACTAGTGACTCATTTCCACAAGGTGCTTTCCTCTTCATATATGATTCAGCCTATTTACTACCTCTCTTCTCATACTTATGTTGTTTCATTACTCCACACAAATAAGAAATTAGTTGCTGATTTGAGTGTAATGAACTACCTGACTTCTGTGTGTGCTCCTTGGCTTCATCCAAAAAGACCCAAACAAACCCAAATAAACAACAAACCATACCTTCTGCACCTCTTCAGAAAACTTCTTATGGTAGCAGATTTATTAGTGAATGTGTCAGGCATTTGGGATTAGCAGGTATTTATGATTTACACCATCTTCAGCACCCTTCTTCATGTTTGGTTGGTCAGTAGTTTGTTTTTACTTTCGACTAGACCTCAGTATGTCTACTGGAATTAATGCAAAAGACTTCAGGATGTATGTATCATATTACATCCTTATACGCTAGCATTTAGCAAACCTTAGTTAGTTAAAGACCTATTTTCTATTACAATAAGATTTTTTTCCTTTAAAATTATTTTTTTTTTCCATGGATTGTCCTTTCCCCTCACAAGGTAACAGAGGCTTAACTGAAATAAAAGATTGTATACACACAGGACCTGAGTATCTGCCATTTGCTGCAGAATATCACTTCATATTTTTTTAATTTATTTTTTGTCAACAAACTATAGATGAAGAAAGGCTTCATGAAGAGTTTATGCTGACCAATAGGTTTGCTAACTACAGGCTATTTTAAAGACTGTGGAGCCCAGAAATACTGTTCTGTGATCTGTGATGGAGAAAAAGTGTATTTTGTTTATATTTAATAATGAAATTATTGAAACAAATTAAAATATTTAAGCAATAAATAATGTCTGAAGATAGAATGAAAAAAATTAAAAAAAATTAATTCTATTGAAACGTATTGTCAATGCGTGTCTACTTATATGACTCGTGAAATAGAATAGAAGGTTCATTTACTGTGCTTCAAGTATATGTTATGACATCAGTTTTCCATTATATTAAAATGATTGGATATTTGATTCTTGTCAGAAAATTTAGATATTTTGGACAGATTTAACTGAATTTATTCATAATCTGGCAATGAAATGGTTAGTTGTATTTGTATTTAATATAGGTGTAAGTAAGCCTCGAAATTAAAACTTTAATGTAAACACCTCATTAAAATCAGTGGACAACATTTGCACCACTCTTCCTAATTTTGCTATATTTTGGGCTGCTGGCTGAATGCCTGATATATATTGAGAAGTCTATTTTTACATATGAAGTGCTAGAAATAGAAAATAACTCCTTGAAAACAACCAGTAAATTTTTGAGATCTAGCTTATTCATGGAAATGTGACTTCCTTAGAAAAAGATGAACTTATCCAAGAATTATTATGGATTTAATGTTTTGGTTTCTTTTCCTTGTGGCAAAGGGGAATGCACTTTCAAAATGCAGTTGAGAATGAAGACCTTCATGTGAAGTAATCTGTGACTGTGGCAGGCCTTGGATCCTAAACATAGATTTTGGAAGTTTTTTAACTTAAAGTAGTAGCTTTTGGCTAAGTGTGAATAATTATAATAATAATTTAACAAAATTGATTGTGTTGTCATAGAGCAGTGAAGCACCATACTCTTGACAGACAAGAGTCTATTTGGCAATTTTTCCTACAAAAAACTTCAAAACAGACTTCAAAAAAGTCATAATTTTGACATCCAGAATTTTGGTGGGAGTGCTGTTATTAAGCTCATGCACTTAGACGATAGAAAAAAAGAGATCTGAAAGAATATACAAATAGCTAGAAATGTTGTCCACAGTAGTATTACAAAATAAAACTTAGGCTGAAACAGAGAGGTTAAAGCAAACTCAGGAAGAATGGTAACTTAATATGTGATAAATTCCATTATATAATAGTTGGTCAGCACTGTGCCAGTATCTGTTTATAGGGTGAAAATTGAGGAGCCTGGAGATAGCAAAATGACAAGAAACACATAAAGGAACCACAGAAAAGGGGGGATTCCAAGAGCTTAATAACACTACTGGAAACATGCCAGAGATGGATTTATAAACCCGCTGTCTACAGGCTGAAGAAATTTTTCCAAGGAGCCTTAGGTAGCAATGTATGCGTTGGATCACATCTAACTATGTGATATTTTTGCGGGTAAATGTTTTCATGGGCTCTTTTGTAATGTTTTACAAGTAAAGTAAATGTATGAGGACAGTATAATTTATTTTCTAATGAGGGCTCAAGTAGTTTATTTCTATTGTACATGTTATTTCAGTGACTGGAACATGCTGTAGGAGAGTTGCATGATGAGCAGTCACATCTTGCTAACACATCTCAGATGATAAACAGATGGGGACTGTGGAGACATTCCATGTTAGGACATGCAGGACAAATTATTTCACAAATGTAATTAGAACAAATTACTCTTTAAAAGCTTTGTGCTTTTGGTTTTGTGTTGGGGTTTTTTGGTTTTTTTTTGGGGAGGGGGGGGTTGTTGGGTTTTTTTGTGTGTGTTGGGTTTTTTTTTTAATAGCCTGCTCTTCTCCCCCTTAATAGCCATGACCTTAGTGGCTTTTATCTTCAAGAGTAGCTAGAATTATGATGGGTGGACAAAGCTGGGTTAGAAGGGTTCTAACAGGAGGGTTCTAACCCTTCTAAAGAGTTACAAGTTTAATCTGGAGAAGTACCAGGAAGTCTGGATACTAATCTCAGTTTTATCCAAACTAATCCTTGGAGTTCTCTGTCCTTCCTCTTCCAAATTTTTCCTCCTCCTCCACCAAAGACCGGATATGTCTTTTTTCAGGTTTCATGCTTGCCCTGACACTGTCCTTTCACACTCCTCTTGGAAATTTCACATCTGGGATAGCTTTATGCTTCCTGTTAATTTAAAATCACATATAGTGGGATCTCCTTGGGTCAGGGATTTCTTGAGGAGGTTTAGCTACTTGACCTAGTGAAGTCTAAAGGCTGGCAAGATCTGAAATGGCAAAAAGTGAAAGAGTCAGACATATTAATGGAATTTGATATAAATATTCTGTACAATTTAAGGCCAACAAAGGGGACTCTAGTCTGATCTCCTGTGTAAAGTAAAAAAAGTTTTTAGCTCTCTGTTGTGTCACCAAATGAAATAAAATTTTGTTTGACTGAAGTATATATTCCAGCAAAACATCCCGTGTTCATCTAAATACAGCAAGAGATGAAGCTACTTCTCTCATCCTCACTAATATTCATGCTTTTCTAAATTTGAGTTTATCCCTTGTCAGCCTCTAAACATTTACCCGTAGCTTTTGTTTCCATATTACAGGTCATTTAGGATCCTACTCTTTCTCCTTGTGAAGGCATTTCCATAAATTTATAGAGTATCCCTGGTATGTTTTTCTTCAGTTTTTTGAGGTTTTATTTGTTTGTTTGTTTACTTTGTTGTTGTTGTTGGGGGTCTGTTTGTTTGTCTGTTTGTTTAGGAGCTTTGGGGGAGGCAATTTTTTTTTTTTAATTTTTATTTGATCAAAACAAACTGTTATTTAAATCCCTTATTCTGGAGCTTTTTGTCTCCATACAATGAATCGTTTTTATTCTGCACCCTTTCAAAGTTTTCATTAATTGGCAGATCAGATTCTCTTTTTGCCACTGCATTTAACAAGAGGCTCATGTTGAATTCTTAGTGGTGAATAATATTTGAGTACTATTTACAATACATTAGAAATGGGATTTTAACTTGATGAAGTCTTGAGATACAACTGTATTCAGCGTTTTCTAACAACAGAAATCTCAGAACCATGAATGCAGATAAAAGGCATACATGTAGTTAAAAGAGTCAAAATCCAGTCCATTCTTAGGAAAAAGTTGGGAGAGTCATAACTAAAGAGGGAAACAAACTACTCTTTTCCTCTCCCATAGAAATTTATGTGCTCGTCTTTAACTGGACATACACTATGAAGCAGCTGGAATGACCATCTCTAACTTTTCTAATCTCTGTCCTGACTGAATTCCTCATTCCTGCAAAAACATAGATGTGACTTTGGCTGCACTATAATGTATGCTATTTGAATCAGTCATCAAGTGATACAGATCACTTCCCATGACTGCCTGTCTTCATTATTTACCACTGTGCCAATCTTTGTGTCATCCCATAAATTTTATCAACTCTGATTTTATCTTTGCTTCTCAGACACTTGATAAATATTGAAGGGTGTCAAGCCTAATATGAACCCCTACTGCAACTCTCAGATGCAGCCCCATTTGATTAGGATTCCCAACTGCCTGCTGCTTACCACAGTATCAGCCTATTCTAAACCCATTTGTCCTGGTTTGAGAGTTCCAGGATAAAAGTTTTTCATAGCCATTCTGACCTGAGTCTGTCTGAGACATCCAGAGTTGCTGCCAGCCTGTTAATGTGGCAGCTACAACCACTGTGCTTATGGGGAGGAGAGGATGGGCCAGGTGACCCAAATGGAGCAATCACACTGCTCCTACCCATGGTGCTCTGTATAAAATGGCTTCTAAGAGAGTCATCTTCAAGCCTCTCTTTTTTGGGTGCTTAGGCTTTGCTTGTTTGTCACCTCTCCCCCTGCTACTGATGCTCTGGTATCTTTTTTTTCTTGTTGCAGGGGAACATTGTTCACCAAGACAGGTTGCATTCCCCTGCCTGCCTGAATAGGACTGGTGCAGCTGCTCCAAGGTTTTTTTGCAGATTGTCACCAAGAACTTGTAATGAGGCATCCCCATCTGCTTAATCTAATTTGGGACCTTTCCAGTTGGGATATTATTACTGTCTGAGGACTTTTCATTCTATATTTAAAATTTTTATATATTTGTATGTACTTCACTATTATATTTTTTAGTTATCATTTTATTAAATCTATATTAGTGGGGGTTTTTTCTAACCTCAAAGTCTCTCTTCCTTGTTCCCCCTCATCTTTCCCTGGAAAGGTAGTGGGAGGATAAAAGAGAGCAACTGTCACCCAGTTGTCAGCTGAAACTGACACCATTTAATTTCAATTAACTTTGATGAAAGTGTAATGTGTTAAGTAACATTGTTAGGAGGCAAACATTATGAGATATAGCCAGATAATTTCTAGATAACCTGAGTGTTTAGGAAAGTGAGGGTTTAATTGTGTGGCTGAAAACATGGGCTGGATATATTTCTGGATTTGTCTTCGTCTAAGACAACAGTTGTAGGCTAGTACAGAACTACTGTCACAAAACATGTCATGGAGACACAGGTTTAAATGTCATGGCTGTTGAAACCACTGCTTCAACTTTCACAATTGATGTAGAATATGCCCTGCCCTTCAGTAGTAAGGATAACATTTTTAATAATCAAGAGTTCTTACAACATCTCATCTAAAAATTATAATAAATGCAAATATATTTTTCCAGGTGAAGTGTCTAAAAGAATAACCTAATAAAAAGGAGAACTGCAAAATTTTAGGACTGATTACTTTGGTACCTGTTTACAAATAACGATGATATATTGGGTTAAAAAGTACACTATGTATAAGTTTATTAATGAATTGTAGATAAAAAATTGTAGATAAAAAAGATCTGGCAATGAAAAAAATCACTTTCAAATCTTCAATTTATTTTAAAATGCTGTTGTGTATTTATAGATTTGGTATTAGCTTTTATTTCAGAAGATCACTTTATTGATAGAAAATCATTTTGTCAAATTAAAAGTTTATACAATCCCTAACAAAATGCTAACAGTTCTGCTACTCTAGATACAACTTGATGCTCTATGCAGCAGGGTTTTGAGGGGAGTGCAAAATAAGTTTTCCAGCTGGGGATTTTGTAGCCACAAAGTGATTTGGACTTTGGCCAGAATATTATAGTTAATAGCCCTTCTTTTGTGAAGAGAGTCATGGGATTTTTAATGACAAGCCAGTCAAGAAGGGCTGAATTTTACATCTCTTCCAAAGACAGATTTATTTAACTGGTAAAAGATTTTATTTACTCCTAGTGAAATTATTTGTACAAACATGGCTCACTGGCAGCTCTGAATTATATACAGTACTTTTTAAAAAGTAAACAGTAATGGATCTTTAAATTTTTCTCACACCTATATCTTCAAATTGATAAAAATGCAGATATTTACTTAATGTGTTGATTAAAAAATAATATTAGTAACAATTATGTTTAATGAGACCTGAATACATGACTATGGCATAATAGACACATGGAAAATCACCTCATGTGATTTTGTGATTCGTGCTTTTCTTAATATGTGTAAGATTGCTTTACTGTTACTGCTATTTCAATAACTAAAATGAAAAATAGACTTGAGTGCTACAGTTTATGAAGTCATGTGACAAGATTAATAGTTTTGTTTTGGGTATGGAGTTGCTGTAGATAACAAGCAGCCCAGAAAGCTAACCAGATACTTGGCTGCATCAAGAGGAGCATGGCCAGCAGGTCAAGGGAAGTGATTGTGCCCCTCTACTTTGCCCTCATGAGACCCCACCTGGAGAACGGCATCCAGTTCTGGAGCCCCTGTCACAAGAAAGACATAGATGTGCTGGAATGTGTCCAGAGAAGGGCCATGAGGATGATCAGGGGGGTTGGAGCACCTCTCCTATGAAGACAGACAGAGAGAGTTGGGGTTATTCAGTTTGGAGAAGAGAAGGATCCAAGGAGACCTTATTGTAGCCTTCCAGTATCTGAATGGGGCCTACAAGAAAGCTGGGGAGGAACTTTTTAGGATGTCAGGTAGTGATAGGACTAGGGGGATGGGGGATTCAATCTAGAGGAGGGGAGATCTAGATTGGAAGTTAGGAAGAAGTTCTTCACCATGAAGGTGGTGAGACACTGGAACAGATTTCCCAGGGAGGTGGTGGAAGCCCCATCCCTGGAAGTTTTTAAGGCCAGGGTGGACAAGGCTCTGAGCAACCTGATCTAGTGGGAGGTGTCCCTGCACATCGCAGAGGGGTTGGAACTAGATGATCTTAAAGGACCCTTCCAACCCCGAAAATTATATGATTCTAAGTTATCCTTGTGACTGTTCTTGAGGCCTGAACTAAGAATAAAGATATTCCTTCATCCCTGAAATACTCTAAGCAGTACCATTTTTCTCAGTTGTTGCCAAAGGGAGCCATATTGAGTCGAGTCCTTTTTGTTTCATTTTCATTTCTCTATTTTGTAGATTGACCATAGACTTCCTTCAGGCTAGGAATATGGTAGGAAATAAATCATTATTCCCCCTCCCCCCTTCTTAGTTCCTGTCTGGTTTGCAGTATCCTTTGGTTTAGGGAGAAGTTTTGGTTTTATGTGTGCTCCCTTCCACTTGAAGGCAATACCTTCTGTTCTTTTCTGTTTATTTTCTCTTCCTCCCTCTCCTGGTTTGTTCTACTTCCCTGGCTGAGGAGCTAAAGTGGAAAAAGCAGGGGGTTTCACTCATCTGTAAGATGGGATGCACTCTGTAAACTGAGCAGAGATTTTCAGCCACAGCTACACAGGGCCATCTTTAGAGCTTGAGGTGCCGCAAGCAAGACTAGGTAATTGTGCCCTGGGATGAGGTCAGAGTTGGTTTAACAGAATTTTTCAGAACCAAGAATGAAAGCTTTTGTATCTCAGTTCAGAGGAAAGACAACCATTAGAAGTGCATTTCAGTGTCACATTGTTAGGCAGAGATGTTATTAACATCACTGATGTTCATGTGTGGTAAGCCAGAGGCACAAAAATGCTTACATGTGGTTAAAATGTACACACTTGGGCAACGCCAGTGGACATTTTACGTTTAAAGGGACAAAAGTGACTTTCTGTGGTAGACAAATGAGCTCAAAGAATACTTGCCCCTATCACTGCCCCTTCCACTTTGGTATCCCATGTGGACACTTGTTTAGAGTTCCCCTAAGGCTGACCCTGCAGCTAGAGTGTGTACAGAACAAGATTGCCTACTGTATGAGAAGGAGGAGCAGAGGGTTCAGGCCCCTAATCAGCAATGACATTTCTGTTTCCTTACACTGCAGAATGAGGAACAAGGGGTCATTCCACGTAGGAACTCAAATGCAAACCTGCCAATTAAGGGAAACTTATAGGTAGAAGGAATGTCACAAACAAAGAGACACAAACATACAGGAAGAACAAAGGCATTTTTAAAGGTAAGTGAAGAAAATAATCAAGAACTGACGCTCCAGGGAAGATTAAAAAGCAAAGCAAAACAAAAAAACTTCAAGCAAAAAAAAAAACCAAAAAACTGAACACCAAAACAAAGCACCCTTGCATACACTGAGAAATGTGGCAATACCTGAAGCATATGTCTGTTTCTAAAAAGATATGTATAATGTCAGATGAGAGGTAAAAAGCTCAAATATTTTTAATTTAAGTTATACATTTAATTTCGTAGAGAGGTTAGAGAGGAAAATTCCACTGAGAGAAGAAATAAAATCATTCAAAGAAAAGAAATCTTAAAATGTTCTATTTCTTCAGTTGTTCATTAACAGAAACAAGTCGCACCTCCAGGGCCCTGTTCATGTAAATGCATGTCTTAGGAAGCCAAATCTTTAATTACACATCAGCACTGGAGAGAGCAGTACTGGAAACAAACTCAGTAGGCCTTGTAAACCATCAAAACCCTTGTCAAAGGCAAAACATTTGTGAGTCAGAGAACTGTATGCAATTTATTGCCAATAAAAGCAAACTTTTGATTACTGACTTGGGTACTGGGGAAAACAAACCCATATATTCTCCCCTTCTCCAGTGTTAATTGCCCTTATATTTACCACAGGTTACACACCATTGATGAAGACTCCTCTGGTGAGGAGTTACGGTGATGAGAGGTTGTTGAGTCAGCTGCAGTTACTCAGGGACATCTTTGCCCCAGCCTGGGTGGCCTCTGATTGCAGTTCTTCAGGGTTTCCCTGGCCCCTCCATGTGTCACCCATGGCTGGAGCCCCTCAGGAGTGTTCCTGCCCTGGCATGGGCAGCCTGCATCTGTAGAGCCGTAGGGGTGTACGTACGCATCCTTCATCCTCACACTACCCCAAAAAAACATCTCCCAAAGGGCACATGGGCTCCTCCAACTGCCCAAAGTTCTGGTGCACCTCTGGGTACTCACACCAGTGCCAGGCCCCTTGGTACTGGCTGTCACCAGCACAGGACAGCCCATGGCCTCTTCTTCCTCTCCATACCCCTTCATCCTCCTCCAGTGCAGACCTTGTAATTTCACAGCCATTACAAACCATTGCAGCATAAAAGGTGTCACTGAGTACTCTGGTGTAAGGCAGTGAGATACCACAGTTTACAGTAAAAAACTTATTAATTTTTATCCATAATTTTTATGGCACAGAATCAGTCTGAACTTCATGTTTTAACAAGGAAATTTTGAACATAAGTCCTCATTACTTTTAAGCAAAAAATGAAGTGAATTTTGCTCCCTCTGCTCCCATGAGTAGTTCAGTTGACTTCTATGGAGCCATATTAGGATTATATTATGCATTATAATGAAACTGGAGAGTATTTTAACTTGATCTCTAAAACTTTTTTTGCCTTAGAAAAGCTTGGATTTCATCTTATATTTACAAGCAACTCCAAAAACCCCCCAAACTAAGGATTATTTGTATCAAGTATTTTATTCACACACACATTTATTATTGATACATATATTTACAGAATTGAGAGCAGGCTAGAAAGCATATAATAGGTTTTGAAAAAAAAATATATAAGGTGCTTGTATACAAGGTTATATTTAGGGTTAGATGTCTACTGAATATCCTTGATTTTAATCCCCTCACAGGTATATAATTGTTAAATGTTTTTTTAATAATTTTGAAATACTATAAAGGGAGTTGTATTTCTGTCTGGAAACCATTTATATTTTTGTATAGAATCACCACATCACATGAAGGCAGAATATATTTAAGCAGCTAAATAATTCCAGATATTTCTGTTTTGAATGCTGTTCCAGTGTTTCACTACTTGATATATCTATAACTTAGATAGCTACCATGATGAGATTTTCTATATTGAATGCCACTAGAACTTCTGAAAGAGTGCAGGATGAGTATCACTATGTGCTTACTGCCATGCCAAGCAGCTGTCAGTCACTGCTGGAGATGATAGGATGACTCAGGTGGGTCTTAGGTTCACCCTCTTGTGAACACTCTTAGAGTTAATGCTGCTTTGCATTGCCTTACCCAAACAGATTGAGATGCCACATAGAAGACAGAAAAAGAGATGTCAGTTTTCATTGAAGGGAAGTGAAATTACATTACACCCACAGTTTTCAGTTCCTGAGATGGACATATGTCTTCCATCCACCTGCAAAAATACAAGCTTCCCATTCCTGTAAGACACGAACCTAGAAATTTAAATAAAGGAAAAGAAGGTCGAGCTTCTTAGTTTCGAAGGTGAAAGAAAAATATTGCAATCCCTGATCAAAGCTTATGCAACTTTTGGAGCAAGCAAACTGAATGATGCTCAACAACCAAAAAGGACTGGGTCCTCAATTTCACCTCTAAAGAAATACAAGTAAAATAATGATGCCATGCTAGGAAATAAAAATTACTGGTGTTGCAAGATAGAAAAATGTCAAGACCAATACATAAATATTATTATAATTAGTTATCACAGTAGTTTGAATACTGTGATGAGAAAGATGCAGAAAAATGAAACAAAAAATAGAATCTAAACTAAAATTCAGTGAAACCAGACCAAAAACTCCAGATTTACATTGTTTTGAGAACAGAATCAAATATTCCTTCTCTTCTTTTTATAGCTTAGGGTTAAGTAAGTCTATCAGTCAAAATGTAATTAGTAAATTAAATTAGTACTTTCCACCATATCACTTACAGAAAAGAGCTTTCACCAGGTAGCTTGTTCCATGAACTGAAGACATATTTCTAGAATCAGTAAATGAAATCTTATATAATCTGTCAACCTTTTTCAGAGTTTTCACAACTAATATGTTAATTCTGTATCTCAACAATAAAAAGTTCCTGAAATCTTTTTGCTTCCAGAATCGCCTGGAGGTTTTCAATTCTCTTTCCCTTCTAGTCTGTTTTCCTGCAGCTACTCTTTTTTTATATCTGCTCTGATATATATGCTTCTGGAAATAATCCAGTCTGTTCAGATTCATTTTCTATCTTACGAAAGCAATGACTTTTGATCTACTTTGTCTTAGAAGGACGTCTAACTGATTTTTTTTTTTCTTTTTCTACTCTGTCCAGTATATAAGTACATATGGATTCATTGTGGCAGTACTTTTGGTTACCTCTTGAAGAGCTCATTCTATTCAGTCATCCATGAACTATACTAACTATCATGAGTCACAAGTTTTCTTTCACAAACTATCCAAGTTATGTTTAACAAATGTATACAAAATTAATTTTAAAAAAACAAAAAAACCAGAGCAACCAAAACAAGCAAAATATTCCTCCCAAACCAAACCAAACCAACAACAAAAAACCCCCACCATCCTAATATCACTGAATTTCTGCACAGAATCATCTACTTCTGTTGGCAACACCTATTTTTTCCTTCCTGGATGTTTTATTTTTAGCATTTTTAAGAAATGTGAGACAAGTTTACAGCTCCCTTTTTTTTTTTTATTTAGACTCTTATCTTTCATATCCCATTACACTTAATGAGAATGGAAACCTGCATTTGAGTCTAGGAGCTATGAAACTGGCTCAGCATATTGCATGCAACACAAATAACTGGAAATCAAGTGGTGAGAGCAGGAGACACATTAATTATTCATAGAACTAAATGTATTGAAGAGCCCACATTACAGCTCACAAAGGAGTATCTCTGAGTCCAGTGAGGGGAGGAGTAACTGCCTTCAAATCCAGTTAAAGTGCACCTGACACACAAGAGGATGGTTCTCAAAGTGACTGTGAGAATTTTCAATAAAAGCCAGGGTTTTTAAAGAAGCTTCTGATGCCCAAATCCCAGTGAAAGTCAGTGAGAGATGGGAATTTTATTCCCTTTTTCGAATCATAGTCAAACAAGTGGAAAGATCTGACCTACATTATATTTTGAATTTCTACCTACAACGGTAGGTTAAGAATTTTATAACATTTACCATCATATCTATATGTGTTGTGACTGAAGCCTTGTCAAACTATAAGGAAATAAAAGACTTTTGGGGAAAATGTTAATACAGTGGTCATCTAGCATAACATGAACAATTTTTATCATTGTACCAGTGAAACCCAGCTAATTAGGTGTGCCACCCTAAAAAGCAAGTAAGAGGTCTGTGGACCACATGTTACTCTAAAGAGAAGAACACATGAATAGGTTTTACTTCAACAGTGTTGCATGAATTACCACTACTGCTACTTAAATTTATTGTTGCTAAGATTCTTCCAGGTGATGGGGTGATGGGTATTTCATGGTTTCTGCACATTTTAGGACTTGGCATCTTTTTGTAATAAATAATACTGATTTATCTAAAAATTTCTTCTTTGCTCAAAATGTCTAAAAATGAACATCGTATTCTTAGTATCAGCCTATGCCCCAAGGTGTATTTTTGCTATTGCTTGAAGGGATTATGTTGGATAAGCAAAGCCTTTCAGTATGCATTAATACAAATATATAATAGAACTATAAAGTTTGTTGATACTTCATATGGATTCAGTGAACATTACCAACCTTACAAAGACTATAAACATTCAGTACTGCTGTGTCTTGATTGCCTCCTTTTCTGAATTAGATGCAACATCCAATAATTTTCCATTAGTGAAAACTATTAGGAAGAAAGATATTTTTTATTTTGTTTCTGTTTTTTAATTATTTTTGTCTTCAAGAGTATTTAATAGTCTAGAAATCGCAAAAAAACTTCAGTTTGGTTTATTTGCTTATCATTTCTCAGATGAAAGCAAAAATGTACCTGCTACAGGGAAAATATAAGTAGCTTAAACTAATCAGAAGTGAAGTGATTTATTAATTTAGTAAGAACGTGTAATTAACTAGCAATCAGAGTCAGTATTGGTACAATAATGGGTAAAGCATACCAGTGGAAAATTATAAAAAGTTAATAAATATCTGCAAATTTATAAACACCCTTCTATGCTAAGCCCAAGAAGTTGTAATTGTGCATGCACACATGCACACACATGCACGGAGCTGTGTGCACACATTATCCCAGAAGACTTGGAGGTGCAGACCCCCCCCCGACCTGTGCCATCCCTCATTACCCCAGAGGTGACAGACCCCAGAAAAAGATCATCATGAACCCAGGGGGTTGTTCACCAGGGTACACCCACACTAGCCATGAGCAAGCTGCACATGGCTGCTGGCAACACCCCTGTTGGGGGAGGGTGGAGGGAGGGGGCATAGGATCACTTCTGGCAGGGTCTTGACTGCTGTTGTCCTCTCCATTATTTTTCCCCACTGTCCCCATTTTCATGCTTATTTTATACTTAGTCTCTGGCTGAGTCCTTCTTTGTCTCAAACAGCTCTTAAAAATGTCCTGATTACTGTTTCACCTGGCTGATGCTCATCTTTCTCTTTTACCATATTCAGTTTTTAGTAAAAACACCCCACATAATTTTTCAATTTCAGTCCACGTCCATACTGTTTATGCCCCCATTTCTGTTAACAAATATTAACCCTAATCTTTGCCAAAGTTTGGCCATAGAAGCAAACTCGTATTGATAAAATCCAGTTTGAAGCAGCAGCTTTCCTGGTCTGTAATTCATTCATTGCTCCTAATCCTTGTGCTATGTTAATCTCATGTACAATAAACTTCCCATAGTAATATTCTGGAAAAACATTAACGTGTATTAACACCGTAACTTTAAGCATTACATTTGCCATTATTGTGTAGAATGCATTATTTTTCTCTGGCAGTTTACTTTAAAAATAATTTCTGCATTTTCCCATGGTTATGAGACTCACCTATATGGATTTTACACATATGCATTATTTGCTTTGTCATGTTTCTGAACTCTTGCATGACCACAGAACCTGTCTGACCTTGTATTTGTCCTTGGTTTTGTCACAAATGTATGGACAAATTTTGTCAATGCCAGCTCTCATTAATGAAAATACACTTACTTTGCTTCATTTTATTAATTTAATATTGTTTGTTTTACACACAAACTTCAGAAGGAAGAAGAAACTTTTTCCTTTATTTTTTTCTTTTTTTTTTCCTCAAAACCAGTACCTAACTCATTGTATGTA
This sequence comes from Heliangelus exortis, assembly GCF_036169615.1. NCBI lineage: Eukaryota > Metazoa > Chordata > Aves > Apodiformes > Trochilidae > Heliangelus > Heliangelus exortis. The sequence goes on from NC_092423.1 coordinate 120,532,598, forward strand.
TTTCTGAGTTAATAATCAAGTAAGAATTCTCCTTTGGACGACATATAAGAAGGTATTTGATAAGTCTCTTTTCTCTTATTTTTCAAGAAGTATTGAAATCAAAAGCAGACCCAAAATGTTTTTATGATATAGAATTTACAAATTTAATATGTCTAATCCAGACAGAGATAACTACAAACTTAAAAATTTGGGCAGCTCAGTAAGATGATTTTTTTTTAATACTTCTGAGAAAGGGATTGAAATCAGTAAAAAAGGAAAACTTTACTGACTTAATGGCACTGAGCATACACATTGTAGACGTGGTGCAAGAGAACCTATAATCCTGATGTATCATTGTCCTTATGAGAAAAAGGTCATGCAAATCCTAGTGCTGTAAAAATCAAAGAGATAGATTCTAAAATAAGGAAATGATGATAAATATATTCCTTGGCATTTGCATTTAACTTTCCAGTTGATTGGTATTAGCATTAGGTTAAAATATTTATGACAGTTGTTCGGGATAAATTGCATCAATATAATTTATTATTTAAGAAGAAGTGAGAATAATCAGCTTCAGGGAAGATAATATTGTTATTCATGCTATTCTGATGAATACCAGCTTTAAACAAGTGGAAAAATGTTAAGACTTTGTATATTCTTGATTTAAAACCCATAACAATATTCTAATATTAAATATTCTTTCAATTTAGCAGAGGACACTCAAAAAGAGAATTATTAAAATGTGTAAAAAGAAGCCAGGATAATATGGCCTGTAGATATCACCAGGGTATTGTCTGTCACTGAATACCACTGTATTGTCACTAAGCCAATCAGATTAGCCCTCAGTAGAATTTACAGTCCTTCAAATGTTTAGAATATCGTGTTGTTCCTAGCAAATACATTTAAAAAATACAGTATTGAAGATTATAATGCACTTACTTTTACCTTTATGTAATGCAGATATTATTCCATTAATTGAACTTAAAAATTATTATGATATGTCAAATAAAGGAAAATCACCCAAGAAGCTAGAGATAGCAATTGACAGAAATTAAGACATCAGGAAATTTGAATTGAATATTCTACTTATATGATACTTGTTTTATAATATTGCAGTTATTGTTTCTTTAACATCAAACTGTACAAAACTCTAGCTTATAAACTGAAGTATATCCAAATATAGGTAGCGTATTTTATAAATATATAACACTATCTATTGCCAAACAAATATTTACATTTCTTTTTAAATATTACTTTACTCTGGGTAATTTTCAAAGATAGAGTTTATGAAAGAACTTTTCACTAAAAACTGGTGTGAATACACAGGAGGAGTGAATGCTGACTGGAATACACAAACTGTAAAAGTGAGATGAAAGAAATAATCAGACTTAATAAAGCCTTTTGAGATATATTTTTATTTTAAGCAGGAGTACAGGAAACACTGGGACCTTGAAATTTGGAACAGATTATATAAAATCAGACAGAAATTCAGGAGATAACTGTGGATTGGGCAATGCTTTTTTTAAAAAAAAAGTGATACAGACTGAAAGCAAAACCACCAAAATTGTGAAAAGTGGTTAAATTGTGTCTGAGTAGACAGCTTGGTGAAAATCAGATTTGAAACCTTGCATGAGAGGAGCATTTTGCAGTTGCTGGTCATGTCATCAGGAAAGGGATCACAACACTTTAGGAAAAAAAAAAAAAAGGCAAAACCACATTGAAATTACGATACTGGTTACTGAGTCATTGTTATGAACTTGCTGGAAGTTATGTAAAACAAGGACTAGAGAAATGTTAAGAACAGCCAAAATATCTGGGAATCATGAACAAAGAACCCAGAGAAGATTAATTTTTTGATGATGATAGTGAGCATAATGCAAAGAAGTAGAGCAAAGAGAGAAACATCAGAAATACTGCCAAAATTGAGAACAAACAACTAATTTGCTGATTAGAAGAATTTGGCATAAACATGAAATTCAGGAAAATAAACATGAAAAAAAGGAACAGTACAGAAAAATATTGTCCAGAACAATAGTTTAAAAAAAAAAACAACCAAAACTTCAAAGAATGTAGGTTATAAGAATGTAAATGAACTCACAAGGAATAAAAAACTAAAGATAAGAATAAAGTGTTCAAAACAGCATTCAAAAGAAAAGAATAAACTCAACTGGATATAGTTTGAAAATAAGACCAGCACTAAAAAACTACAGAAAAATCTTGACAGAGAAAGAGTAAGCTGATATCTGAGAGGGTACATTTAAGAAGTTTGATTTAGTGGTTGGTACAGACTGTCAGAGAGATGCACATATGAGGAAAGCTGTGGGAAAAAAACGTGAGAAATAATTGGATAATATTTACTGAAAGATGTCATATATCCATCACAAGGAAACTGGAAAGACCTTAAAGGAACTGAATGTAGGAAGAGACTAAATTTCTTCATGTTGTGAAGGACGGGAGATTGTAGTGGTCTTTTTACATAGAAACAGATAAGAGTGGGATTAATAAAGATGCAAGAGCAAGATAAGGGTTTGGGGTTAGATGGCTGCATTAAGACTACCTCAGGGTACTGTCATTGGAAGGACCGACAGAAGGGAAAGTATCATTTTAGAAGATGGCTATTTGGTAAAAATAACATTTAAAAGTCAGTCTAGCATTTCCTATGAACTTTAACAGTTCTTTTGACACAGAGACATGTTTTTTAAAGCCTGATCCAACTTCATAGATTTCAAAGCTTGCTGAAGCATTCAGTAGTTTTTGTCCACTTTGTTTTTCTATACCCTTTATACAACAGTCTCCAAGCATTTAATTTCATGAACTTTGCAACTGGGTCTATGAAGATTTGAACTGACCTCATTGTGTCATCAGCTTGACATTATAATTTCATCTCCAGAGAAACATTGAAACACTTTTCATCATAATTTGATATTGTAAATGTGGTGACCATAGATAGTAATAAAAATTCCTTGCAATTGCATTTTGAAATCATAATGTAATCTCCATAGTCTTCACTTGACATTGTGATGAGATTGTGGCAATGCTAACTTTGTATGAATGACACTCAGACCATGGAATGAAAAATTTAAAGTATAGTTTTGTGCATAGTGCGGAAATGGTTATAAATATATATAATTTTTATAACAATTACTTTTTTTTTTTTTTAATTAGAACGCACTATCCATCTGGGGAATGGAGATCTGCAACAGTCTTTTCAGTGGGGAGATGAGAAGACTAATCACTTTTCAGACACAAATTTATCAACTCATGCAAGAGAAAATATAGCATAGTTTGTGCCGTAGCAGGGGCTTGGAATCTGTGACTGGAAATTCTCTCCTGTTCCACTTTCTTCTCAGGCAAAAAAAAAAAAAAATTGTCTTGGTCCTTGAGTAGTATAGGAGTAGGAGCCAAAGGTAACATGTTTTTGAAAACACTTCTTTATTTAGCTAATGAATTTTAATTTTTAGCACATCACTGAAAGCATTATCCATATTTCTTACAACGTGGACTTCACATACCAACAGCTGTGGTGTAAAAGAGAAGGAAATACTTCGGAATAAAAATTCTGGTGCAGGTTTATTTGATTCTTTAACTTCAGTTTTAAAGTTGTTAAATCTAGTGACAGACTGCTTTAAGCACTGACTTTGACTCTTGAATTAGTCTAATATGAACTGGAGTGACATTTTTTAAAAGTCAAAGCATTGCTGATTTTTGGTGGAATCTGAATTGTCCCAGTAAAATCTGAATCTGAATCTGAAGTCCCAGTAAAATACATTTATTTTACTATTAGACCTTTGATACAATATATCGCTTGTAACTTTTACTTAAAACATTTTCTTTCAGGTATCCTGATTTTTGCGTATATTTTAAAAAGACAATAAATATAATAACATATGTATATTTATTATTATTTATAAGATATGAATAATAATAATAATAAATATAATAATTTTTTAATCTTCTTTATTTGTGGACAAAAATATACTTCTTTGCTACAGTTTAACTGATGAAACTTGAATAATGTTTATCAGTAACTCCCAATCTTTCCCAGCTTGCCATTTTCTTCTGTGTTTGTCTCTTTTTCTTGAAGAGAAAGTATTTGGGCCCTTTTCTTTTCTCCTAGCAGTGAACAGATAAAATATTTTAAGTGTAGAATCATGTAAAGCTATGTTTAGATGAGTAAAGCATGTGATTGCAACTATGGAGTCTTAAAGTCTTGTCCTATCTCTTATAAGAAATTGCTACAACATCCTGTGCAGTTGTAGATGGCAAATCTTGTTTTTAGGTGGCAAAGCTTGCTTGCCCGGCTGTCAGAAACACAAAGAGCAACTGGACTCATTTGTAAGCGGTTTTATAAATTATTTTAAATAAGGAAACCGTTTGTCAATAGCCACAATCATAATCTTTTCTTCAATAAATCATGTAAGGCGTGTGTTTCTTTTAATTTCATCTCTATATCCATGAAACAATCAATTATATTCTCTTCTGTGTATTATAAATATAGTCAAGATAGTAAGGTTGTCAAATATCATGGCTACCAAGGATAGAAAGATACCTGATTACACTGAAATGTTTACAGATGTGTTAAACAAAGAGTATTTTTTTCATGACAACAGTAATTATTTACCTTTGAAAGGCGTTTAAAACATAACAATGTACAGAACTGGCGTAGAACCTTTAAAAAATAAACTAATATAAACACATTAAAAGTATAAAAAAGTATTTTTAAAGCAATTTTTTTTTCCAAAACTGTTTTAGGATGTAATTTTGCCATTGAGTCACATTTATGGAGAAAAATCATAAAAAAATATACAGTGCAAATTTACACTATTTGAGCAAAAGTGTTTAAGGTCTATTTTTAAAGGTGGTAAAACTAATTGTGCATATATTTTGTATATGCAGTGTAACTAAATGAAAAAAATAACCTCCTAGATGACATAAGAAGGATTTTTTATTTTTTTTTTTTTTTTTACAATCGTATTTCTCTGAAGAGACTGTTTGTCTTTAAAGTTAAATATACTGAGGTTCAAAGCAGAAGGTTGAAATGAGTATAAAGAATGTGTGAGTAGACACTAAATTTGGAGGAAAGCTTTGAATTTCCTGGTAACTGTTTTTATTTTTATGACTTTCAGAAAATTGTCTAACAAATTAATGAGTCATCAAAGGATGAATGAGTAATAAAGGATTTGGTTTTTCAGTATGGAAAGAGAATTTGTTTTCTGAAGAAGAAATGGAATTTTTCAGAAGATCAATTTTAGACCTTAACAACTCACCTGAATATGCCTCATTTCTCCAGGTAGAGTGTACAATGTATCCAGGCCAATTATAGCAGCTGGGCTGATGGGTTCTCTCAAAAGTGATCTGTGCTTTTCCCTAATCCCTTTACTGGGGCACAACTTCTTCACTAGTAGTCTGACAGGTAGTCTGCATTAATTCTGAAATGCTTATCTCCAATGGACAGAGATTCTTACTGCAGTCAGCTGGGAAAAGGGATTGAAGTCTGCTGGACTGAACATTTCTACCTCAGGAATCCCCATTGCACTGATGCTGGGTTGAATCCCTCTCCTTATTACCACACAATTGAGATGTGGCCCGGAAGAGTCTTTGCCTAGATAAATATTTACTTTTAACAAAAGTAATAGTAGCCTTGAATTCTGTCTGCCAGACTGCCATCCAGACTGTAGACCTAACAGATTAATGGGGGATGTGTTTAGATGTGAACCAAGTAGAGGGGTGAAATTTTATTGGCAAGTAGTATGTCAGCTGTGGAGTATTATTCCTTCTCATATTATGCAGTGTGCTGCTCTTGGTTCAATAGATTTCAACATTTCCACCAGTGAAAATGAAAATTATCAGCTCTTTAATTTGGAGAAAACTTGTAGAGTAGCTAGAAAACTGTATATGAAGTTGCTTTTTCATGATTTCCACATAACATGATGATAGTTGATAAGGTGGACCACGATCACAAAGACACAACACAATTGCTGTTCCAAGTATTTCACCCTAGAATGCTGAGGGGTTTTATTTTTTTAAAATATCCTTTCAAATTTTTTCTTTTGTCATTTGATTTGTTATTGTAGATTCCAGAATTCTTTAAATAGAGGGTGAGAATCAGTTTACATATGTGATAAAAACAATATCTATGCCTGTCAGAATTCACATACTGCAAACCTATTCAGATTTGTAGATCTTGGTTTTCTGACTTCTTAGGGTAATTACTAAAATAGTTGAAGACTTATTTCAGTGCTCATACTGCCTTAATTCAGTACACAAGTAGGGCAATTGATGTGAATCCCAACATCTGGCAATCAGAGTGCTTTAATGAGGCACTTTTTAAAGAAATGTCTGTCTGCCGGAGGGGTCTATAATGCAATTAGACACATTAGCACTTTCTCAGTCATTTGGGGGTATTTTTCATGAGAAAATGTGATTGGTGCAAGCTGGAAAATGTTTGCACTTTACTAAAATGAAAAGCCACGACACATTTGCATTTCAGCTTTGTAAGGAGGTTTTTGTTAGAATGATGTTATGTAATACTTGCAATTTCTAGTATCTGTTTGCAAGATGTAAGAATTTAGTCTCACGTGCTTAACTATCAAAAGTAGTGAAGAGTGTTACAGTCTTTGGTAAAAATTTTGTTTTCATCTACAAGCTCAGGAAAAAAGTGATTAATAACATTAACAATTTTGACTATATAGGCTGCTAATTATTTAAAATTAAAGTAAACTCTGCAAATTTAAACAAATTACTGAGAAACATGGAAACATCTGCATAACATTCTTTGTAAACAGTAATACTGAAAAGAACTCAATTATTTTGATTTTTAAGGTTCTTTTTTTAAGCTTTTTTTTTAGTAATTGTTATTGTATTTGTTAAAGTACTTTGTAATTTCATTCCTAAAGTACATTAGTAAAATTTCAGGACTTTTTAATTAATCATATTATTACACAGTAATAGTTTAACATTTTCATATTTGTATCCAAAATCTAAATCTACTGAATATTCAGTTGTAAGTGCAAATTAATTTTCTTCACCAGAAATTGTGCTGGTATTAATGATGAAAATTCTGTATTCGTGGTGTGACTTTTGAGAAAAACTAACTTCTGAGGAAATTAGCTTTAGTGGTTAGGAATGAAGTCCCTGCAATATTAAGTTTAAAGATGTATGTTTTTTCAATAGCATATGCACTTTTTTAATATAGTAATTTACTTATATATATATATGTACATGAGACAAACATGTACAACCTGTAAGACAAAAGTAGAAAATTAAACTTAAAAATTGTTTTGCATATTTGCATAATATGACAAGATTCAGAAGCCTACTTGCAAATATTCTATTAAGAGGTAAAACTATTGTCTTCAGAAATGACATAATTTAAACTTGCATTACAGAGGAGTCTTTAAAAAAAGTTTGAAATAAATAGTTTTGTGAATATAGTGGAAATTTGATTGTAGGTATTTTTTTTGCAGTTGGGTTTCTGAAGTGCTAGGACGAGTTCTCATTGAAACACTGAACTTCATGTGCTTTTTGCAAACAGCCCATGGATATAATTTCTGCTGATTTAAGAATCTGATGTCAGGGCAGTAAGCATGCAATTAGCTTTAGTTTAAGTGATAGCAACATGCTGTAAATAAGATTCTTAATTGTGTTTGCAAGATTAAAATTCAGTCTCATTGTTTTTTCCCTTACTTCTTTGGTGGCTTTGTGGTACATTCGCATTGCTACCTCTAAATGAATGTCAACTTGTTTTACCTCGACTGCAGCCAATCGATACTTCATTAGGCTGAATTGTCTTGTGCCCATGCAACCTTGAAGCTGTGGCTTAATTACCACCCGTATTATGCAGTGGCTCAGAGAGCTGTGCTCAGCTGTGTCAGTTTTGAACAAAAGCCATGCTGTTGCCTGTGTTTAGGAAAAATAGACTTCTGAACTAAAGAACTATAATATTTTCTAAGTTAACAACTCGTGATGATAACCTCTTTTGTAATATGTCTGTCAGTTTTCAGTAAGTTTACATTTGAATAGATTTCTGCATATTGCAAAACTTTGTAAGACAAGTACCTTTGCTTTTCATGTTCAACCCATCGTTGATTTAAGATAATTTTAAATTAATGGCAAAGTAACATTCATCTGAAAGCGAAGACAGGAGAAAGTGCAGTCAAATGGCAATCATGACAAATGACATCTCTTGTCTGAGAGTCATTTTTCCTCACTAGACTGATTTGTCATCCCCACTTTTGACATTTTTCATCCTGCTATGAAATCACATTGACAGAATAAGATATTTCTATACTTAACAGTGGACCATAGAAGATGGCTCTCTGCTTTCATTTATTTTTTGTATTACATTTAAGGGTTTGTAAATTTTGTAACCAACCAGATTTTGATGACAAATTTCATTTGCTTTATAAAATATAAAGTTCACACTGCCCTATAATAGTAAAGTAAATGTTGCTGTTTCATTTGTGTCAGGTCATTATACAACCTTGAGCAAAACAAAGCTCTCCACGAGGAAAATTTTCCACTTGGGAGTACTGTCTTGTACTAAGTGAGGATTATCAAAGCCATCTGTAACAATGGGTACAAGCTACCTAACTTGAATATGTGTTGTACATTGCCTTGGACAAGTCTAAAAACCTGTGGGTAGTAGTTGCAATTTCTTACTTCTGAAGCACAAAACATAAGATTCATTCACTGCTAAATATCTTAGGTCCAAACAAATATATAGGATTAGCTTTTATGTCTATATAATGCAAACAATACATTGGTCACCAGCATTTTCTAAGCTATGAACAAGCACAGACACAAATGTAGACCAGAACTTCAGTTCCCAGAGATAACATAAATGCAATAGGAAGCATAGATTTGTGCAACTGATGCAGACTGTGATTCTTCTGTTTTGTTTGTTTGGTTAGTTTTGTTTATATTTTTATCACAGAATCATAGAATTGGCTGGGTTGGAAGGGACCTCAGAGATCATCAAGTCCAACCCTTGATCCACTACCACTGCAGTTACCAGACCATGGCACTAAGTGCCACATCCAGTCTCTTTTTAAATATCTCCAGGGACAGAGAATCCACCACTTCCCTGGGCAGCCCATTCCAATGTCTGATCACCCTCTCTGTAAAGAAATTCTTTCTATTATCTAACCTAAACTTCCCCTGGCACAACTTAAGACCATGCCTTCTTGCCTTGTTGAAAGTCGTCTGGGAAAAGAGACCAACCCCCACCTGGCTACAACCTCCTTTCAGGGAGTTGTAGAGAGTGATGAGGTCTCCCCTGAGCTGCCTCTTCTCCAGGCTGAACAGCCCCAGCTCCCTCAGCCTCTCTTCATAGGGTCTGTGCTTGAGTCCTTTCACCAGCCTGGTTGCCCTATCAACTGTTTCTGATTATTATTCTGTAGCCAAACCATACATGATTGTTATCCTCTGTGCCTATACCTGAATTTGAGGCATTCTCACCATAAAATAGAAAGTCCATTGTCTTGAGCAAAACATGTCTGAATGCTTAGATCCTGACACCCCCCTTTAAATTTCTTTCACAAAAACCTTATAAAGGAAGAGGTCAGATTTTTTTTGAGATTTTTTAAAATTTGCCTGTGTGTTTTATTAGTCAGACTTGACTCTAGATATCACTGACAGTGCAGTGTCTTCCAGATTTCACGTCAGACAACCAGCTAACAGGAACCTCTAATGCTGTTTCTAATTGTCAGCATGTTGAGAATTTTCATACCCTTTATTACATATAAATGTTACTCTTTAAACATTCCTTCTGCATACAATCTAGTATACATCAATTGCAGATCAGGCCTATAAAACCAATACTAGTATTTGTACCAACAGTGTAAGCCTGTAACTTTATGCCAATATTCATGTTTGCTCTGTTGTATATTTGCATGTACTGTCTCTTCTATTATAGCAAAGTATAAACAAAAATCTTCTAATTAATTAATTACCAAAGTATAATGCATAAGATTTCTAAAATTATCATTTTTAAATCATTATTTTCCATTTTGTATGAAGAGACCTGGCCACCTTTTGAATTCACATTGGTTGCAAACTTCAGTCAGCACTGTTCTCATCATTTTCCCACATTTATCTCCTAATAGACTTCAGGCAAGGTTCAAATAATTGCCTGTGAGGATGAGAATGATGTCTCTGTAGAACCTGTGACTGTCTTAGGGAATGCAGAAACAAAACATGTAGCCTATAAAAAACTCCCCTTGGTGTGAGTATGAACTTTAAAATACTTTTTAGAACTGGAGATTTTTTTTTGCTTAATTTCTGAGAAAAAAGTAGTGGAAAAGGAAACCATAATACTTTATAAATGATTGAAGGTGTATTTTTAAACTTTAATGTAGAGAAAACTGTAGCAAGGAAAATTTGAACTAGAAATATAACAAATTAAAAAACATTGTAATGGCAAAATTGAAGCTGTAATTTAAAGTACTCCTGGTTATTGATCTAAAGATATGGTTAACCGGGTGAAAACTAAGATAGGCATGTACCTTGGGTAAGACTAAATAATCTTAATATTTTTTCCTGAGTTGGAGGTATATGAATGTAAAAATGAAGCATTCCACATTAATTCAGTTAAATACTATCCAAGGCCTCACTGTTGGCAATGATAAACTAAACGATACCCAAGTACAATGAATACCTTGGCCTAAACGTTTCCGCTCAAAAAACCCCACAAACAAACAAACAAAACCCCAGCAACCAATAGTCGTGAATACAATTTGCAAGGCGAGACAGTGTTTTACCTTAAAAAACAAAAATGTTTTTAAAACATGTCAAGCTTGTTTTAAAATAAATAAAGAGCATAATTTACCACAAACTTTTAAATTATAAGGTCATTGAAAAATCTTTTTTTTAAATATTACTTACCACTTCAACAAGCAGTTAATTCACTGATATTAAAACTCACTTTAATCTCAAATATAATAAAATTTTAGAGGGCTATCTATTTTCTTTTAAAAACATAGCAATGAAGTGTCTAGCAATTATTATTATATTTAATAATTTATAACATTGCAGTGAGAGAGGGGTGAAAAAGGCTGGATATAATAAAAACTCACATTGTTTCATGCAGTTTAAGGCCAGAAGGTTCAATAGATCATCTATTCTGACCTCTTGTATATCACCTGAAATAAATCCCCAGTGAATACTAGCTGAGTCATTTCAAAACTGCACTAAAACTGCTCTCATTTTTAGGGGCTTAACTGAAAAATTTTCATTTTACTACTTAATTATTTCCAAAATAGTTTGTTTTGTTTATCTCTAGAACTTCCTGTTCTGTTGCAGCTGGAGCTGGAGTATCCACTGTGAAGGTGGTTTTAAGAAGACTGGAATAAGACATTTGTTTCCAGTGTTGGGTCCAAAGGTGAAACTGGTCTCAATATACAATATAGGCACTATTTAAAATAGTTTTGATCATATACCATGTTTCATTTTTTTTGACTCATAATGCAAATGGAATCAAAGTGCCATTCCCATGACAGTTATGGCAGAATGGGTATGTCCTTCTGCACATATTCAGTTTATGGATGTGCTATAGAACCTCTTTCCTTGTGGGGTTTTCATACTACACTTAGCCTTTAGCTGGACCTTAGTAACCTCATCAAATTTCATCCATTACAAAGAAGCTTTTCTAGACCAATTTTCTAACTTCTGGTTGGTTGTTGTCTTGTTTTCTAGAAAGTCATACAACAGAAGACTTTTGGGAATGGAGTTCTAGATGTGTTCAGATGAGGAATTTGAGTACGGTAACATTTGATACTGAAAAATCTCACTGAATGATGGAATCAGAAGAAATTTAAGGAAACTGTCAGAATATTTTTTTTGTGTGTTCCAAAAAAACTTTTTTTATGTTTTGATGTTTGTTACTGGTATACACAAAAATATCAGTTTTATAAGAAAATGTACAAATATGTGAACAAGACCCATCTTGAAGTTTTTAAAAAAATTTTTTAAGACTGTGTTCTTTTAATAGTTGTTGTAGTGTGAGTTCCTATGGAACTTGCTGGGGTTGATTGTATGGTGTATGTGATTTGTCATTTTTAACTTTCCTGCTGTTTGTTGGCTTATTTCTTTTTCTCTAAAAACAGTTCTAAAAAATTGCAAATAAAGGTCTGTTAAGGTCTTTCTTTTAAAGTTTTCTATAAACTTCTGAATTTAACTAGTGCGCAACTAAATCTGTAAAGAGGCAATAGGGTGTACAGAGGTATTTGATACTTTTCTAGTGTATGGCATTGCCAATATTTTTCTTCCTTGTTTTTAAACTAGTGCTGAGTGAATATAAGGTGGAATGCATTCCAAAATGGAGAGTAAGAAGACTGGTAAGTATTGTTCAACAAATTAATTCTAGGATAATCATGTGTTAGGAAGAAATATGTAAATATAACTATGTTTTACTAAAACGAGTACAACTTCTAATTCAGCTTGTCATTTGGTGCTAGAGTCAAGAAAATAAGAAAACCACCAGTAAGGTATTTAGGGCTAAATTCTGCTTTTGGGTTAAGCAGCTGGGTTTCAGTGACTTATTTTTGCAGGGACATTATTAGACATTGAGTGGCTTAGTACACTGAAAAACAAAGGGAAGGAAACACAGTATGAAACTCAATCACCAAGATGGCTGTAGATTTTTCGACAAAAACATAGAAACAGTTAAAAGGTTTGGCTTATACACTGTCATGTGAAGCAGATTCTGATTCAGTGTTAGAGGGAAAGAACTACCTCAGGAAAAAAAAATAAAAATAAGATATACGACATTAAAAATTTCATGCTGATTCTCATTCATTGATGGTGAGCATGATTGACTTCATAATTTAAAATAATGACTTTATAAGTAATAACTTTAATCTTAACTTGTGTATCAACTCATGTTTTCAGTATTTACTATAGACATTTGAATTGGATATCAAAATTATGAGCTTTGTCACTTAAAGCTCTATGTAAACTAATGGAAAGAGCCAGCTACAGATCAGAACTGGAAGCTATCTTTATACTCTGTAGTTTGTTTTCTAGGTGAGACTTTCTCTTCCATTGACTATATGAAAAACTTGGATGCCTCTGATAGGTGCAATGATTTACCTGGAAAAGCTGAAATAAATATTGCTGTATATTACAATTTCATTATAAATAGAAATGGTCAGTAATGGTTATGTACATTCTTAGAGGATCAGAAGTGATGGTCAAAATACACTTATCTTGAAAGTAATTGTACAATATTCAGACGTAAGAAGTAGGAATCAGTTGTTTAGGTTAGATTAGTGTGGCTGTTTTGTGAGGTTTACTTTTTAATAGACTAGCACAAATTCAAAATTGAAATAAAGTTTACAATGGAGTTCTAAGTTATTTTAAAATTAAGAAGTGCTACTGATGACTGTGACAAGCTTCTGTTGTTTTATTCCTTCCAAATGTAGAAAAAGCAAAGCCTAACAAACTGTTTAAGAAAGAATTTCAGTTATAAAGCAAGTTCTTTTGCTAATATTCTTATTACTTCAGTGTCAGTTTGACATTTGACCCTCTAATTAGAAACCCACATAGCAAAGTCAACATCTGAAAAACAATAGCACAGAAAAAAAAATTAGTTTTTTGTTCATGATTTCTAGTGAAATATTTTGCAAACATACAGTACATGCATTCCATATTTCTTCTACCTGAGGTTCTTGAAAATTCTGAGGTGTAGTAGTCATGTTTTAGCATTCAAGTCTACTTTCCCAGGTAAGTGAACTGAAATGCTTCTTTAGAGCTTATTTAAATTTCCTCATTAGGAAAGGTGCCATTTAGCTATCCAGTTTACAGATCAAATTCCAACAAGATTGAATGCACCCCAAGATAGAAAAGTAATTTGAGCCCTTCTTATGACAAAATCAAAAGGCTCGCTGACTTTTCCATTCTCTAAATTTTAAAAATAAAATGAGCCAAACTCTGTAATTCTTTAAAGAATGTGTGTAAGAATAACATGACTAGTACTTTCCTGGTACCTAGACAACACACAGAAGCATATGGATCTGTAACAGGCTTGGTAGTAATTTCCATTTCTCTCTTTTCCCATTTCATCTGTGAGTGATGGGCTGGTGATTTTAACTTCAGAATCTCAGGCTTAGTCCCTGTGGGTGGCTTCCCATCTTAGATTGGAAATGCTGCTCCCAACAGCCTTGAGAGAGGGACAGCCCTCTGTGGGCTGCACTTCATAAAATGCAACAATGTAATTCTCCATAGAAGGTATTTCCAAAGCTGAAGTGTTAGAAGTCTTTATTCTGACCCTTAAGGTACCGGTTCACTCAAGAATCACTTGGAAAAATGTGAATAAATTAAGATAAGAACTTGAGAAATGTTTGTGCAATAACTTAACACTACAACAGGCACTTATGGGCATGTTTACTGTGTACATGGTGGTTCTAGTGGTGACTTTTACCAGTAATACTCGCTGACAACTGTCTCTTTAAGAATTTGGCATTGTATAATTTGGAACTGAAGATGATAGAGCCACGTGTGGGAGACGTTGCTTATTTGTGTGGTAAGTGGACAACTGTGCTTCTGTAAGCTTCCAAAGGTCAGAACTTGATTTAATAAACTTAGCTTCCCAGAAAACAAGCTTTCTTCTTGAATGTGTAACATTGTTAGAGAACTGCATGTCTAGAGACATTGCTAATAAGCTTGTCTGCATCCATGCTGTCTTTAATAGTCATACCTGACTTTGAATAAGGCAATATCCTTAAAATTGTATTGCCTGATCTGTAGGCTTTAGATCACCTCTGTATTAGGCAGTACCACTTATGAAGGTGCAAATCTGGGTTTCTCATATATTCCATATGCCTCTCTACTCTTCTCTATTATAGCCTTTCACCACTGCTCTAGAATTAGTCTGGTTGATTGGCATTAATACCTTAGAATCCCTCTTCCATTTCTTACTTACTAACCACTGGTACTGTAGTCCAGTACTGACACAAATCTACTTATTACCTCTATCTCATTTCCGCTTTTTTCACACAGTGATTTTCCAGCCTACACTGGCTACATGATATTAAAAAAAAAACTATTTAGGGTGCTTTTTATGTTTTCAACAGGTGGTGATACCTCAAAGGCAAGGTGGTTGTTGTCCAAAGGAATATATTATACTCAAATCCTGGCGTCTTCAATAGAACAACCAAGCTGGTGAAGGGTCTGGAGAACAAGTTCTGTGAGGAGAGGCTGAAGGAACTGGCAATGTTTAGTTTGGAGGAGGCTGAGGAGACCTTATTGGTCTCCACAACTACATGAAAGGCGTTTTTAGGGAGGAGGGTTCTGGCCTCAGGTAAATACTGATCTCAAGTAAATACTCACAGAACTGGAGGAAATTGCCTGAAGATGCACCAGAGGACTTTTAGACTAGATATTAGGAATTTCTTTACTGAAAGAGTGACCAAGAATTGGAACTGACTGCCCAGGGAGGTCATGGAATCACCATCCCTGGTAGTATTCAATAACTATGTAGATGAGGCACTTCAGGACATGTTCTAGTGGGGTGGTGATACAGGTATAGATAACTATCTTTTATTTTACTGGGGAGGGAATGTCAACGATTGGATGTAGTGATCTTGGAAATCTTTTCCAACCATGACAATTCTGTGTGATTAATTAAAAAAAAATGATTCTGCACTGAGATGTATTCTGTAACAAGCCCCCAAAATTTAACTTTCTCTTAGGCCCATTGCGACATGAGTTCTGCTGCCAGCAAGTTGTTTCAATTGAGACAGGGCTTAATTAATTTTGTTAGGTAGAATTTCACACAAAGAACTGAGAAAAATCTACCAGGTTAGGCATTCCAACAGCTACCACATCATTTCAATAGAGAGAGACCTGCTACTGTTCTGGAAGTCCTGTGGGCCCTACTGGGTTCAATTATCATTTTGGCATGATGCTAACATGAGGAATTTAAGTCAGAGAAGGAAAATAATTATTTTTAGAGCTTATAAGTTAGCTTTATTTGGACAGTGTTTCCTTGGGTAAATACCTTGACCAAATTTCAAAGGTTAGATTCAAACAGTGAGATCAAAAATATACCTAGGTATCTCATATGCTGAGAATTGTAAACAGTCATAAGATACTGCCTGCTTCCCTATAATAATCAGATTAAAACATTGAAGAACTATAACCTAAATATCACTAAAGAAACTGTATTTCACTGAAAGTAGCTCTTACACTGTATTACTTTGCTGAATGGAAAATAGTAATTGTTTAAAATGGACAGTTTTAGGAAGACTTAAGAGACTAGGAGGAAAGAATGACCCTCTTGGTCTAAAGAAAAATTTGGATACAACTAAAGTATGTGTGGATCCAAGTGAAATGTTGATGGATCTTAATAATTTAATCAGGAAAAGGTTAGCAAAATGTAAAAAAAGTGTTGAAAAAAAATCCAACTTTTGCTAACTTATGTAAAGGATTACTATCTATGATGAATTCTGCAGCATAAAACGACAAAATCAAAAAAGTGTCGTTCAAATGATATGGTCAGAATATTTCATACCACCTAATCAGACTGGAAAAAAAAAAAGTCAGAATGATTGATTTTAACCGAAAATTGTAAAGTTAATATCTCTATCATCTAACTGTTCTGCTAGCAGACAAAAATTGCAATATAAAACATGGAACAAGGCTTCCATATTCTAAACGGATCTGATTTTGTGTTTGGACAGAAAAATATGGCAGACTGTATATCTGCTGGTTTATAATAAGAGTATATAATTTTCTTTCAGAATGTTAGTATCAGGACACTGAAGCTAAGGATATAATGAGAGTAATTACACAAAGTTCTAGATTGTTTGGCATTAGCTTATGCAAATCAAAATATTCCCAAGACCAAGTATGGTCTCATGTCTTTTCACTGTATGAAATCCTAAGCACCTCCATGAGAAGCAAGATTATCTATTTTTCAAAGAAATATGGAAATTTAACAGCAAGCCCTTTGTAACTTGCCAGAGTTTCAAAAGGTTACTTGAATAGGCCTACATTGAACATCTCAAGCCATCAAATCATTTGACTTGTATCATGACTAATGGAGACAAAAGAGACAGAAGGACAAGTATTTAGAGGATAATTTGACCTGCAAAAGAGTTGCAGTTAAAAAAACTTATTCATCCTGGTTAAAATTTATTGCAATCCAGCTATGATGATTCATGCTAATAAAAGACTTTTCTGTCATATGACTATGTGGCCGTGTAGAATAAACTCAGGATTCATCCCTAAGAGATGGAAAGGTTGATAGTAGAGCTATATGATGGATATCAAACATGGATTATTTCTAGGGATGAGGAGTTCTGAAAAAAGTCAGGAGACTTTGTAGAAGGTATATCTCTATATATTCAGACATTTGACTATTAACTTCGTGTTCTGGACAAAATAGATCTCCAAGGAAGGCACAAAGTAGGCTACACAGAAGATTTAAACAAGAACCAGCAATTCTATAAACAGAACGTGGTGATGGAGGTCAGTTTTTAAGTGGCCTGGGAAGTGAGGTCAAAGAGTATTTATGAGGGGAGACAGTTTTGGATGTCTTTTAAAGCCTTTGAGGACCACTTTAGGCTTCAGAAATACTATGTAGTCATGTGGTCAAAAAATTTTTAATTTACTCCTACTACAAAAACCACAGTCAGTAAAAGGAGATATCGAATTCATGGTACTTTCTTTAGAAAATATGTAAATATGTGGGTCTGACAATTTAGTGAAAGTAATAATGGGTTTTATTACTTGAGTTC
The DNA here is from genome assembly GCF_036169615.1 of Heliangelus exortis. Taxonomy (NCBI): domain Eukaryota; kingdom Metazoa; phylum Chordata; class Aves; order Apodiformes; family Trochilidae; genus Heliangelus; species Heliangelus exortis. The sequence continues at coordinate 120,550,315 of NC_092423.1, forward strand.
TTCCAAAGCTGTAATTCAGTTTTTGACTAACAAGATGTACAAGCAAAAAAACCACTGGCAAATACCAAAAAACCTGGCCACTATAGAATTTGATTGAAGTAATTGAAAGATTAAGTTTGTTTGGTGAAAATGAAGCCTTGAGACATTTTCTTCATGCTGCTAAAAAAAAAATAAAGTTGCTCCAGTGAGAAATATTTTTTTTTTGCTCTCTATTCTCATCATCACAAATGTGAAGAACTTGACGACAAAAAGAATGCATAATCTAAGAATTTGTCTCATCTTGCGCTAGACCTTAGCATCTCAGCTGGTCATCCTAGGATCCTTCTGTAGTCATTGGATAGAAATAAAAAAATTAGGGGATCATGTCACATAATTTAGACATTTACTATAGTGGTGAAATGGATAGCAACCCAAAAGTGTCTCCCTCCATTTACAGGACAACACAAGCATAGCTGACTATTTCAGATTATATAATTTTTTTGTATCCAATTTTCCCATTCTCTTATGCTTATGTCCATACCATGAATATTCAGCTCTGCATGTTTAGTAGCGTTTTAGCAGTATAAGTATCACAGGATCACAGAATCATCCTGTTTGGAAAGGCCCTCTGAGATCGTCAAGTCCAACCCTTAATCCACTACCACTGTGGTTCCCAGACCATGGCACTGAGTGCCTCGTCAGTCTCTTTTTAAAAACCTCCAGGGATGGAGAATCCACCACCTCCCTGGGCAGCCCATTCCAATGCCTGGTCACCCTCTCTGTAAAGAATTTTTTCCTAATATCTAACCTAAACCTACCCTGGCAGAGCTTAAGTCCATGCCCTCTTGTCTTACTGATAGCTGCCTGGGAGAAGAGACCAACCCCCCCCCCCCGGCTGCACCCTCCTTTCAGGGAGTTGTGGACAGTGATGAGGTCTCCCCTGAGCCTCCTCCAGACTGAACACCCTCAGCTCCCTCAGCCCTTCCTCACAGGACTTGTGCTGGATCCCTTCACAGCCTCCTTGCTCTTCTCTGGACCTGCTCCAGCACCTCAATCTCCTTCCTGAACTGAGGGGTCCAGAACTGGACACAGGACTCAAGCTGTGGCCTCACCAGGGCTGAGTACAGGGGAAGAATCCCTTCCCTGGACCTGTTGGCTACACTGTTCCTGAAAGCACATCAGGTGCTTTCTGATAATGATATTTGCCTTCTAATTTTTTCTTGTAAATTGTCTAGCAATTTTCTAGTAAAAGCTAAGTCTTAATTTCAGGTCAGAAAAATTTGTATGCCATTCTTTGAAACTGAGAATGAAAATTAATGTAGTAGCATATCTAGTGTACTCACACTGTACTTCATGTAGAAGCTGTCTGGGAATGCTGAAGGGCTCTAGTTCAAAATGCAGAATATAAAGTGATGAATTCAACTAAACAAAATAGAAAAGGGAAAGTGACTTTAGTAAATTTCAGCTTTCTCGTGCATATAATCCTTACAGACTTTTTGAAACACCATAAACTTTGAAACTGAGTCTAACAACAATATTAATTTTGGATGCCCTTGAGCAGAAGTAATTGAGATAAATCAAGACTATATATACATGTGGAAAGAGAGAGAGACAGACATTCATGAGATGCAGAAAAGTGAAGGCAGTTCAGTAAAGAAAAAAAATATTTTAGTTATTTAAATAGATCAAAGCAGCTTTACTCTGGGGGGAAGGATGTGAAAAAGATAGTAGAAGCATACAAAGAAGTTGAATAAAGACTTATTGAGGTGTCCCAAACAGAATCCTGAGTTTTGATTACCTGTAAGAATAAAAATTGAATTGGATCTTGGAACAACGGTACTGGGCTGAACATGAATATTGCCAAGCAGTATGAGATATGTCAATAGAAAGAAAAAAAGAACTTAGACTCCAGCTGAAAAAGTACCAAGTGTTGCAGGAACATAAACAGGGGGGGCAGGGGGTGTTGTGGTGTAGTTTGTTATGCATAGTCACTCTCTGGAATATATTGCGAGGGAGAGCACTGCAACAAAAAATAAGAAATTTTTAGACTTCTTTGGGGCAAAGGTTGGGTCTTCTTATCTATTTGCAGTGTAATTACTGATAGATGTTTATCTTTGTACACAGATAATGGCAGGGGTTTCTTTACAGTTATACAAAAATGCATGTGCATACATATAAATACACACATATATATGTAATTATTTTCAACAAACAAACAAAAAATAAAATAAAAGAATGACTGGTAAATTGGACAATTTAGATAGGACTTCAGGCTTTAATACCTCCTTGTTCACTCACAGTTCCTGAAGGATATAGCATACTCTGTTATTCACTTGCAGTTTCTGCACAATATAACAAGGTATTTGTGCTAAGACATATCTCAAAAGGTTTGGAGTTTGGGAATAGATTCAAACTATTCAGATTGTGTTGGTCTGTAAAATTGGTTAGAAATCTCATGAGAATGGTGTTCTCACATGAGATTTCTGGTATTTTCTTGTCTGAGTCAGATCATAAATACTGAAACTTCTTTTTTTTTTTTTTTTCCAGAAGTATTTCTGCAGTCCTCAGAAATTAGAAGTATGGAGCTGCATGAAAAATGAATAATAATGGAGATTAAAAGTTAGCAGAACATTTTAGAAAGTTTTTTAAGATAGTTTAAAAAGATGGTAAAGATTCAGATATATATTCTCCACTCCCCCTCCCTCCCCACCGGCCCCCCCAGTATAGCTTGGTCACTGAAAGTACTACACTCCTTTTTGTTCATACTTCACATGTGTTGCAGTAGATCACTAATACTCCATCTATATGTATATGCTATCCATTTATTAAGGTTTTAATTATATAACTTTACATGTTTGCCTTGTGAGCCTCTCTTTGTGCCTTTCAGAATGGTTCTATTCAGCAGCATTTCATCTGCTATGAGCTTGCAGACTGAGTTGCCACTGATGCTGCTCGCCAGCAGCAAAGAGAGCTTGGATATGGCATGACTTTAGCTCCTGACCATGGAGACTGATAGGCCATAAGATATTAAGCTCCCACCAATTTCTATTTTCTCTTTCAAAGATTGCTAACCTCATCTCCCCAGGGTCTGCAACTCCTGCCAGCCTTTAAACCAGCAGGAGTAATATCTGTCTCTAATTTATAATTACTAGGGCTCCGTCACAATGAGCTGGATCAAGCATTGTTGATACTTGCCTTTATTTAATTAGTGAGCATGTGCATTTGTAGTGGTGAGGAGTACAACTGGGGGAAACATAACCTCGTGCTTTAAAGTTATTTTTCTGTTTCTCTTTTTTGTTTGTCTTTCAGTTACTGTATCTGTAGTATGCAGCAGATCATTATCAGGAGCATTAATAACGCTCAGTGCTGTGCATATTTTTCAACAAAATTTGTATTACGAAAGAAACAAGGATAGCACCTTGTAGAATTGAAACAGACAGTCTGCTCCTGAATTCTTACCTCTTTCCTGTGCCTAGTCCCTATTATTAATGTATATTATTACTTCAAGTATGTCAGAAAAAGAGACAAACAGTCAGAGGCAGAAATTTCTCGCTAATTCACTCTGCCTAGCCAGCAAAATGTAACACAAAATTATTCAGGGGAAAAATACAATTTTCTGTCATCTCTGCCATACACTGATAACAAAGCTACAGGCTAATATGTTTTGATATTTTTGTCACTCGTTTATCATGTGACCTTTCATGCTATCATTAATACAGCTGAGGGACAGAGCAGATACACTGAAATAAGGGTGTGGAGAAGTCAGATTGCTTCTCTAACAACTAACGGTCAGTCACAGCAATTTATGCTTTTCTTCAGTATAGCCCTGACTGAAGAAGAGAAATTGTTATTAAAATTTGATATTACTGTCGAGACTCTGCCATATAGAATTTGCAACTTTTAGCTATGATGGGAATACTGGGAGGGGGGAGGTTTAATAAATTTCCCTTTGAATTATGATATTAATACAATACAACATGCTTGCTCAGATATTCAAAGGATATACACGGGGAAAAAATCATATTCAGGACAAGCCAACACTGGATTTAAGTCATAGTCCAGAATTGTTTTATCCAACAAAAGTACTTTAATAATATATGTACAATCACCTTGCACTGGCTCAATTAAAACAGTTGGGGTTGTTGTTGGTTTTTTTTTTTATTTACAAAATTCCAGCTGCTAATAGTGTTGTAAACTATTCAGCAATATTTTCAGGATGTCCAAGAAAGAGTAATGTGTCTTTTTTTTATGTGTGCATATCTTTTATGATAAATGATACCTGGTTTGAATTTGCATTTGGCTTTACACCATTTCTGACAATGGTCTAGCTTTTTATGCTGCCTGTAGAGTCTGGTTTGTTAAAATTCCAATATAAAACTAATTTATATTTGACATTAATGAGTTAAGAAATGTTTTATACAGTACATCAGAGCTGAGAGAGAACTTTACAGCATTCTAGTAAAAGCAAATTACTTCTGAGTATAACCATTATGTAAAAAATGAAAAATCTTTCACTAACCTAAGCTACTTGTCCTTTCAAAATCCTGTGATTTTTAATGTTTATATTAAGAAAGGATTGAAAAATTAACAAAGCCATTTTTTCTCTTTTACATTCTATTGGGGAATTGTAATTTAACTGCTTGGAAGACACCTTTTTCTTCAGTGTGCATGCCTGTACCAGAGCAGAGTAAACCACTATATTAATTGAGAAAACATTATTAAAATAATTAAATTATTTAAAATATTAAATCTATTGCAAACTAATCTGTTTAAGAATCAAATAATGTTTTCCTAGACCATGACCTCTTTGGGGAGTGTTTTTTTAAAGTGAACTAGAAAATGACCTCTACATGTAATAGAAAATAAGTAAGGATGAGTTTTAAATGGGAGGATTTTTAAATAGGTCCCAGAGAGAGGCTGTACACTTGAAATGCATCTTTTTACATTAAATCTGATTGCAAAGTGAAAGTTTAAATTTCTCATTTCAAATGTAAGGACCTGATTTCTGCAAAGCATATGCAAATGAACAATTGAAATTGTCAAAGTATCAATTGACTTACATCTGACTACTTCTGTGAGTAAATTCATGCATGTTTGCAGAAGTGAACCCTGAAGATATTAATGCAAAAGGTGGATGTATTAGTACTACTTAGAAATATGATTTACTGACTGCTTGACTTAATATTTTGTAATAAACAAGCCCTTTTCAGGTACTGTTGAACATTTTCAGTATGTATATTCAAATGGACTGAATACTATATGCATATAAACATATATGCATATTTTTATATATAAAGTGAATTAATCTGTTTGAATTCTTGGTATATGATTGTATACATGAGTAGTAGTGTTAGATAAAAATTAGAAATCTGAAAGTCCTAAAAACTTTAGAATATTCCATAAGAATACTTTTAAAGGAGATAAAGGATTTTTACCTTTCAGTATTTCTGTTCATAACATATTAGTAACAATCTTCTTACTGCATTAACATAACTTCTATTTTTTTAATAATTATGAATAGTGATTTCTGAAGTAATCAAGGATAAAGAACGCAAGCAGGAATAACACTGTTAATACATTTTTAAATTGTGCAAACCCATCATAAAGTATTTTTTAATGTAGATATTTACACCTGTAAAAATAATTAAACTATTTGTATGTGCTGATGTAAGCCTAGGAATGAAAAGCACGTTGTACACTATTCATGTATAAGAAAATAAATTCTCCCTTTTTCTCAAATGGTAGTGTTAGAAACGGAATATCATGAAGTGCTTTCTTTCGTTGGTAGACACTTTATTATAGTGTGAGCAAGATACTGGCTAAGTGGACTTCCCTTTTACCTCCCTATCACTAACAGCTGTCCTGACCTAAAGGTGTAGCCTGTTTCAGGATAAGAAGAAAATGTGTCCATGCATGCTTAGTCTATGCCAACCCTTGGAATGGATTATATTTCTTTTCTTTTCTTTTCTTTTCTTTTCTTTTCTTTTCTTTTCTTTTCTTTTCTTTTCTTTTCTTTTCTTTTCTTTTCTTTTCTTTTCTTTTCTTTTCTTTTCTTTTCTTTTCTTTTCTTTTCTTTTCTTTTCTTTTCTTTTCTTTTCTTTTCTTTTTTTCTTTTCTTTTCTTTTCTTTTCTTTTCTTTTCTTTTCTTTTCTTTTCTTTTCTTTTCTTTTCTTTTCTTTTCTTTTCTTTTCTTTTCTTTTCTTTTCTTTTCCTTTCTTTTCCTTTCTTTTCCTTTCTTTTCTTTTCTTTTCCTTTCTTTTCCTTTCTTTTCCTTTCTTTTCCTTTCTTTTTTCTTTTCTTTCTTTTCTTTTTCTTCTTCTTCTTCTTTTTTCTTTTTCTTTTTCTTTTTCTTTTTCTTTTTCTTTTTCTTTTTCTTTTTCTTTTTCTTTTTCTTTTTCTTTTTCTTTTTCTTTTTCTTTTTCTTTTTTTTTTTCTTTTTCTTTTTCTTTTTCTTTTTCTTTTTCTTTCTTTCTTTCTTTCTTTCTTTCTTTCTTTCTTTCTTTCTTTCTTTCTTTCTTTCTTTCTTTCTTTCTTTCTTTCTTTCTTTCTTTCTTTTTCTCTCTCTCTCTCTTTCTCTTTCTCTCTCTCTCTCTTTCTCTTTCTCTCTCTTTATCTTTTCCTCTCTTCCTCTCTTTCCCTTTCTCTCCTCCTCTCTTTCCCTCTTTCTCTCTTTCTCCTCTCTCTTTCTTTCTCTCTTTCTTTATCTCTTTCTCCTGTCTCTTTCTTTATCTCTTTCTTTCTCTCTTTCTCACTTTCTCTCTTTCCCTCTTTCTCTCTTTCTCACTTTCTCCCTCTTTCTCTCTTTCTCTTACTCTCTTTCTTAGAAAGCAACTGTAAGGGGGCTGTGTGGAGCTGTTTTTGACTACTATCAACAAACAATTCATCTGGACTGAGTGTCTTCAACATGTTTATTGTGATGCTGAAGGGAAAATTCAGAACCTTAACCCTAG